>NC_141056.1:25752029-26352029 GCF_041138505.1 Cibotium barometz | reverse complement strand
CATTTACAGGGTGTTTACACTAGGTCATCGTGCTAAAGGACTTCTACGACCCATGCTACCAACTCCATACAGTGTAACCATGGCAAGAAAAAGTGCAAACTCAGACATTGCAAACATGTTAGGTGGCTACCGTCATGTGGAGGATGCTCTGCCTGTATGTACTTCTAAGGTATTTGAATACAACAAGTACAACAATGTCTTTATTGATTTAAGGACCCTTCAAAGAGCTATGATTTCTTATTATGGTCTAAGCATTGAGGAGTGCCAAGGTTAGGCTGTGTTTGTGTTAAAGCTTGATGAGTGTCAAATTGTAAAAGGATGAAAATTAGAAAGAGTCAGCCTAACACTTATGAACAGGGCTATCAAAGGAAATCTGGAACATGATGATAATCTTCTTGACTGTAGTGCAGAAGCCTCAAATTCCAACACGGGAAGGCAATCTTAGGGAAAAGATTACTATGGAGTGCAATCAGAAAAGAATATATGGTGGTTGTCAGCATTTGAGCTTCCATAGGAGATGAATGATACATTGCGATGGTACCTTACCCGAACAAGCATCCCAAACGTCATATCATTGCAATCAAAAGGAGAGAGTTGTCAGCATTTGAGCTTCCATAGGAGACGAATGATACATTGCGATGGTACCTTACCCGAACAAGCATCCCAAACGTCATATCATTGCAATCAAAAGGAGAGAGTTTGCATGTGGAAGATGTAGGAACATTTATAGTTGAATGGCACATGGCAGGGGATTTAAAGACATTGAAGTGTATGCTAGGATGTAAGCTAGGAGCAAATACTTTTTTTCCATGTATTTATTGCTGCCATTCAAAACCAGAGTATATTGAACGCGGCAAAGCTTCAGGCAAGGTTGCAGCCACCAAGACAACCAAATCTCATGCAAAGGGCAAGAAAAATGCAATGAGTACAATGCAAAACAAAGATCCAAAGAAACCTATGCAATGGGTTAATGGCATTATGAGTTGTAATACCAACTGTCCGCCTAATCGTGATCAAGAAGATATCTCATGGAGCCCTATATTAGAGATTCCACTTTCCCGTGTTCATATTTGCATGCTTCATGCTAGGTTATGCATAATGGACAAATCACTGAAGTTACATATCAATTATGCATGGAATATGGAGCCTGAACATCTTTGCAACAATGAATGCATCAGTAAGCTGAAAGATGTCCTTTCAAGCGTGGGGCTTCATGGTGGTGCTATAAAGTTAACTAAGGATACTAAAAAGTCAGGACCGGGTCAGGATAATCCAAACAAAATATGCATGGGTGGGTCCAAAGCTAGACACCTTCTCTCAAATTACGAGGGGTACAATAGTCACACAAAATATGAGATATGGAAGGCCATTTGTGAATGCACCACTTATCGTGGGAATAATGCAGAGCTTGGTCTCAAGCGTGCAAGGCTGTGGGAGTCACTTGATAAAATGATTCAATTGCTAGAAAAGGCTCCACTTGTTGCTGAGGAGATTACAAACTTAAAGACTGCAATACATACATTTACTCAGAAAATGGTTGATGCATGGGGAGAAACACATATCACCCACTATACGGTATTTACCTTTCCATCTATTTACTGATATTAATCGCCAAATAGTAAAATTCTGATATGATCTTTGTTTTGCAACACATTATATTTGCCCACGCACAGTTTTTTCTCGACCAATATGGTCCAATGGCAATTTGGAGCACCCAAGGAATGGAGCGCTCTCATTATCAAGCTAAGGCAGTATACTTTAAGAACACGCGACATGGTGGTGGTAAGGAAAAAAGCAATGCCTTGCATGAGATGTTTAATTGGTTTTATCGCAGTTTGGGAGGTCGACACCGACAGAAACCAAAAGGGCAGGTGTCATTTTACTACGAAAGGTTGTAAAAAATGTCAATTTGCAAACGAGCAATTACATGGCTAGCATCAAGTGCCATGCATGGGATGCGTGAGTGGTTCGGTGCGCGTAGGCGTATCAATCGAAAATGGGTTCCATATTAAAAAATTGTACCCTTTTTTAAGTCAAAGCTTTTTTTTTTAAATTTCTAGAGATATTCTTTTTATCAATAAGTTTTTTCAAAAACTATATAAACCTGTAAAAGTCAGTTTTAAAAGTATATTTTCACATTCATTCACTCGTGTAAGTCAATGGATGGCTAGAACTAAGCACACTGCATGCAAGACTGAGAACCCAAATGTACCGTCTAGTGCACACAATTTGATACAGGCAGTCGCCGTGGCACAGGCATTTCAACAAGTGCAAAAACGCATCAAAAAGAAGCATACAAGCATGGACAGAGAGGTAGAGACTCAATAGGAAGGTGTATAGCAGGATGTGTTTTCAAGACTGGACAATATTAAGGATGTCTCCAAGTAGCCTGGAGACACCGGCACATTTAGAGCCATGCATACACCATTCCCCTGACCTCTCTCAGAGGCTGAGCAGCAACAGTGTGTGCCCTATAGAAGAGCAACAATGCCAGATTGATGAGGAGGCACATAGAAGAAGAGAGCAAGAGCAAGCCCTACTCCCTCAGCAGCTAGAAGAAGAGCTAAGGGTCACATTTCAGGAAGACCAGGAAGCACTTCTTTGTACTGAGCAAGAGCAGTATCAACAGGCTACTGACTTCTATGAAGCAGAGGAAATAAGTCCTCGCTCGTGAGGAGTAGGATAGGCTCTTAGCACAAACACTACATGAGAAACTTAAGAGGCATCAGCCCCAGCCTCCACCTAAAAAACAAAGAATAAAGATTTGTGTCAAGAGAAAGAAGGAACATGCAAATAGGCAGCCAGAGGTGGAGATGGAAGAGGAGGAACGATGACAAGAAGAGGAGCAAAGTGAGAGGGAAAGACGGGAGTAGGAGGAGCAACAAAGAATTCAAGAAGCACGCAAATTAAAACAAGAACAAGAAAAGAAGAAGGCAAAAGCAAGTAAAAGAAGACAAACTCTAGATTCAGCCGAACAAGAAAGGCGAAAAAAATTTAGAAATGATAGACAACCATGGGAAGAGAGGTCGTATCCACCACCACCCCCTGTAGCCAAAAAGAAGAGAAGATGGAAACCGGGGGCCGTGGCTCTGCGAGAAATCAGAAAGTACCAAAAGAGCACAGGCCCCATCATGGCAAAGGCCCCTTTTGCAAGAGTTGTAAAAGAAGTCATCGACAAGTACAGTGACAGGGTCACTCGGGTCCAGAGTACGGCACTCGAGGCCCTCCAAGAGGCGTCAGAAACAATTTTGGTCTCTCTATTTCAAGATTCGGTGCTGTGCCATGCTCATGCCAAAAGGGTGACCCTAAAGCCTGTTGACATGGCACTTGCACTACGTCTACGTCAGGATAAAGCGCTCCATAGGGAAGGCTTTATTAGATTGGATTAAGCTTTTATGCGGCCTTTGTGTAATCTCCATCATTGTAATATTTTTTTTTGAATCTATAAGATATTGTAAATGACTCGTTAACCAACATTTTTATTTGTTTCAACTATGTTATAAAAGCAGACATTTCATTTCATGTACTGTGGTTTGAATAGGTAAAATTGTTGATCATCTATTAAGTGCTTTAGTCAAACAGGAACAAAATTTGTATTATTGATAAGGTGATTGTGAAAACAAATATGAAATTTGATTATTATCTTGTTATACGTGGTATTGTTGTTGGCATTGAATAAAGGATCCTTACATAGTGCACAAACAAAATTAAACTGAATTTATTTTAGGACCAAAAAAAGGCTTAATGCTCAATAAGGCCTCAGAAAAGCTCACGGACAAAAAAAAAGCCATTTGGGGCTCAAAATCACCTGGTGAAGTCTGGCAGTAGATACAACATATTTAAAAAAATTAAAAAAAATATGTTTCTAGGCAGATTAATCATAAAAGTGTACACAATGCATGAATGAGTAGAAAAATTAAAAAAAAGGCCTGTGCGCTACAGCGCGAAATTAAGCCTATCTTCAGATTTGAAATGCATAAATTCATACCGTAGCACACAGGCCTTTTTTTTCATTTTTCTACTCATTCATGCATTGTGTACACTTTTTTGATCATTAATCTGCCTACAAACATCAAAAAATATAAAATATTTGATTTTTTTTAAATTGTTCAGATTTTGTACTGCCAGATTTCAGCTGGATGTTAATTGACAATATTTGAACAAATATTTGATCATTATCAATGAAATTTCATTGATCATTATCAATGAAATTTCCTACACATTCACATGGCTGCCAATAGTTTATAGGGCATAGTGCTGACACAACAAATAAACAAGAGAAATGGTTGAGAATTCTTAAAAACATTACAATTAAAAAAGTATACATTTTGTATTGAATTCATAGAAAGAAAATTACAAGTTCATGAGAAGATTTCTTAGAGCTTCTTTATCTTGGTCACTTTGTGTGGCTTTCTCACCTAGGCTATTAGCTATAATACTAGGATTGGTTACACCTTTTCAGATTGATGTAGCACAATGGCTTAGCACATGGCCGGTGTAGTTGCCTGCAAATGTATACATAGCTAGCTCTCTACATTTGTTTGCATTGTTTGCTAGCCCATCTTCGGTGAGAACCCCACTTAGAGCTTTACACTTGATGAGCTCTGCTTGTGCCTCCTCAGAGTACTCTAAATGGATTACTCGATTCAATGATGGAGAGAGGCTAGGAAGGTAATGAATCAGGGAGGTGTCTCATCCATCGGATTGCACATGAACTCCACCTCCACGTGCAGCAAACTTGTCAAAAATATAAGCTTTCTACAAGAGAAAAAGTTTAGGTGTTAGTAACAACTCACTTATAAATATGAAGGCACGGCTTCTTAGAACTTTGATTTAACCCCACCTCAATGTCATCATCACATTGGCTTGTGCATGGGTTGCATATGTCTATACTGCTTCCACGCTGCTCAACTGATGTATCTACATGCAAGCGCTTATGTGGTTGAAATGCTTCTTGAGGGACACTTTCATACTCTGCTGCTACATTATAGCAACAAGAGCATTGGAAACAGTTTCCTCAATTGTACGTTCTATATCATAACCTTGGAATGCTAGCGCTTTGGTAAGATTATGGTCATCAAAATCTATCTGTACACCTGCAGTCTGTTGCTCAGGTGTGTCTTCTTTGTGCAGAAACTAGACCCAATTGCTAATATGCGTAGGGCCTCATCCTCCCTTAACCCCAAGGACTTACAAATGTCATCAAGGAAAAGAAATTCCTTGTTATTCATGATGATGGGACTCAAAGTGGTTACATCCAACTCAGGGATCAATTCCACAATTTCATCCCCTCGAGGTCACGATGAGGCTCTTCATCCTCAGTTGACCCTTGTTGGAGAATCACCAAGGCCATGAACGCTTCAGCTTCATCTGAGAAAACCTCTTCCACCTCGCCTTTGGATTCCTTCACAAGAGCTACTTCTTTACTCATTGCCTTTCCCTTCTTTTTTTCTCCATCCTTGGCTTCTTGCAGAAACAGTGCTAATGTCATATCCCATGAAAGGAAGGTGGTGCCTACATTACCAACCTGCAATTCATAAACGGTGTCATCTTCTTTGACCCTGTAATTGCTAGATGTAAGCCCCTTTTGAGCCTGAATCGGAACGACTTGTCACCATGGTACAGATGCCTAATTAAGTCCACTGGAACCCATTTAGTGGTGGACTCGGGCAATTGCATGACATATGGTGCCACTACATCATTCATGTACTGGACCTGCTCTTGAAAAGCCTCTGCATGAAGGTCTATAGTTCTCTGCATATAAATCGCCCCCTCAAAAATGGGGATGTTCTGACCTGCACCTGTTGAGAGCCCAATTTTCTCAAGCTTTGCGCGTAGCGAGTTAGAGCTTGAAGCCATGGCGGGATATTGAAGGGAAATAGAAATTGTGAGATCTTAAGAATGAAATGAGCTTTAGAAACCAAAACCTTTTCTTATAAAGCATTCCATTTAAACATTTAATAAATTTTTAAAACATACTTAAAAATTTTAAAATTAACAAAATTAAAATCCAAATTGGAGTGAAATACAGAGGACATTAGGGCTATGGTGCAACCAAAATTTTTGTATTCAAAAGTACACCACTACAAATTATTGCCAAAATTCACTCAAAATGTTACCTAAGTCTACAACTTAATAGTCTTTCAAGCTAAGGACCCTATGGGGCTCCAATGACACACAGAGTGTATGTTTCTCTGACTTGTGATGCATAGGTCAATTAGAAACAAGAGAATTGGTTCCTTACATTAAAGGACATAACAATACAATCTCTCAACTGAGCGAAATTCCAATCATCATTAACTACCACTGTATGCTCCTCTCCTGGGTGGGGTGAACTTCAATATGAAGTTCTACCTCCTCCCTAGCATAGAGATCAGAGTCCAAAGCTTCCCATTCAACATGCGAGCATTTCCACCTTCTAATTGGGTACACCATAGTTAGATTTGCTTGCCTATCTGCTGATACCTGCATCTTACCATTGACATTACCGCTGAGCACTTTATTACATCGCCCTGATGTTTTGCCACCTTGGTGGTCCAATCACCTTTTAGAAATGTATCTAGAGCTTCAAAGGTCCCATCTTTGCTTATCCACATTGTTGGGGTGCGATGGAACTTGCCTACTTTGAAAATAGCAATAAACACATGTAAAGGCATGAAAAGAGATACACTTATCCTATGGGATCCATATGCAGCCTTTAGGCTTGACTGAATGTCATGGAAAATCCTGCGCTGAAAGCTCTCCATTGTGGTGGGGTTTGGAATGGTCCATTCCAGGCTATTTAGTGCAGGAGGAGAAATTGGCTCAAGTGCTCCAAACCTTCCCCTCTGTGGCACAACATATGTTGCAGCAAAGAAAAATACTCCTCTATTTGCAAGTGCGGAACTTGTTTCCCTAGCATACATAAGCCTACCTAGATCAACATGACATGCTTCGAAGGTCCCTATAAAACATTCTAGAGACTGCCATTCCACACATGTTGAAGGGAAAACATCTGCATACAATAGAATACATTGGAGTTCTTGATATTCCCATAGTCTTCATGCAAGCATTTCTCTAAAGCAAAGAAACTATAAACAAGTTCTGAAACTTACAGTTAGTTGGGAACCGTGGTGAGTTCTCATCTTCAAGATGTATTTGGCTTGAGGTGTAAACATGTTGCACCTTTGCAAGCCGCTTTCAACCTTGTGTGCACCCCTCAAACTGGGTTGCATTGTTATCCACATGAACTACTTAAAAACGGTAGGAATCCAATAACCTTCATCATCCTGTACTTTTTTGAAAATAGCCATGGACCCGATATTGGAGGATGGCCTGCGTACACACTGAAGAGTCATAAATTGCCCAAATGAAAAGAAAGTGAATGTTAAGAATATGGCAAAAAAGCAAATACCTGCTCAGAGAGAGAGAGAGAGAGAGAGAGAGAGAGAGAGAGAGAGAGAGCGCTAAAGCTTCAAAGAAGATTGCTACAAATCCATACACACACACACACACACACCATGCACACACACAAAGAAAGCTAAAGCTTCAAAAGAAAGCTAATGAGAGATTGCATTAGGTGCCTGCTTGCAGAGAGAGAGAGAGAGAGAGAGAGTCTGATAACAGAGATTCCTCTAGAGAGAGAGAGAGGCTAATACTTTGATTTGGTGATGTTTTGACTTGTTATATCCTTGGTTCATTTTTTAGTAGTATTTTTGTAGCTCTCTCCAAATTGGACTTTGGAATCTAGAATCACCAAGTTATGGATCCTAACATGTTCATTGACAAATTCACTTTTTACATAACCAATTGGTGAATTTGGAAAGCCTACTTAGTGGTCACAGTTGGTGAATCTGAAAATCTTGCTTATAAATCTAAGATGATAGAGCTAGAGATCCTCTCATTTACTTCAATCCTACCCTGTGGTAGATCTAGATTTCAATAGGTCTACAATTTGGTGGAGCTAGCTACCTCTTCAAAGTGGTGGAGCTAGGCCAACGCACCCCCCCAAAGAAAGTTTTTGCAGAGCATCCACCATTTAAATCTAGCTCTACCATATGGTAGAGCTAGGCCAATGCATTTCTAGCTCCACCACATGGTAGAGCAATTCTAGCTCCTTGGTTCTTGTCACGTGCGATGAGCTAGAACCCATTGAAGTCTAGACCTAGAACCTATGGAAGTCTACTAGCTCCACCCATAAAGAAGCTATCTTGATCCCGAACTCAACCACGTGGTAAAGCAAGACTTATAAATTTCAGCTCTACCATATGGAAAATCTAAAACATCTAAAATTTTAGCTTTACCATATAGTTGAGTGGTTTTGTGTTTCTCACCTCCACCTACTCTTGGAGCTCAAGAGTGGATCTCAAGGCCTACTTCCAACAAGAGCTCCCTTGCAAACTGGCTCTACCAAACGGTAGAGCTAGAATAATGGGTGTATTTGGAAATCCATTTTAAACCCTCCAATTCTAGAGTGAGCAAGTAGAATTGATAATTGGTATCCAAACATGATTTTCTTTTAGATTACACCAATAAACATGTGTTAAGAGTGAGTGTTACAATTGTAAATTCTTTTAGTTTGAAAGATTGTTGAGTCAATGTTACTTTTTTTTCTTTTAGATCCCAAAATTGAGATAGTAGAACCAAGTGAAGTAGCTACAGAATGCCACAATCAAACTGTGGATGAGAGCTTCTCCTACACATTCTCAGTGATGTCCATCCAGAAGGTTTAAAGACAAATGCTGACAATGAAATTGGGGTACCTAAATCTCCAACAAATGAAGCAATGGGTGAGAGTTTCCAGCCCGAAGAAGAAGTACCAAGAAGTACCGACACTGCTATCTCCAAGAAATCAGTGTTGATCATTGTGTTGGACTTGAATGGTCTACTACTGAAATGTTGTCAACAACAACAACCATCTTCAATACATGAAACTATTCAAGATGGTTGTCAACAACAACCATCTTCAATACATGAAACTATTTAAATGGATTCAAAACGATATATTGTACTAAGGCCATGATGTATCCATTGCCTTTTTTTGTAGTTTGGGCTCAAGAGGCTTGCGAGAAGGATAAAAGTGGTAAAATAGCTAGACCTGATAATCCAACAGTTCAGGCAATGTTCAAGCCATTGTAAAAAATTGCTTCATGTTTTGATTGTGATGCTCGTAGAACGGTTCTTATTGATGACTCTCCATACAAGGGATGTGCTTCTCCTGATAATAAATGTATATATCCTGCAAAGTTTGATGAAGAAGAGATGGTCGACAATATTCTCATTGATGAGCTGCTCCCTTACTTATTGCAGCTTGATGAGAGTGAAGATGTGCGTGAGATCATTGGCTCTAATCGCTACGGACAACCTCTAGTATCCAATGAAAATGAATACAGGGGTGTGGTAGATTTTTGGAGAAAGCGCAATTTAAATTGGTCACAGAAGACAATCTACACTGATGATAGGCTACCACTATCAGAGATTATACAAAAGTATGTTGACAATCAAGAGGTATTAGCGAGACAATATGAAAACAAAAGAGAAGAGATAATAGAAATTATGGCAAAAGAACGAGTCAGTATTACTAGCATGAGGGGACCACAAGTGATTTCTCTAGCTAGAAATTTAGGTTCTACCACAACGCAGTTGAAGGCAGCCAATGCAAGGGCTTTCATAAACAAGGTGTTAAATGAGTACAATCTTCTCCAACGAGATAGAAATAACTAAGGTACTACCCAACATAAATGATAATTATAACTAAATACATGATTTTATACAACAATTGTGTATTCACAATGAAGAAACTTAATTTATGGTGGTTTCTTGCAGATTTATTTCAAGGATATTGTTCCGAGGAGTATTCACTTAAAGAAGCCATTTGTCACCAAGGATTGTATTTTTTTTGGAGGAATTTTATCTTTTTGTAATCATGAATTGATAGTAAATTTTGTCCTATTTTTAAAGTAGTGGCAAATGTATTACTCTTCAAATAATTTTATAAATGTTGGAGTGCACTCTACTATAAGGGGCCTCCTAATTTGAAAATGTATGGAAGCTTGATCTTTATCTTATGATTTTAATTCCTACATATAAGGACTATGGTAGAGCTAGATCAATGCCTTCTAGCTCCACCTCATGGTAGAGCTAGACTTCAAAGCATTCTAGCTCCATGACATGGTAGAGATAGACTTGAAAGCGTTCTAGCTCTACCATATGGTAGAGCTAGATCAATACATTCTAGCTCTTCCATGTCACCACATGGTTGAGTTGGACTTCAAACCATTCTAGTTCTACCATGGGGTCTATCTAAAATATTTTGATACAGCTCTACCACGTGCTAGAGCTGGACTTCAAATATTATTTCTAATTTTGCGATGGGATCAAGCTAGAATACTTTGATATAGCTCTATCACATGGTAGAACTAGATTTAAAAATATTCTAGCCCTACCACATGGTTGAGCTAGAATAGTGCATTCTAGCTCTACCACATGGTTGATCTTGATCAATGCATTCTAATTTCACCACGTGCTAGAGCTGGACTTCAAATATTATTTCTAATTTTGCCATGGGATCGAGCTAAAATACTTTGATATAGCTCTATCACATGGTAGAACTAGATTTAAAAATATTCTAGCCCTACCACATGGTTGAGCTAGAACAGTGCATTCTAGCTCTACCACGTGGTTGATCTAGATCAATGCATTCTAATTTCACCACATTCTTATACTTGCTAGCACATTTTGTCGCGTCTTTTTAGAATCAAATGGAAAGAGTCTTTGCATCTTGGGTCATTTTGTAATGCAACTAAAGTCAACATTTTAGAACAGTATATAGTTTAATGTTAGCGTGCATAGTCACATTTGTTTTGTAATTGTTTAAAATTTATCTTTGCATAAAAGTAGTTGTAACATGCCTTCCCCCACATGCCCACCTTTATCATTAAGCATGCTCATTTTTTTCCAGGTCATGTGATTGATTCTAATTGGCAGAGGCGACTTCTTTGTCTTCACAGAGCATTAGTACGTCACATGTCCAAGAAAATCCAGAGTGTACGAAGACAGTTGGTTTAGTACCGTCTTGACCGTCTACGGGAAATTGATGCAAGGTTGCGCTTTGTGCATCCCTCTGAGGGGGTTATCATACTGACATGGTATTCGTCAGACCCAATATGCATACCCCTACGCAAAGAGGATGATAGGAGGGCTATTATTCTAAACCTTAATGGTTTGTTGTGCCATGTTGTCGAAACCTAATATGATGAGAAGGATCCTCCTTATAGCAACAAGTTGGCAAAATACCCAATTAACCAATATCGTTATGTCCTATGTC
Source organism: Cibotium barometz (assembly GCF_041138505.1). Lineage (NCBI taxonomy): Eukaryota > Viridiplantae > Streptophyta > Polypodiopsida > Cyatheales > Cibotiaceae > Cibotium > Cibotium barometz. The sequence continues at coordinate 26,340,724 of NC_141056.1, read as the reverse complement.
ACAAGGATGCACATGAGTTCTTAGATTGGTGTATTCAATTCTTTTATGTTTTTATTTGGAGCGCATGTAGGAGAACTAAGCTCTCTGGAATAATTGACACAGTATTTCCACAACAAAAGCCCAAGTTTGCAGGTGTTCTCTCACAAGAGCATTGTTCAAAATCCACATGGGTTATGCAGAATAGACAAGTTTTCTTTAAAAAGCTTGAGACCTTTTTGGGGTCTCCATCCTTTGTATAACAAGAAAAATACATTGATAATTGATGATAGCTACTATAAGGTGTTTAAGAATGAACGAGGAACCTGGTTAATAGTCCGAGAATTATACCATCAACCTTCCAAGGAAAGTTATAGTTTTTTGATAGAAGATTTAAGAAATTGGTTGTTTTTATGGCTACAGAATGAAGATCGGCAAGAGTATACATGGGATAATGCCTTTGAAGAAAAACCTAACCAATTCTCAGATGATGTGATGAAGAAATGGCTTGAAGAAGAGAAATTGGAAGTAGAGAATAGGAAAAAGGCAGAGGTGTGGAAGCAACAGTAGGAGGCTGATGCTGAGGCAGAGAGGCAGGAACAACTTGAAATTCAAAGAAAGCAAAGAGAGGAGGCTGAAGCTGAGGCAGAGAGGCAAGCAGAGAGTGAAAATCAAGCAAAGCAACAAGAGGAGGCATCATGAAAGTAATACACTACCATGAAGCTCATTTTGTTTGTCCCTAATATAATCAAATGTAGAGGATGCAAGTAATTTGGGCTTTTTTTAATGTAATAAAAAGCCATATATTGAAATATGATATTGTAATCAGGCCTCTTATGGAGCATACTGTTCAAATGTTTGCCTTTACAAAGCATTGAATAAATTCTAGCACAAGCAATAAATTCATGTTCATTTACAATGTCTTATTATAATTGAGTCATAAATGGAGTGCATCCTTCTCTAAGGGGACTCCTTTTATCCTTTTATCTTTTGGTCAAACTTTGCAAATTGTTATTTTTTTAGTAAGAGTAGGTGAAGACTTTTAACTATCATTTTGACAAAGGTCATCCTACTACTGCAAGGAGACTCTTTCTATCTTTAGTAATGTTAATTTGTAGTAGTTGTGTATATAAGGAAACTTTCACCATGTCAAATTATAAATTCTTGTTTCAAATTATTTAGTCTTGTTCATTACAATGCAGTCTTAAAATTGGAGAGTGCATCCTACTCTAAGGGGACTCTCAATATACAATCTCTTGTATCAATGTTTTTACTTGGGGGTCTAGATTGAACAAATGGTAGATCTTGGTTCTTTCAATGCGTTCTTGCTCCATGCGGTAGAGCTAGCATTCTATGTCTATATCTACCATGTGGTGGAGCTACCATCCAAGTCTAGCTGTATAATTTCATGGAGCTAGCTAGCTCCACCATGTGGTATCTTATTGAGCTCTAGCTCCACCATGTGGTGGAGGTATCAGCCATGGTCTCTTCATGGAATTTTGGCCTTACCACATGGTGGAGCTAGTATCCATGTGTGGTAGACCTAAACCTTTGGAAGTCATACAATACGACTAGAATTTTGAGTCTAGATCTACCGTTTGGTGGAGCTTGTATCCACTGTCAAAGTCTAGCTCTATAATATCCAAGTGGTGAAACAGGATCTAGAATGGATAAGTCATGGATCAAGAAATCCTTTTGAGCTCTATAATAGACAAGTGCTAGATCTAAAGTGAAGAGATAAAGTGATTGACGTTGGACTGCTAGCCATGCTAGACACCTCAATATGAGCAACAAGGCAAATATCTCGCTACATTGTCCATTTCAGATAAATAACTACACGAATTTTCTTCAAAAAAGTTCATTTCTTTTGGGGTCTCCATGTTTTGTACAACAAAAAGAATACATTGAAACTCGATGATAGCTACTACAATGTGTTCAACAATCAAGATGATAATCAAGATAATAATTGAGAGAATAATCTAAGTGTGTAATCTTGTGAGTACACAAAATGAACATGCTTAAAAAGAAGCTCAATACCTCATTCAACCAATACACCCCCATGACACTAGTACATTTTGTTACTCCCTTTTGTAATTGAATGTAAATGGTCTTTGTAAATGGTCTCTATTATAATAAAATATAAAGGGTCTTTGTAATCTGGCCATCTTCGCGAGCGTGCTATTCAATTGTGTGCCTTTTGCAAGGCATTGAACATATTTTAACACAAAAAAATAAATTCATTTTCATTTACAATGTTTTATTATAATGGAGTCGTAGATGGAGTGCATCCTACTCTAAGGAGACTCCTTTTATCTATTGACAAAGTGCATCATACTTTAAGGGGACTCTTTAGTAGAATAAGCTTCATCAAAATGAGATCTTTGAACCGTAATTTTGACAAAGTGCATCCTACTCAAGGAGACTCTTTCTATCTTTAATAATGTTAATCTGTAGCGATTGTATATATAAGTATAATACCTTTACCACATCAATTTATAAAATCTTGTTCATTTTCTACCCCCCCGAGTAGGGAGATAGGGTGGTAGAATATATTAGAAACTTGGGAGATGAACATCATAGGGGAACCAATGCAGAAATCCCTATTCCCATCCCATATACTTCAAAAAGCTTAAGACAAAGTAGACCCGACCAAAGGATAACCTCCATTCCAAGAGACATTGTAGGTCTCTCTTCTTTCCTCTCTTCTCAGGTCCAAATCCGTATTGACACCTTGCTCCAAGAGACATTGTAGGTATCTCTTCTCAGGTCCAAATCCCTATTGACACATTGCTTCAAGGTAGCCCAAGCCTATGAAACGACATGAAAGACTGGATGGAGGGATGTCTCAGAGCAGGCATCCACAAACCATGGAGCCTGATAGCTCTGATGAATCTAAGGAAGAAGAATTCCACATACCTCTTAAGGTAAAAGGGACTTCTAACGTTCGAGTGAACAATCTCAGATAATAATTCAAAGGTGATGAACTCAATGTAGCTTTACCCATAACCTTCGATGGCCACCAAGTTATTGCAATCTTGGATGGGGGAGCTGGAGTGAGAATTGTTACAAAACAATGCTAGGAAAAATGGGGAGCACTTGCCTTCTTGGATAACACCCAATTTCTAGTTAAACTTGCTGATGGAGCCACCACTAGACCCATTGGTCTCCTAATAGATCTTAAAATTAAGATTCTAGGAACCACCTACTGCGACACTTTTGTGGTGATGAATTTTCGACGTCAGCTAGTTTCATATGACTGCATCCTTGGCAGACCCCTTATGCGAGAATCCAAGATGATCCATGATTAGGATACTGACCACATCTACATTAGGAGAAAAGATCTTACCTTCAATATTAATCTACGCACATGGAAGGTACACCCCATGAGTGGCAAACCATTTGCAGAGGACTTAGTCACAACTAAACAAACTAGTGAAGTCCATCTATGCCAAACATGGCATAAAACACTAGAAGATGAAAAGGAGAGTGAGGCTTGTGCACCTCTTCTAGATTTGGAAAACTCTGAAAATTGGATGCATATCCTTGCTACCCTGGACATCTTGCCTAGAAAAACTAGTAAAAGGTTTACCATGGAAGATGGGCAAGACCCTACATCATTATACATGCTTAGTTCAACATATCTACCCAATATAGCCACCCAAGAGCTTAGTTCAACATATCTACCCAATATAGCCACCCAAGAGCTTGAATAGGTTGTTTGAGCTAAGCCATCAAGGAGTCCACGCTCCCATAAAATTCACAGGCTTGAGGGATTCCCTGGGCCAGAGCAATATATATTCCCATACACCTTAGAAACCCATTGGTTGAAATATGTGGGTGCCGTGAAAGCACATGAGCATTTCAATGAAATGTGGCAAAAAGAGTTTGCAAATAGCTCTCTTTTGGTCCACACTACCATCCCGTAACTAGTTGACCCCATTCAACCTAAACCAGTCCCCGAAAAGCTTTGCCTCTCTGCATGCAAGGCACGCAAAAAAAAGTTAGCACTTATGGAAAAAGAATCCAAAAGGCTAATTCACAAGGAAAGTGCTAAAGCTGAAGAAACATGATAGGTGCCCAAGCACTTTAAGACCTTCCAAATGGCCGACCGCTTTGTCCAATATGATTTGGCTCAAAGGTCTAATAGTGGGCAACCTAGGACCTTATATGACAGTCCAACCAAGTTTGCAAAAGAAAACTTGGTAGGCTCGCGGGTGAAGACCCAAGGCCCATATTTGTTGCAGAAGACCTTTCAAAGGAAGAAGAGACGAGCTCATTGCTCTCTTGACTGAATTCCAGGACTTCTTTGCTTGGAAGTACATGGATATGAAGGTGTACCTCTAGAAGTGGTCCAACACACCATTCCCAAGGTTGATGGAGCCAGGTTGATCAAACAACAAGCTTATCCTATAAACCCTAAGTGTTTCAAGATTGTCCGAGAGGAGATTGAAAGAATTATCAACACCAGATTCATCTATGAAATTGAACATACAGAGTGGGTATCACCAATCATGATAGTGCCTAAAAATAATGGAAAAGTCAGAGTGTGTGTTGACCTCAAAAAGGTTAATGATGCCAGCATTAGGGACCACTATCCCCTCCCATTAACTGAACATGTGCTAGAAAGAGTAGTGGGAAAGGAAGCTTACAACTTCCTAGATGGATTTTCAAGATACAACCAGGTGCTGATTGATCCCAAGGACCAGCATAAAACTTCTTTTGCAAATTGATCCCAAGGACCAGCATAAAACTTCTTTTGCCACTGAATGGGGTACATACGCATATGGAGCCATGCCCTTCGGGTTGACCAATGCCCCTAGAACCATCCAACGCCTAGTGTACAGCTTACAAGGAATATCTTTAGAAGTTCCTTGAAGTCTTTATGGATGACCTTTGTGTCAATTTCTCTTGGAAGGAGCACCTAGTATGATTGCGCAAAGTGCTAGAAAGCTGCAAGTTATATCGTATCTCATTGAACCCTCTTAAATGTCAATTTTGGGTTCAGCACAGTGTGATCTTGGAACACATTGTCTCTAGGCACGAAATTTTAACTGATGACAAAAAAGTGTGGTTCATTCTTGAGCTGCCCCTACCCACAAACTTCAAAGGTGTCTAGTGCTTCATGGGACATGTAGGCTATTATCAACGATTCATTTTTATGTACGCGGATATTTCTTGACCTATTTGCGGACTCATTATTGTTTTTGAGTGGACAGAAGAATGTCAAAGGGCCTACACCACACTCGAAAAATCCTTGGCAACAAGTGCTCCAATCCTCAGATCCCCAAACTAGGATCTCATCTTCCACGTCCACATAGATGCCTTGACATTTACTATAGAATGCATGCTGGCCCAACTAGGCACACACAAGATGGACTTCCCCATTAGTTTTGCCAGCCACCGCTAACTCAACAAAGTCGAGAGGACACCACAACTAAGAGAGGGGGATTAGCTATGGTTTACACAGTTAAGAAGTTTCACCATTATCTTTTGGCAACCAAGTTTGCCTTCTTTGTAGATCATCAAGCCCTTTTGTACACCTAGTAAATAAGCCTTGTATGACATGCAAAATCACCAGGTGGCTGCTTATTTTTCTTGAGTTGGACTTCACCATTACAGTGAGGAAAGGCTCCCAGCATGTTCTTGCATACCACATGTCAAGGATTCCCAATGGTGAACAGCCAATGGGAGTAGATGATGATTTACTAGATGCAACCCTATTCTAACTTTGCTTAATTCCTGAATGGGGAAAGAAAGTGGCTCACTTCTTAGCCAATGGACTACCAATTCACCCCCTCCTCAACAAGGACCGCTCCCGTCGCTTAATTAGAAGGTGTCCCCCCTACCAACTTATCGTGGGCTAACTCTACAAGGAGGGCAAAGACAAAATCTTACAAACGTTGCATTCTCGGGAAGACGAGTATGTCTTCCTCCTTAAATAGGCTCACTCTACCTATACTCGTGGGCACTTTGCAGCAGATATCACTGCTCATTTGTAAGGTTCTCATAGCTGGGTTATGGTGGCACACTTTAATGGGCTGATGCTACTGAGTATGTAAAACGATGTGAAGAATGCCAACATGTAGCGATTCCTCTTAGCAAGGATCACATGCCCCTGAACCCCATCATGTATCTGCAGCCTTTCAAGACGTGGGGCATAGATTTTGTTGAACCTATCAGTTTGGGAGCCAAATACATTCAAGTCAGATATATTTTTTTTTGCCATAGACTACTATACCAAGTGTGTAGAACCTCCTACAACCCGCAAAGTTGATGCCGGCTAAATTTCTCTATGAGTCGGTAATCACACACTTCGGTTGCCCTCTCAAGCTTGTCAATGACAATGGAATGCATTTCATCAAAAGTAATCAAATTCCTCCTGCAAGAGTTCATGGTCACCCATAGGAAGTCCTCCCTTTACTATCCTCAAGCGAATGGCCAAGCCGAAAGAACAAACAAAACCCTGTGTACCATTCTCACCAAAATAGTGGAGGCTACCCGCCGCAATGATTGGGAACAGGAGTTGCCGACTGCACTTTGGGCTTATAGAACTTCTTACAAGGCAGCAACCAATGCTACCCCTTTCAGTTTAACCTACGGTACTGATGCGATCATGCCCATGGAGTTCTTAGTCCCAAGTCTACGTGTCGTAGTGCACAAAAAACTCACCGAAAACGTGCTAAGTTGTCACCTCTTCGAGCTTAAAAAGCTAGATGAAACTCGCCTGTTTGTAGTCTAAAACATGATTGTAGAGAAGCTAAGGCATAAACAATGGTTTGATGACCAGATCAAGAAAAACAGATGATTGAGGGAGACATGATCCTCTTATTCACCACAAAAACACATAAGAAAAAGCTTAAGTTCCGAGGTTTAGGACCTTTTTTAGTATCTGAGATCATACCGCATGTAAGATTCCTCCCCATCCTCTCAGGATGTCCAGTATCTTCCCCTGTACTCAAATCCCTCTTCAGAAATATAAAAGATCTTGTTTTTACCAGTTTTAGCTTAGAGAGAGAAAATCTTCTAGAGAGTGGTAATTCAGTTTTTAAATATTTTTGGATGGAAAAATATCTTTTCTTATTAAAATAAGCTCCCCCAAAATACAAGTTCAAAAAGATTTTCAGAAGGTGCATTAGAAATCAAGTATAATCTATTTAAGAGGCCTTATCCTAAGGGTCAAGATGTTTTCAAAATTTTAAATTAAGGTTCCTATGGACCAATAAGATTCATCCAAATGTAGGGAGGAGATAAATGGAAGAATAAAAGGAAAATCCCCTAAAAATGAGTAAATGCTCACATAAGATGAAGAGTTGACTAAGGACAAGGTTAATAGTTAAAAAAGAGATATATTTAGAAGAAATGATGCATTTTTGACACCTCAGTATGGGGAAATTCACCTCATGAAGAAGGCACCTATTTCACATGTGTGGGAGAGTTTTAAACTCCCAAATAATGAGATATCTTCCTCTCTCCTGTTTCAACTAGATCCAAAAAGTGGACTAAACTGATCCAAAAATGGTCAAAAATTGGCCAAACTGATCTGGAAAATTCTAGAATCATTTGGCTTGGTTAGAAGCTCACTTTTTCCTATAAATAAAAGTCTCCCCCTTTGTTGAAGCTTAATAGTGTTTTTGCAATGTTACCTTGCTTCTCCCAAGAGCCAAAAACTGTGAATTTACTCATAATTCATTGGTTTTTTTTACCTTCCCTCTTCTAAAGATTGGTGGCCACTCTTGTTTCAAACAAGAGTAGATCCCTCAAACCATCAAGTCAAAGGAAAACTCTCAAATTCTCCTTGTAAGTTGGAGATTCTTCTCTTTTCTATTTCATTTTATGGTTTTTTATGATTTTTGTCTTCTCTAATATGAATATGATGTTATGCCTCATTGAAAAAAGGCATTCCCCTCTCTTCTTTAGTAAATCCAACCATTATTTATCCTAGATGAATGATTAATGGATAAATTCAAGTTTTTCATAATGTTTCTCTTAAATAAGTAGAAAATGTTTACATTAGAATTATTTAAATACTCTTGGTGAAATTCTAGTTAATTTTAGAGAATTAAAAATTGCAAAATGGTCAGCCATACAAAGGAGGTTATGGAAAATTTTTCTAAAATTGTGTAAAATAAGTTTTTCTTTTTTTTAAATCCAAAAAGAGTAATTCCCATCGTATATGTATTCTTGAGGTGTTATTTTTCATCCTAGGTATAGAAAAATGCATACTAAAAATATTTTATTAAAAAAGTGTTACTTTCTTTATAATTAAATTCTATGCATACAAGGAAGCATATTGAAATTGTTATTTTGATTATAAAAGTGTTATTTTCATCATAAATGATTTTTATGCATAAATGGATGCATAAAAGATATTTTTTATATTAAAAGTATGATTTTTAACATAAATGATTTTTATGCATAAATGGATGCATAAAAGAAATTCTTTTATATTAAAAGAGTGATTTTCATCATAAATGATTTGTATGCATAAACACATGCATAAAAGAATTTTTTTGATATTAAAAGTGTAATTTTCATCATAAATGGATTTTATGCATAAATTAGATGCATAAGAGAAATTCTTTTATTCTAAAAGTGTAATTCCTACTAAATTGGATTTATGCATAGAAAGATGCATAAAGAATTTTATTTTTAATTCAAAAGAGTTATTTTCATCAATTTTCATTTTATGCATAAATAGATGCATAAAGATTTTTTTTAATTCACAAGAGTTATTTTCATCAATTTTGATTTTATGCATAAATAGATGCATAAAGAATTTTATTTTTATTCCAAAAGAGTTATTCTTATCTATTTTGATTTTATGCATAAATAGATGCATAAAGAATTTTACTTTTAATCCAAAAGAGTTATTCTTATCAATTTTGATTTTATGCATAAATAGATGCATAAAGAGATTTATTTTTATTTCAAAAGAGTTATTCTTATCAATTTTGATTTTATGCATAAATAGATGCATAAAGAATTTTACTTTTAATCCAAAAGAGTTATTCTTATCAATTTTGATTTTATGCATAAATAGATGGATAAAGAATTTTATTTTTTTTCCAAAAGAGTTATTTTCATCAATATTGATTTTATGCATAAATAGATGCATAAATAATTTTACTTTTAATCCAAAAGAGTTATTCTTATCAATTTTGAATTTATGCATAGTAAAATGTATAAAAGATTTATTTTTATTTCGAAAGTATTATTTTCATGAAATTGAATTTATGCATAGATAGATGCATAAAAGATTTATTTTTTATTTTGAAAGTGTTATTCTCATTAAAATGGAATTTATGCATAGTAAAATATATAAAAGGTTTATTTTTAATTTGAAAGTGATATTCTTCATAAAATTGAATTTATGCCTAAATAGATGCACAAAAGGATTTGTATAAAAGTGTTATTCCTACTAAAGTTGTCTTTATGCCTAATTAGATGCGTAAAGAATCTTTATATCAAAAAATTAGAATTCTCTTACATTCTATAAATAGATGTAATAAGATGTGATAGGAATCAGATAGATGTAAATAGATGTATGGATGTGAATGTGGATGTGGTTGTGGTTGTGGATGTGGATGTGGTTGTGGATGTGGATGTGGATGTGGATGTGAATGTGGATGTATGAATGTGGATGTGGAAATGGATGTGTGGATGTATGAATGAGGATGTGGATGTGGAAATGGATGTGTGGATGTATGAATGAGGATGTGGATGTGGATGTGGATGTATGAATGTAGATGTGGATGTGGATGTGGATGTATGAATGTGAATGTGGATGTGGATGTATGAATGTGGAATGTGGATATGGATGTATGAATATGGAATGTGGATATGGATGTATGGATGTAAATGTGAATGTGGATGTATGGATGTAGATATGGAATGTGGATGTGGATGTATGAATGTGGATGTGGATATGGATGTATGAATGTGGATGTGAAAATGGATGTATGGATGTGGATGTGGATGTGGAAATGGATGTGTGGATGTGGATGTGGATGTATGGATGTGGATGTGGATAGGGATGTATGAATGTGGATGCGGATGCATGGATGTGGATATGGATGTGTATGTATGAATGCGGATGTGGAATTGGATGTATGGATGTGGATGTACGAATGTGCATGTGTATGGGGAATAATGAATGCGAATGTGTATGTGAAATGATGAGACGTCGATATATGTGTGAATGGATGAGATGTGATGACATGTGAATTGGGATGTGAATAAATGATATGTGATGTGATGAGATGGAAAATGATGTGATTGGATGAGAATGAGTACACATATGAATTGAATGTGATGTGAATGAATCTGATGTGATGAGATGAAAATGATGTGATTGGATGAGAATGAGTACACATATGAATTGAATGTGGAATAAGTAATGTGGTTTGATAAGGGATAATGTGGAAAGACGTGAGTTCATTATAGAAACTTTATTTGTGAAACTGTTTGTAAATGACTGTTTTATGTCAAGAATGCTGGGGAAGCATTTTGACTATCTTAAGAATGTGGTCGTGTGGAGACCTACCTGATAAAGTTGCAACAGCTGATGGAGAGTCAACGGAGGACGTCTCGCGTAGCAAGGTTGGTCGAGGTCTTGACCAACCTCGGTTCGATTTAAATGGTGAGCTTTTGATACGGTGGATGAGGGACCAAGGAAGCGGCCTATGAGTGAAGCGCTAGGTGACCTATGAAGGATCCTAGAGGGTGCTGACCATACGGTGCTCGAGCTCTAGGTCTCCGATATTACCCACACGTGCGTTGGGGAAGATATTGGAACAAGGAGTAAGAGTTGTTTTCTGAATTCGGGTGTGGATCTGGTTGATTGACCTTGCTGGTCCTCAACGGATGAGTCCATGACTCTTTTATGTGGGTCTGTTGGTTGATCTTACTGACCTTCCACAGAGATTCCATTTTGTTGCTATGAGCTAGGAACTATTGAAAAGGCCCCTCAGTGAATAGGTGGTGAGTGTTCTGGTTACCAATGATGCCAGAGATTTTGAGGATTGTGATCAGTGACACAATGGTTTCATTAAAGGATTGTTTTAAATATAGCTGATGCTTGACAAAAAAGGGAATTTCATATTGGGTGTGTAAGTGGTGTGACTAGTTTTATGTTTGCATGAACATCCGGCTAGGGGGCCTGGGAACTCTTTTCCCTGGTACCCGAGACAAAACCTAACGAAATTCCTAATTGGATCCCATCACTACACTGGTTGGGCGGTTGGCTAACCCATGGTGACTGAATGGGGTTAGGCTGGACTGATGGATCCGTAAATCAAGACTCAAGTTCTATTTAGTTCGATAGATGAAGTAAATTCCGGAAAAAAATTGTTCTATGGAAAAGAATCAATGGCTATGCCTCTCAATGAGGAAAAAAGCGTTGGTCTCTATGATCCAAGTACAGTCTTTTTCCCTGATCTAACTATGGGACTCACGGGTTCGGTCAGATGAGCTCAGTTAGTTAAGGCTTTTGACTACATTAGGGAAAAGTTATCTTGGTGGAATCGCCCGTGTTTTCCGGGCAAAGGAAGTTTTTTCGGGTTCGGTTTTGGAAAAACCGATGGATTAGTCTCTTGTCCGGATATCCGTGGGCGAGGCCCTGAGTGTGGGACCTGCCCTGCACAAGAAGTGCTACTTTTGTTGTGCTAGCACCCCTGAATTTGTTGCACGGTGGGGACAGGGATCTTATAGTTGGTATCAGAGCCAATTGGCTAATGAGGATCAACCAAAAAGCCAAAAATATCAAAAATTTATGAAGTAGTAGTATAAGATCATAATTGTGTGATTAAATTCATACAAGTTATTATTTAAACTGAAATTCATAAATTAGTAATTGGGTCTTCAAATGGAAGTACTACAATTGCATGGAATCCCTGACTTGCTTGAGGCCTAGACATGATGGTCTTTACCTTATAATTCCAAGGACCATGACTACCCGTATATACCGAGGATATAACTGCAGCTCTTTACTAGCAGTATATACGAGTAAATCTAAGACTTGAAATTATAAGCATTAATGCTATCTAGATGATGAATTTGAATGTGGTTGATATGATTTTTAAATTCTGGTCGAGAAATGATGAGTTGATTTGGATTTTGATTGAAAAATGATGATCCTTGAAATTTGGTTGAAATGTAATAAGCTGAGCGAAACCGCAATGAGGATGAATGGGACGAGTCCCTGTGATGATGTTCTTAACTGGAATGATGTTAATGACTTCAGCCAATCACTATGAGATTAGTGGATTATGCTGGCAGATTGCTACTGTTAACTTTTGTCCAGTGGATCAAGTTAAGGGATGATAAATTAAAAATCTAAAAAATTGAAATCCCCATGGAGGACTGTTCAGATGGAAAAAATTAGTCTGATGGACCATTATTGTGTTAAAGATATGAATGAGATATTCTAAATGAATTGTTAAGTGATAATGCGTTCTATATGAGTATCTTTATCCCTTGATTCTGTGGGGAGCTGACCTATTTAGAGAACCCCGGAATCAGTTGAATCAAAAATCGGATTGAATCATAAATAAAGAGACTTAACAAGAATTTTCGTATTGATAGGAACATGGATCGAGGTCGCCGTGGTAGAAATGTTAACCCCCAACTCGATGAAGAAGAGCTCAACCTGGATGTTCGTAAAACTCTTCATAGTTCGCAGCCTGGTCCCTTCAAGGATGAAGGGGAACAGTTAGGTGAAATTATAGAAAAGTGGATTAAGGCCATGGAGGAATATTTTGATGTAACTAGCTACAATGAGAGAAGCAAGATGGCTCTCGCCAGGTTAAACATTGTGGAAACGACCAGGGCTGCATGGAGGAATCACTGCAAGACAAACCGTCTCGACCGAAATACCCAAACCTAGACCGATCTCAAGGCTTACCTCAGAAAGAGGTTTTGTCCCCCAGGCTTTCTTGAAACTAAGATGAATGAGTTCTTGGAACTAAAGTAGGAAAACCAGACAATTGAAGAGTACCATCAGGCTTTTGCCCTTCTCCTTAAATATTCCCCTCAATTGGATGAAGAGCAGCTGATGGCCAGGTTCATTCGGTGAATGAACGAGCCATTGGATACTTTAGTCAAGAATGCCAAACCTATTTCAATGGCCGAAGCAGTAAAAATTTTGAAGGATTTCGCCAAATCCTTTGATGTCAAAGTCCCGCCAAAGCCAGCACCATCACTTTTCAAAAGATTTCTATTCCCAAAAGATGATTCCAACCTTCCTTCGCCTAAGAGATATCAGGGTCAAAACCAGGATATGGGAAGTTCTAGAATGGAAGAAATGTCCTTTTCTCGAAACTTAATCCCCTGGATTTTAACTTCAGAAGTTCCACCCTTGAACAAGAGAGTGAAATGCTATAACTGTCAAGGGTTTGGACATCGCAGCATGGATTGCCCAACTCCTTTTGGATCAAGGTTTTCAGGGCAGGGAAATCAAGGATCAAGATTCTAGACTCCAGCCCCTTCCTTCTAGAGTAATCAGGGTTCTATCCGCCAAAATCAGGGAGAATCCCAGAGGTAGACCCTCTATCCAACCTGCAGTTTCAATCCAAAGTAGTGCAAGACCTCCACCTCAGAATAGGGGAAGTCAAAGAGAGTTTTTTCCCAAATCGGCCATCCACTTCCAAGGCAATAACGCTGGAAGTGATTTAAGAAGAAGAAGAAGATGAAAGAGATCATACTCCACCTGGCGAGATGAGGACATCTCGCGTTTTTTAAGTGGGGTAGAATGTAAGATTCCTCCCCAGCCTCTCAGGATGTCCAGTATCTTCCCCTGTAGTCAAATCCCTCTTCAGAAATATAAAAGATCTTGTTTCTACCAGTTTTGCTTAGAGAGAGAAAATCTTCTAGAGAGTGGTAATTCAGTTTTTAAATATTTTTAGATGGAAAAATATCTCTTCTTATTAAAGTAAGTTCCCCCGAAACAGAAGTTCAAAAAGATTTTCAGAAGGTGCATTGGAAATCAAGTATAATCTATTCAAGAGCCTTATCCTAAGGGTCAAGATTTTTTTAAAATTTTAAATTAAGGTTCCTATTGACCAATAAGGTTCATCCAAATGTAGGGAGGTGATAAATGGAAGAATAAAAGAAAAATCTCCCAAAAATGAGTAAATACTCATATAAGATGAAGAGTTGACTAAGAACAAGGTTAATAGTTAAAAAAGAGAGATATTTAGAAGAAATGATGCATTTTTGACACCTCAGTATGGGGGAATTCCCTCATGAAGGAGGCGCCTATTTCACATGTGTGGGAGAGTTTTAAACTCCCAACAAATAATGAGATATTTTTATCTCTCCTCTCTCCTATTTCAACTAGATCCAAAAAGTGGACTAAACTGACCCAAAAATGGTCAAAAATTGACCAAACTGATCTAGAAAATTCTAGAATCAGTTGACTTGGTTAGAAGCTCACTTTTTCCTATAAATAGAAGCCTCCCCCTTTGTTGAAGCTTAATAGTGTTTTTGCACTGTTTCCCTGCTTCTCCCAAGAGCCAAAAACTATGAATTTACTCATAATGCATTAGTTTTTTGACCTTCCCTCTTCTAGAGATTGGTGGCCACTCTTGTTTCAAACAAGAGTAGATCCCTCAAACCATCAAGCCAAAGGAAAGCTCTCAAATTCTCCTTGTAAGTTGGAGATTGTTCTCTTTTCTATTTCATTTTATAATCCAACCATTCTTTATCCTAGATGAATGATTAATGGATAAATTCAAGTTTTTCATAATGTTTCTCTTAAAGAAGTAGAAAATGTTTACACTAGAATGATTTAAATACTCTTGGTGAAATTCTAGTTAATTTTAAAGAATTAAAAATTAAAAATTGGTCAGCCATACAAAGGAGATTATGGCAAAATTTTCTAAAATTGTGTAAAATAAGTTTTACTTTTTTTAATTCAAAAAGAGTAATTCCCATCGTATATGTATTCTTAAAGTGTTATTTTACATCCTAGGTATAGAAAAATGCGTACTAAAAATATTTTATTAAAAAAATGTTTCTTTCTTTATAATTAAATTCTATGCATAGAAAGAAGCATATTGAAATTGTTATTTTGATTATAAAAGTGTTATTTTCATCATAAATTATTTTTATGCATAAATGGATGCATAAAAGAAATTCTTTTATATTAAAAGAGTGATTTTCATCATAAATGATTTGTATGCATAAACATATGCATAATAGATATTTTTTATATTAAAAGTGTGATTTTCATCATAAATTATTTTTATGCATAAATGGATGCATAAAAGAAATTCTTTTATATTAAAAAAGTGATTTTCATCATAAAAGATTTGTATGCATAAACACATGAGAAATTCTTTTATTCTAAAAGTGTAATTCCTACTAAATTGGATTTATGCATAGAAAGATGCATAAAGAATTTTTTTTAATTCAAAAGAGTTATTTTCATCAATTTTGATTTTATGCATAAATAGATGCATAAAGAATTTTATTTTTAATTCACAAGAGTTATTTTCATCAATTTTGATTTTATGCATAAATAGATACATAATGAATTTTATTTTTATTCCAAAAGAGTTATTCTTATCAATTTTGATTTGTATGCATAAATAGATGCATAAATAATTTTACTTTTAATCCAAAAGAGTTATTCTTATTGATTTTGATTTTATGCATAAATAGATGCATAAAGAATTTTATTTTTATTCCAAAAGAGTTATTCTTATCAATTTTAATTTTGTGCATAAATAGATGCATAAAGAATTTTACTTTTAATCCAAAAGAGTTATTCTTATCAATTTTGATTTATTCATAAATAGATGCATAAAGAATTTTATTTTTATTCCAAAAGAGTTATTTTCATCAATTTTGATTTTATGCATAAATAGATGCATAAAGAATTTTACTTTTAATCCAAAAGTGTTCTTCTTATCAAATTTGAATTTATGCATAGTAAAATGTATAAAAGATTTATTTTTATTTCGAAAGTATTATTTTCATGAAATTGAATTTATGCATAGATAGATGCATAAAAGATTTATTTTTATTTTGAAAGTGTTATTCTCATTAAAATGGAATTTATGCATAGTAAAATGTATAAAAGGTTTATTTTTAATTCGAAAGTGATATTTTCCATAAAATTGAATTTATGCGTAAATAGATGCATAAAAGGATTTTTATAAAAGTGTTATTCCTACTAAAGTTGTCTTTATGCCTAATTAGATGCGTAAAGAATCTTTATATCAAAAAATTAGAATTCTCTTACATTCTATAAATAGATGTGATAAGATGTGATAGGAATCAGATAGATGTAAATGGATGTATGGGTGTGAATGTGGATGTGGATGTGGATGTGGATGTGGATGTGGATGTATGAATGTGGATGTGGATGTGGATGTGGATGTGGATGTGGATGTGGATGTGTGGATGTATGAATGAGGATGTGGATGTGGATGTATGAATGTAGATGTGGATGTGGATGTATGAATGTAAATGTGGATATGGATATATGAATGTGGAATGTGAATATGGATGTATGAATGTGGAATGTGGATATGGATGTATGGATGTGAATGTGAATGTGGATGTATGCATGTGGATGTATGGATGTAGATATGAAATGTGGATGTGGATGTGGATGTATGAATGTGGATGTGGATATGGATGTATGAATGTGGATGTGAAAATGGATGTATGGATGTGGATGTGGATGTGGAAATGGATGTATGGATGTGGATGTGGATAGGGATATATGAATGTGGATGTGGATGTATGGATGTGTATGTATGAATGCAGATGTGAAATTGGATGTATGGATGTGGATGTACGAATGTGGATGTGTATGGAGAATAATGAATGCGAATGTGTATGTGAAATGATGAGACGTCGATATGAGTGAATGGATGAGATGTGATGACATGTGAATTGGGATGTGAATAAATGATATGTGATGTGAATGAATCTGATGTGATGAGATGGAAAATGATGTGATTGGATGAGAATGAGTACACATATGAATTGAATGTGGAATAATTAATGTGGAGTGATAAGGGATAATGTGGAAAGAGGTGAGTTCAGTATAGAAACTGTATTTATGAACTGTATTTGTAAATGACTGTTTTATGTCATTGGATGAGAATGAGTACACATATGAATTGAATGTGGAATAAGTAATGTGGAGTGATAAGGGATAATGTGGAAAGAGGTGAGTTCATTATAGAAACTGTATTTGTAAATGACTGTTTTATGTCAAGAATGTTGGAGAAGCATTTTGACTGTCTTGAGAATGTGGTCGTGGAGACCTACTTGATAAAGTTACAATAGCTGACGGAGAGTCAACGGAGGACGTCTCGCGTAGCAAGGTCAACCGAGGTCTTGACCAGCCTCGGTTCGATTTAAATGGTGAGCTTCTGGTACAGTGGATGAGGGACCAAGGAAGCCGCCTATGAGAGTGAAGCGCTAGGTGACTTGCGAAGGATCCTAGAGGGTGCTAACCATACGGTGCTCAGGCTTTGGGTCGCCGAAGATACCCACACGTGCGTTGGGGAAGATATTGGAACAAGGAGTAAGAGTTGTTTTCTGAATTTGGGTGTAGATCTGGTTGATTGACCTTGCTAGTCCTCAACGGATGAGTCCATGACTCTTTTATATGGATCTATTGGTTGATCTTGCTGATCTTTTACGGAGATTCCATTTTATTATGTGAATATATTGTCGGTTACTATGAGTTAGGAACTATTGAAAAGGCCCCTGAGTGAACAGGTGGTGAGCGTTCTGGTTGCCAATGATGCCATAAGTACACCGATGAAGGAATGATTAGAAATAAGGATTCAACCAGAGATTTTGAGGATTGTGATCAGTGACATAATGGTTTTATTAAAGGATTGTTTTAAATATAACTGATGCTGAGAAAAAAGGCAATTTCATATTGGGTGTGTAAGCGGTGTGACTAGTTTTATGTTTGCATGAACATCTGGCTAGGGGGCCTGGGAACTCTTTTCCCTGGTACCCGGGACAAAACGTAACTAAATTCTTAATTGGATCCCATCACTATAGTGGTTGGGCGGTTGGCTAGCCCATGGTGACTGGATGGGGTTAGGCTGGACTGATGGATCCGTAAATCGAGACTCAATTTCTGTTTAGTTCGATAGATGAAGTAAATTCCGGACAAAAAATGTTCTATGGAAAAGAATCAACGGTTGTGCCTCTCAATGAGGAAAAAAGCATTGGTCTCTATGATCCAAGTACAGTCTTTTTCCCTGATCTGACTACGAGACTTACGGGCTCGGTCAAATGAGCTCAGTTAGTTAAGGCTTTTGACTACGTTAGGGAAAAGTTATCCTCGTGGAATCGCCCGTGCTTTCCGGGCAAAGGAAGTTTTTTTGGGTTCGGTTTTGGAAAAACCGATGGATTAGTCTCTTGTCTAGATATCCGTGGGCAAGGCCCCGAGTGTGGGACCTTGCCCCACGCAAGAAGTGCTACTTCCGCTACTAGCACCCCTGAATTTGTTGCACAGTGAGGACAGGGATCTTACACCGCAAGGCATTATACACATTGAAACACTTGATGGTGTTGAGATGGCTGGTTACTTTGATTGTAGCAAACTCAAACGTTACTATGGACCTCTCATAGAGGCACCTTAGAAGCCATCCATGATAAAAAATAAAGAAAGAAATACCATGAGGATATGAAAAAAATTGCGCAAGAAGAGGCCAAAGTAAGGCAAGCTAAGCTTAGGCAAAAGCATATCATGGTCAATATGGTCCAAGTGGTCGACTTAGAAGAACAAGATTGGGAGGCGAAGCCAGCTTGGTTGTGGTTATTAGGAATGACTTTCTCGACTAGCTTTGTCCAAAAATTAGCTCTTTTTGATACATGGACTGGTTACAATTTAATGTCATATGAAACATGGAATGATCCATCCTTCCAAGAAGGATTCAACCATAAAGGTGAGTATTCTTACTAAAAGAGAGATTTACAATTCAAAAACATTACATTTAAGCATAAGAGAGATTAATATTAATGCATTTAAAACAACATAAATCAATTAAAGCATGGTTCTAAGAAGAACCCATGGATTAAAATGCTTCTTAAGCATTAGAGAGGTTGGGAAGAAGATTACCATTTCAAAAGAGAGAAAAACACCATTGATTTTTTAGGCTTACCCTTGGTTTTTAGCTTGATTCTGTAAGAAGAAGTGAACCCCCAAGAGAAAGCTTGGCCACCAAGATGAAGAGGGTAATCTCCAAGAGAGGATGAAGATTAGTGAAGCTCCGAAGCTCCAAAGCTTCCCAAAGGAGAGGCAAAATAGCCTGAGGGATAATAAAATTACACTAAATTGAAGATTATACTGGCATGTAAATATACAAAGATGAAAATACAAAGGAATGAGGGTCCATTTATAGGTGAGGGAGGATACCAACCAAGTCCAACTGGGTTCTAGAGGCTTCTAGCTTTAGTTTGATCTAGTTTGGACAAGTTTTGGGCCAATTAGGCTCACTTTTCTTATCTAATTTGAAGGAGGAGAGAGGACAGATGAAATATCTCATTTTTTTGAATTAAAATGTGAAGCAATGATGGATTTTAGGCGCCTCCTTCATGAGCTCCCTCCCCCCTTCCTGAGGTGTGAAAAATTTATTTATTTTTACTAAACCTCATTTTTTAACTAATAAACCCTAATACTAGTCAACTCTTCATCTTATGTGAGAATTTACTCATTTTTGAGTATTTTCTTTTATTCTTTGCTTTTTTGTTATTCCAACACTTGGATTAATCCTATTGGCCCTTTAGAACACTCTTTGGACCTTAATCATTTTTTTTTGAAATTATGCACCCCTAGGCTAAGGTGTCTAATACATATATTCAATTAATTTCTAATGCACATTGGAAAATTCTTTTTGAACTTCTATTTTAGGGGAATTCATCTTAAATATAAGGGAAAACTTTGTATCTAAAAATATCTCAAAATTGAATTACCTCTCTCTAGAATATTTTCTCTCTCTAGGCCAAAACAAAGGAAAACAATGTTTTCTTGCATTCTGAAGTAGAGGATGATTACAAAAGACTGAGAGAAGAACTTATACATCTTTTTAGAGGTTAAGGAGGAATCTTACATCCTCTCCCACTTGAAAAACGCGAGATGTCCTCATCTCGCACACTGGGGATAGTCCTTTACCAGTTTTTCTTCTTTCTCCCAAGTGGCATCCTCTAAAGGGTAGAACTTCCACTTGACCAAAAACTCTCTAAGGACTATGTTACTGAGAACCTTCTCTCGAACATCAAGGATTCTTTCAGGTTGGAGTTCCATCTGGCCTTAAGTCAGAGAATTCAATTGTTCATAATTGTTCATCATCTATCAAGCATCTGTCTGGAGATCTCAACCCTGATCAATGGGTAGGACCAAGTTAATGGTGTGAGGCAATCTTGTCCATACAGAGCTTTGAAAGGGCTCATCCCAATACTTCGGTGATAAGAGGCATTATAAGCAAACTCAACCAGATGCAAATAGCTTAACTAGATGCAAATAGCTTAACTCAACCAGATGCAAATAGCTTAACCACTTCTTGGGTTCCCTGCCACAACATGACCGAAGGATATCTTCTATTACTTGGTTCACTCTTTTAGTCTGGCCATCTATCTCAGGGTGATAGGCTATACTAAGATCTAAGAAAGTTTCCACTACTTCAAAGAATTTAGTCCAGAACCTTGACGTAAACTTAGGATCTCAATCGCTTACTATCCTCTTGGGTAAGCCATGCAACTTGAAAATCTACTTAAGGAAGACTCTGGCAACATCCACTGTAGTGTAGGTTTCTTTTACTGGAATCAGATGGGCAACCTTGGTTAGTCTATCAACTGCACATGAAATAAATTCAAGTTTCCTATGCAAAACTAACCCCTTACCTTCCTACTCCCCTTCTTGGCATGCTAGTTTCCTAGCAAGATTGCCAAAAGTGTCACCGTCTGTCAAGACCCAACACTTCAATGGTTTTGGACCACCCAGTTGGCTCCTGAAGAGTCGTGACTATCTCTACACTGCTCAATGTGATAAGCCAATGTAGAGCATTGATGAGCTCTGGTCTACCCATATGTAGGGGAGTTAACTAAGTTTACATGTGGGTTAGATTCCCATTCATTCATGTCTTTTGATAGTAGTTTACATAAAAATAAACATTCATACAACACATAGTGGCAACAAGAGAGATTGAACTACCCAGAAAACATACTCTTTTGAACATTATCACACACACCAGGGAATAATCCCCCTTCCTCCTTACATCCATATGGGTACTACTTAATTGGAATGGCTTTTTAATGCTATTGAAGTTAATTGATGAATGGTAGTAAGGAAATACATAAATTACCATTTATGCTTAATTATAATGGTTTTTATGATTTTTGTCTTCTCTAAAATGAAAATGATGTTATGCCTCATTGAAAAAAGACATTCCCCTCTCTTCTTTAGTAAATCCAACCATTCTTTAGCCTAGATGAATGATTAATGGATAAAATCAAGTTTTTCATAATGATTCTCTTAAATAAGTAGAAATTGTTTACATTAGAATGATTTAAATACGCTTGGTGAAATTCTAGTTGATTTTAGAGAGTTATAAATTGAAAAATGGTCAACCATACAAAGGAGTTTATGGTGAAAATTTTCTAAAATTGTGTAAAAATAAGTTTTACTTTTTTATTCTAAAAGTGTAATTCCTACTAAATTAGATTTATGCATGGAAAGATGCATAAAGAATTTAAATTAATCCAAAAAGTGTTATTTTCATCAATTTTTATTTTATGCATAGAAAGATGCATAAAGAATTTTATTTTTAATTCAAAAGAGTAATTTTCATCATAAATAATTTTTATGCATAAACTAGATGCATAAAAGATATTCTTTTATATTAAAAGAGTGATTTATAAATGTTTTGTATGCATAAACATATGCATAAAAGGTATTTTTTTATATTAAAATGTGATTTTCATCATAAATGATTCTTATGCATAAACTAGATGCATAAAAGAAATTCTTTTATATTAAAAGAGTGATTTTTATCTTAAATGATTTGTATGCATAAACATATGCATAAAAGATATTTTTTTATATTAAAAGTGTGATTTTTATCATAAATGATTTTTATGCATAAACTACATGCATAAAAGAAATTCTTTTATATTAAAAGAGTGATTTTTATCATAAATGATTGTATGCATAAACTTATGCATAAAAGATGATTTTTATATATTAAAAGTTTGATTTTTATCATAAATGATTTTATGCATAAAATAGATGCATAAAAGAAATTCTTTTATATTAAAAGAGTGATTTTTATCATAAATGGTTTGTATGCATAAACTTATGCATAAAAGATATTTTTTATATATTAAAAGTGTGATTTTCATCATAAATGATTTTATGCATAAATTAGATGCATAAGAGAAATTCTTTTATTCTAAAAGTGTAATTCCTACTAAATTGGATTTATGCATGGAAAGATGCATAAAGAATTTATTTTAACCCAAAAGTGTTATTCTCATCAATTTTGATTTTATGCATAGAAAGATGCATAAAGAAATCTAGATTTAGTTCAAAAGAGTTATTTTCATCAATTTGATTTTATGCATGAGAAGATGCATAAAAGATTGAATTTTAGTTCAAAAGTGTCATTCTCATTTAAAATGAATTTATGCATAGGAAGATGCATAAAAGATTGATTTTTAATTCAAAAGTGCTATTCTCCTTAAAATGGAATTTATGCATAAATAGATGCGTAAAGAAATCTTATATCAAAAATAAGAATTCTCTTGTATTCTATAATAAATAGAATTAAGGATGTGAAATAAATCAGATAGATGAAAATGAACAAAGAATGGATGTAGATGTATGTATGTGAAAGGAAAGATGTATGTGTGTGTGATAAGTATGGATGTAGATGTGAATGTGGATATATGAATGTAGATGCAGATGTGGATGTATGTATGTGGATGTGGATGTATTTATGTGGATGTGGATGTATGTATGTGTATGTGGATGTATTTATGTGGATGTGGATGTATGAAGGTGAATGTGAATACGGATGTATGAATGTGAAATGTGGAAATGGATGTATGGATGTAGATGTGGATGTGGATATATGTATGTGGATGTGGATGTGGAAATGGATGTGTGGATGTGGATGTGGATATGGATGTATCAATGTGGATGTGGAAATGGATGTGGATGTGTGGATGTGGATGTGGAAATGGATGTATGGATATAGATGTGATGTGGATGTATATATGTGGAAATGGATGTATGGATATAGATGTGGATGTGGATGTGGATGTGGAAATGGATGTATGGATGTAGATGTGGATATGGATGTATCAATGTGGATGTGGATGTGTGGATGTGGATGTGGAAATGGATGTATGGATATGGATGGATGTATGGATGTAGATGTGGATGTGGATGTATGTATGTGGATGTGGATGGATGTATGGATGTGGATGTGGATGTATGGATATAGATGTGGATGGATGTATGGATGTGTATGTGGATGTGGATGTGGATGTGGAAATGGATGTATGGATGTGGATGTGGATGTATGGATATAGATGTGGATGTGGATGTATGGATATAGATGTGGATGTGGATGTGGATGTGGATATAGATGTGGATGTGGATGTATGTATGTGGATGTGGATGTATGAATGTGGATGTGAAAATGGATGTATGGATGTAGATGTGGATGTATGGATGTGGATGTGGATGTGGATGTATGGATGTAGATGTGGATGTGGATATATGTATGTGGATGTGGACATATGAATGTGGATGTAAAAATGGATGTACGGATGTAGATGTGGATGTATGGACGAGGATGTGGATGTATGGATGTATGGATGTATGTATGTGGATGTGGATGTATGAATGAGGATGTGAAATTGAAAATGGATGTATGGATGTAGATGTGGATGTGGATGTATGGATGTAGATGTGGATGTGGATGTATGTATGTGGATGTAGATGTGGATGTATGGATGTATGTATGTGGATGTGGATGTGAAAATGGATGTATGTATGTGGATGTAGATGTAGATGTATGGATGTATGTATGTGGATGTGGATGTGAAAATGGATGTATGGATGTGGATGTGGATGTATGGATGTAGATGTGGATGTGGATGTATAAATGTGGATGTGAAAATGGATGTATGGATGTAGATGTGGATGTGGATGTATGGATGTAGATGTGGATGTATGTATGTGGATGTGGACGTATGAATGTGGATGTGATAATGGATGTATGGATGTAGATGTGGATGTATGGATGTGAATGTGGATGTGGATGTGCATGTATGGATGAGGATGTGGATGTATGAATGAGGATGTGAAAATGGATGTATGGATGTAGATGTGGATGTGGATGTATGGATGTAGATGTGGATGTGGAAATGGATGTATGGATGTGGATGTGGATGTGGATGTATGAATGTGGATGTGGATGTATGGATGTGGATATGGTTGTGTATGTATGAATGCGAATGAGGAATTAGATGTATGATGTGGATGTACGAATGTGGATGTGTATGTAGAATAATGAATGCGATTGTGTATGTGAAATGATGTGTCGTCGATATGAGTAAATGGATGAGATGTGATGACATGTGAATTGGGATGTGAAAATATGATATGTGATGTGAATGAATCTGAGGTGATGAGATGGAAAATGATATGATTGGATGAGAATGAGTACATATATGAACGGAATGTGGAATAAGTAATGTAGACTGATGAGGGATAATGTGGAAAGACGAGAGTTCAATATAGAAACTGTATTTCTGACCTATTTGTAAATGATTGTTTTATGTCAAGAATGCTGGAGAAGCATTTTGATTAAGGTCGTGGAGACCTAACTGATAAAGTTGCAACTGCTGAGATGGAGAGTCAATGGAGGACGTCTCGCATAGCAAGGTCGGTCGAGGTCTTGACCAACTCGGTTCGATTTAAATGGTGACCAACTCGGTTCGATTTAAATGGTGAGCTTCCGGTATGGTGGAGCCTGGGAACTCTTTTCCCTGGTACCCGGGACAAAACCTAACCAAATTCTAAATTGGATCATATCACTATAGTGGTTGGGCGGTTGGTTAACCCATGGGACTGGATGGGGTTAGGCTGGACTGATGGATCCGTAAAATGAGACTCAATTTCTATTGTAGTACGCTAGATGAAGTAAATCCCGGATAGTAATTGTTCTATGGAAAAAGGAATCAACGGCTGTGCCTCTCGATGGGGAAAAAAGCGTTGATCTCTATGATCCAAGTGCCAGTTTCTTCCTTGATCTGACCAAGTGACTTTAGGTTCGGTTGGATCAGTTTGGTCAGTAATGACCCTAACTACGTTAGAGTAAAATTTTATCCTAGAGGAATCGCCTGTGCTTTCCGGGCAAGGGAAGTTTTTCTAAGCTCGGTTTTGGAAGAACCGAGGAATTAGTCACCTGTCCGGATATCTGTGGTGGGTGAGGCCCCGAGTGTAGGACCTTGCCCTGCACAAGATGTGCTACTTCCACTGCTAGCACCTAGAATCCGTTGGGCGGTGGGGACGGGGATCTTACAGCACATTGGTATGCAAGAATGTAGACTTGGTTCTCACAAGTGGTTTTACTTGCAAAGCTAGTTTACTTGTATTGGATATGGTTTCTATTAATATTGTATTAGGTTGTGATTGGTTGGCAACTCTTGTATTATTCCACATGAATTTACAGCAAGGGTATATGAGTTTCATGCATGGAAATTATGAGGTTATATTGACCGGAACTCATGTGCCGAGTATCAAGATGATTAATGCAATACAACTCCAGAGGGAGCTTAAGAATATGGGATGTATATATGTTTTACAAATTCGCAAAACAAAGGCAACAATGACGAAAAAGAGGAAGTCATGCATAAAGGTATGAAGGAATTGTTAAAGGAGTATTAAAATGTGTTTCATATGCCAAAACTCATGCCACCAAAATAGGAGGTTGATCATAGGATAGAGCTTGAGCCACACACCAAGCCCATTAATAAACAACCCTCTATAGATTGTCAAAAAGGATGATGTGGGTTGATGTGTGGATAATGTGGATTAACGTGAGTGGATGTATGGATGATGTGGATAATGTGGATTGATGTGGATGGATGTATGGATGATGTGGATTGACGTGTGGATTGATGTGGATGGATGTATGGAAGATGTAGATGGATGTGTGGATAATGTGGATTGATGTGGATGGATGTATGGATGATGTTGATTGATGTGGATGATGTGGATGGATGTATGGATGATGTGGGTTGATGTGTGGATAATGTGGATTGACGTGAAGGGGTGTATGGAAGATGTGGATGGATGTGTGGATAATGTGGATTGATGTGGATGGATGTATGACAAATTCAAAAAGAAGTTGCACACACAAAAGAACAAGTACATCAACATGCCCAACAGCTTCAAGAAGCTAACAAAAAGGTAGAGGATTTCACAAAGACCATAGCTACACTAAATGAAGCTCTCACCATTTGCTGACTAAAAGATACTTCATCTTTAATCTGAAAGGGAACAAGCAAAAAAAGCACATGTAGAAAAAGTACGAACATTAAATGACATGCTCAATGCTAAGTCCTTGGAAATGGAACAGATGTCCAAGAGCCATAAACAAGAAATGGACCAACTCACTCAGCATAAGGACAGCCAAGTATTGGCAGCAGAAAGGCTTTAGAGAATTGAAGAGGCTCAAGGGTTAGAAGCATTTGCAAGAAGAGCACAGGAAGTAGCCACACAGAGGTTTTGAGGACTTGGATGCAGCTAGAATGGTGAGCTAGAATGGTTTGAGAAATGGCAATATCCGATCTTCTCTCAACCAAAGACATAAGGATACAAGAATTGGAGCACCAACAGGTAGTTAGGGAAAGAAGAGAAAGACAAGAGCCAATAGACGAATTGCGACTACTTCTTGAGTGAGCCTTGGAGATAGGTTCGTTGGCCAGTGACTCCTTGGGTCCCTCCTGCCAGGACGCCTAAGGAGGATCCTAGAGGGTTCTGACCAGGCGATGCACGGGCTCGCAGTGCTTAGGACACCCATGCGTATGTCATGGAAGATATACATGTGTATGTTGATGAGAAAATTATTGTAATCTGTTATTAATGGATCTCGTTGTTGACTTGCTAGTCTCAACGCAGAGTCCAGCGTGATACTGTTTTGTGAGAAACAAGGGCTGAATGGAAATTTGTAATTGTTTGTCAATGGATTGTTTTATAAATTAAAGTTTAAAGAGGAGTGTGTGAGTATTTGTATTCTAAAGCAAAAGTTAAGAAAGGCTTTCAATTATGGGTGGGTGAGTACTTGTCTGGTTCTAATATTCTAGTGGTTGGGCGGTGGCTAACCCATGGGCCGGATGGCTGGAATCAGTAGAGTTTTAATAATAAAGTTGATTAATAGGAATACGCTTAGAACTCGAGTAGTTAATTAGAATCCTGCTAAAGAATAAATCAACGACTAAGCCTGATTCAATTAGGAAAAAAGCATTGATTCCTTCAAAGTTAAGTTTGTAATAATTTCCCTTCTATCTGGTTTTATCAGATGAAGGTAGTACCAGCTTAGTCTTGGGCCCGGACATTTGAGGGCGAGGCCCCAATCCTGTCCCGCGCAAGAGGAAGCTACTTCCGCTCTGCTACCATCCGGGATTCCGATGCGCAGAGGGGGTAGTGGGATCTCACAATTGGTATTAGAGAGCTGTTGTAAATTTATGTAACAGTAGTAGAAATTGCTTAAAAATTTTAAAGTGAATCTAGGAAATAATGTTTTCTCTTGTTAATATTATGTTGAAGGAACTTCAAAAATTGAAAACTCGTAAATTGAATTGGAATTTATAGATGGATACCCCGAATCTATCTGGCATTCTTGAACTCTCCCAAAGTCAAGATATGATAGCCTTTGCATTCGAGCACCTCATCAACTCTGCTCTTGACCCGAGTAAGTAGAGTGAGACTCGCATGTCATTTTGAGAGTCTTTACTTTCTTGATCCTCTTGAGTGATGTCGGTACATGTGGTTCTATGGAGGACGATGTATTAATGTCAATACCAGTCAGCGTCAGAGGCTCAAGCAAAATATTTCCTTAGCCATGATTCTGATAAGGCTAGGGCTTGTTCAACATGTACAACTCTTTGATCATTCACCCAGGAACTTCAGAATTTCATGCCAAGTTTTTAGGCTTCTTAGCTGCTTTATCCCTAGAGATAGTTTATAGCACCTCTTTCTGTAATGAATCATGTGTACCATGGCATGTCTCCTTCACAATTTCGTTTCTTTATGCGTATACGATGATTGAGACAGTGATTTTGGGGAGCTGTGATGCTCTATGTATATATCGAAAACTTTTGATAATAAATGATGTTTTACAAAAAAATTTCAAATTTGTTTTCATGACTGTGAATATGGTTAGTCTTGTTCAAGAAGTATGACGAAATAATTATCTATTTAAAGAATAAATCGTAAAAATTAAATAATCATAAATTTGTTGTCAAAGTTAAGTTGACGAAAATCTCATTTTGTCAGAGTCATGAGGCGCGCGGCCCGTGCAAGGCAATCAAATCCTCTAACTGATGGACGAAGAGTTAGATCCGGATGTTCGAAAAGCCCTGCACAAACCCCAACTTGGTCCCTTCAAGGGTGAAGGGGAGCAGTTAGGTGAAGTAGTGGAAAAGTGGATTGAATACTTTGATGTAACTGGCTACAATGAGAGAAGCAAGATGGCTCTCGCTAGGTTAAAGATTGTGGAAACGGCCAGGGTTGCTTGGAGGAATCATTGCGAGACTAACCATCTCGATCAAAATACCCAAACCTAGACCGATCTTAAAGCTTACCTCAGAAAGAGGTTTTGTCCTCTGGGCTTCCTTGAAACTAAAATGAATGAGTTCTTGGAACTAAAGCAGGATAGCCGGACAATCGAAGAGTACCATCAAGCTTTTGCCTTTCCCCTCAAATATTCTCCTCAATTGGATGAAGAGCAGCTGATGGTGGCCAGGTTCATTCAAGGAATGAACGAGCCCCATTGGACACCTTACTAAAGAATGCCAAACCTGTCTCAATGGCCGAAGCAGTACGAATGGCAAAAGACTTTGCCAAATCCTTTGTTGTTAAGGTCCCGCCAAAGCCTGCACCCTCTTACTTTAAAAGATTCCAAACCCTCGGAAGTACTTCAAACTTTCCTCCCCCCAAGAGGCAGCAAGGCCCAATTCAGAATCAAGATACTGGGAGATTCAGAAGTGAAGGAAGACCCTTCCCACATAACACTTTCTTAGGAGCCCCACCTCTTTCAAGGATCCAGAGAGGGATGAGATCGGAAGTGAGAACCGGTGTTTTGGATGCCAGGGTTTTGGTCACCAGCTAAAAGACTGCCCAACTTGTAAGATTCCTCCCCCACCTCCTTTTTGATGTCTAGTATCTTTCCCTGTAATCAATCCCTCTTCAGAAATATAAAGACCTTGTTTCTTTCTGTTTTAGCCTAGAGAGAGAAAAATATTCTAGAGAGAGAATATTCAGATTTTGAATATTTTTGGATAGAAAAATATCTCTTCTAATTCAGATGAGTTCCCCTGAAACAGAAATTCAAAAAAGAATTTTCCAATGGGCAATTGGAATTAATTGAAAATAGCTATAAAGAACCTTAGTCTAAGGGTCTAGATTTTCAGAAATCTTTAGACTATGGTCCAATTAAGGTTCCTATGGACCAATAGCATCAATCCATGTGTAGGGAGGAGATAAATCCAACTTGTAAAAAGAAAATACCCAAAAATGAGTAAATGCTCACATGAGGTGAAGAGTTGAAAATGTACAAGGTTTATTAGTAAAAAACTATGAGCAATATTAAAAATATGACATATGTAAGGAAGGGGAATTCTTTAAAGGAGGTGCATATTTCACATAAGATGAAGAGTTGAAAATGTACAAGGTTTATTAGTAAAAAATTATGAGCAATATTAAAAGTATGACATATGTAAGGAAGAGGAGTTCTTTAAAGGAGGTGCATATTTCACATAAGATGAAGAGTTGAAAATGTACAAGGTTTATTAGTAAAAAAATTATGAGCAATATTAAAAGTATGACATATGTAAGGAAGGGGAGTTCTTTAAAGGAGGTGCATATTTCACATAAGATGAAGAGTTGAAAATGTACAAGGTTTATTAGTAAAAAACTATGAGCAATATTAAAAATATGACATATGTAAGGAAAGGGAGTTCTTTAAAGGAGGTGCATATTTCACATGCTTGAATGAGTTTTAAACTCATAAAAATTGAGATATTTCATCTCTCCTCTCTCCTCATTTAAGTCTAGTTCCAAAAAGTTAGCTTAACTGACCTAAAAATGGTCAAATATTGACCAAACTGATTTAGAAAATTCTAGAATCAGTTTGTTTGGTTAGGAGCTCAATTTTTCCTATAAATAGAAGCCTCCCCCTTGTTGAAAAATATATAGTGTTTATGCATCGTTACTCTACTCCACCTAAGCCAGAAACTGTGAATTCATTTAATAATTCACTAGTTTTTGGAGCTTCCCTCTTTCTTCAATCCCCATTAGTGGCTCCATCAACATACTTAACCAATTGATTGGTTGGGGGCCTCTACCGTGAACAAAGAATCAAGCAAGTTGTAAGGTAATTAGTGAATATTGATCTTTGTATAATTTCTCAATGTTTCTCTCTTCTCAACCCCTCTCAAGCTTGAGAAGTTTAATTGGTATGGTTTTTTTTTAAATGCTATTGAAGTTTGAATAGTAGTGAAGAGTTACATAATTTAATAAATGCTATTGAAGTTAATTTTCATTTATGTTTAAATTCTAATGATTCTTATGTAAATTCTCTCTCTCACTCAAGAAAGGGTCATACTCATGACCCATTCTCAATCCAAATCAAGCTTTTCATAAAGCTTTTCCTTAACCCAAGATTAAGCTATGCTTGAGGCCAAATTAATGACTTTTTCTTATGCTTTTAGTTTATGTATATTGATGATTCAATCCATTATGGATTAAGGATCCAATTAGAGAATCATTTTAATTATTTCCTTAATGATAAGCTTTATCCCTTAGAAAAATTGAGATTTATCAGTCATAGCAGCGGAGCTATGGCAAAATTTTTATAAAAATTATGCATAAAAAATTTTCATTCAAAGCATAAAAAGAGGACTTCCTACCATATTCTAGGAATCATCATCCTAGATTAATTGAAAGAATTTCTTATAATCATGGAGAAATTGAATTTTAATATTATGCATAAAGGATAAATTTTTATATCAAAAGTGTTATTTTTACCATTTTTATTTTCATGCATAGAAGTATGCATAATGGATAAATTTTTATATCAAAAGTGTTACTTTTATCATTTTTACTTTCATGCATAGAAGTATGCATAAAGGATAAATTTTTATATCAAAAGTGTTATTTTTACCATTTTTATTTTCATGCATAGAAGTATGCATAAAGGAAAATTTTTATATCAAAAGTGTTACTTTTATCATTTTTAATTTTCATGCATAGAAGTATGCATAAAGGAAAAATTTTTATATCAAAAGTGTTACTTTTATCATATTGGATTTCATGCATATAGGTATGCATAAAAGATATTCTTTTTATACTAAAAGTATGATTTTCCTCATAAATGGATTTTATGCTTAACTTAGATGCATAAGAGAAATTCTTTTATTCTAAAAGTATAATTCCCTACCAAATTGAAATCATGCATAAGAAGATGCATAAAAGATTGATTTTAATTTCGAAAGTGTTAGTCTCCTTAAATGGAATTTATGTATAAATAAATGTGTAGAGAAATCTTATATCAAATAAAAGAATTCTCTTTAAAAAAAGAAAAAAAAAAGATATGAAATGTGATAAGATGTGATAAGAGGTGTATGAGATGTGATAAGAATTGATAAGATGCGTATGGAAAGTGATAGGATGTGATAAGAGGTGATAAGATGCTTATGAAATAAGTTAGGATGTGATAAGATGAATTAAGATGTGTATGGGGGGATGAGGTAAGAAGTGTATGTGATAAGATAAGATGTATATGGGTTGTGATAGGGCGAGAATGGATGTGATGTAAAAGATTAGATGTGAAGGTATATGGGGTTATATAAAGGGAAATGTGAAAATGGATGTATGTATGTGGATGTGTGGATATGGAGATGGGAGTGTGGAAGTATGAACATGAAAATGGATATATGCATGAAGATGTATATGCATAGATGTAAATGTGGATGTAGATGTGGATGTAGAGATGTGAATGGATGTGGATGTATAGATGTGAATGGAAATGTGGATGTGGATGTATGTGAATGTGGATGTAGATGTGGATGTATAGATGTGAATGTGGAATGTGGATGTGGATGTATGTATGTATGTGGATGTAGATGTGGATGTATAGATGTGAATGGGGATGTGGATGTATGTGAATGTGAATGTAGATGTGGATGTATGTGAATGTGAATGTAGATGTGAATGTGGAATGTGGATATATAGATGTGGATGTATGGGAATGTAGATGTGGATGCATGTATGTGAATGTGAATGTAGATGTGAATGTGGAATGTGGATGTATAGATGTGGATGTATGGGAATGTGGATGTGGATGTATGTGAATGTGAATGTAGATGTGGATGTATAGATGTGAATGTGGAATGTGGATGTGGATGTATGTATGTATGTGGATGTAGATGTGGATGTATGGATGTGTATGTATGAATGTGGATATGGGATGTGGATGTATAAATGAGGATGTGAAAATGGAGGTAAGCATGTAGATGTGGATGCATGGATGTGAGTGTGGATGTGGATGTGGATGTGGATATGGATGTGTATGTATGAATGTGGATATGGGATGTGGATGTATAAATGAGGATGTGAAAATGGAGATAAGCATGTAGATGTGGATGTATGGATGTGAATGTGGATGTGGATGTGGATGTATGGATGTGGATATGGATGTGAATATATGATATGTGATGTGAAGGAATCTGAAGTGAAGAGATGGAAAAGGAGGTGATTGGATGAGTACACATATACATGGAATGTGGAATGAGTAATGTGGATTAATGAGGGATAATGTGGAAAAATGAGAGTTAATATAGAAACTGTATTTGTAAACTGTTTGTAAATGCTGTTTGTAAATGGCTGTTTTATGTCAAGAATGCTGGGGAAGCATTTTGACCGTCTTGTGATTAAGGTCGTGGAGACCTAACTGATAAAGTTGCAACTGCTGACGGAGAGTCAATGGAGGACGTCTCGCGTAGCAAGGTCGACCGAGGTCTTGACCAGCCTCGGTTCGATTAAAATGGTGAGCTTCCGGTACGGTGGATGAGGGACCAAGGAAGCGGCCTATGAGTGAAGCGCTAGGTCACCTGCGAAGGATCCTAGAGGGTGCTGACCATACGGTGCTCGGGCTCTGGGTCGCCTAGGATACCCACGCGTGCGTCGAGGAAGATATTGGAACAAGGAGTAAGAGTTGTTTTGTGAAACCGGGCATGGATCTGGTTGACTGACCTTGCTGGTCCTCAACGGATGAGTCCATGGCTCTTTTATATGGATCTGTTGGTTGATCTTGCTGATCTTCAACGAGAGTCCATCTTGATAAGTGATTATATTACCGAGTATTATGGGCTAGGAACTATGGAAACGGCCTCTGTGTGGACAGGTGGTGAGCGTTCTAGTTGCCAATGATGCCATAGATACTCTGATGAAGGAATGATGGAAAATTATGAATCAACTGGATAAATTGGGAGATTGTGATCAGTGGTACTATGGTTTCATTAAAAGATTGTTTTAAAGTTAGCTGATGCTAAGAAAAAGGCAATTTTCATATTGGGTGTGTAAGTGGTGTGGCTAGTTTTATGTTTGCATGAAATTCTGGCTAGGGGGCCTTGGAACTCTTTTCCTTGGTACCCGGGACAAAACCTAACCAAATTCCAAATTGGATCCCATCACTACAGTGGTTGGGCGGTTGGCTAACCCATGGGATCGGATGGGGTTAGGCTGGACTGATGGATCCGTAAACCGAGACTCAATTTCTGTTATTACGATAGATGAAGTAAGTCCTGGATAGTAATTGTTCTATGGATAGGAATCAACGGCTGTGCCTCTTGATGGGGAAAAAAGCGTTGATCCCAATGATCCAAGTGCAAGTTTCTTCCTTGATCCGACTGAGTATCTTTATAGGTGCAGTTGGATCAGCGTGATCAGTAATGATCTTGACTACGTTAGAGTAAAAAATTATCCTGGTGGAATCGCCCGTGCTTTCCGGGTAAGGGAAGTTTTTTCCGGGTTCGGTTTTGGAAAAACCGACGGATTAGTCTCTTGTCCAGATATCCGTGGACGAGGCCCCGAATGTGGGACCCCTGTCCCGTGTGAGAAGTGCTACTTCCGCTGCTAGTACCCGAATCCGTTGCTCGGTGGGAACAGGGGGATCTCACAGTTGGTATCAGAGCATTTGGTTAATAAAGATCAATTGAGAAGACAAATAGGTCAGAAATTTATCAAGAAACACAAAAAGGTTGTAATTGTGTGATATAATTCATACAATTTGATATTCAAATTGAAATTCGTAATTTGGTAATTGGGTCTTCAGATGGAAGTACCGCAATTATATAGAATCCTTGACTTGCTTGAGGCCTAGACATGATGGTATTTACCTTATAATTCCAAGGGCCGTGACTATCCGTATATACCGAGAGTATAACTGCAGCTCTTTACTGACAGTATATACGAGTAAATCTAAGACTTGAAATTATAAGCGTTAATGCTATCCAGATGACGAATTTGAATGTGGTTGATATGATTTTTAATTCTGTTTGGGAACTAATGAATTGATTGGGATTCTGATTGAAAAATGATGATTTTTGAAATTTAGTTGAAATATAATAACTTGAGCAAAACCGCAATGAGGATGAATGGGACGAGTCCCTGTAATGATAAATGATGATAATGATTTCAACAAATCACTATGAGATTAGTGGATTGTGCTGTCAAAGTACTACTGTTAACACTTGACTCGGTATATCAAGTTAAGGGATGACAAATTGAAAACTTGCTTGACTGAAATTCCCGTGGAGGAATGTTCAGCAAGAAAAAATTTCGATCTGATGGACCATTATCGTGTTAAAGATATGAATGATATGATCTGAAATGAATTTATTTAATGATGAGTTCTATATAAGGGATATTTATCCCCGTATTCTGTTGGGTTGACCAGAATATAAGGAACCCTAGAATAAATTGGATCTTAAGAAAAAGAGTTGTCCTCTACTTGGCGAGATGAGGACATCTCACACTTTTTTAAGTGGGGTAGAATGTAAGATTCCTTCCCAGCCTTCGAGGCATACAGGAGTAAGAATCTCCCTTTTTGATCTTAAAATTATTCCCTCTCAAAAATAAAAGAAAGATTCTGTTTAAAAAAAGGAAGACCCTTTCCCTAGAATACTTCTCAGGAGTCACGCTGTTTTAAGGATTCAGAACAATGAGTTCAGAAGTGAAAATCGGTGTTTTGGATACCAAGGTTTTGGTCTTCATTCGAGTACGGCACAAAAGAAGTTCTTTATCTATTGGGGAGTTTAAGAAGTTATCCCCCAGATATTGTGAGCCTTATCTGACTTCAAAGAAAGTAAGTGACTTAGCTTACGAGCTTCTTTTATCTCCTCATCTCAAAGTTCTTAATGCCTTCTATAGAAAATTGTGCCAAACCCAAATCATGGAAAGACGGTAAAACTTCAGTGGCAAGCTACCGTTGGCTTCTAAGTTACGCTAGCTCCTTCCTTTATATAAGTCGTAACTTTTAATTGTCGCTCACAGTAATCTTACTCCCATCGATCTCCTTTCTTCCTAATCTCCTTCATGGCTTGGCAACAAGAATTAGTTTTATCCATAATGATTCCTCACCTTCAAGACGCAAGTGAGTTTGTGAAGAAGGATTTTATAGAACAGTATGAGCGCTCACTTTTCCCTCACTTGGGAACTTCTGTAGCGCAGACCAAATGGCGGACCTATCAAGATATAACTAGGGTAACACCCTGGGGTCAGCAGCACTTCCGTAACAATGTCCGCTTGGCCATGGTTATTGAAGCTTTGGGTTTGGGTCCCCGATACTACTGCGTCATGAGATCAAGACATCCTGGGTTTTCTGAGCGGGTCTTCTTACTGGCGTGTTTTCTTCCTCATGAGAAGATATGCCTTTACCCCGTTTTTGGCTTGCCTCTCAGAGGTCCTTTTGTTAGAACACCTCATACCACTGAGATAGGCGCAGCAATAACCCACAGAATCATTCCCATAGATGAGTTACCTTATACTTGTGCAGCTTGTGAGGACTGCTTTTGTGACCATATGATGGACGGGCTTATGGAAGTGTAAAGAGTTCCTCTATCTTTACTGTATAAGTTCCGAGAATGAATAAAGTTTAAATTTTGTTCGTATTTTGAATCTTGCTCTCTTTAAGACTTATCTTGGTGGTTAATCTTGATTAAAATTTTTCTCTAAGTCTCATATTCGTGAATCTTGCGAAATTATCACAAGTTGCGAGATGAGGACATCTCGCGTTTTTTAAATGGGGTAGAATGTAAGATTCCTCCCCCACCTCCTTTTTGATGTCTAGTATCTTTCCCTGTAATCAATCCCTCTTCAGAAATATAAAGACCTTGTTTCTTTCTGTTTTAGCCTAGAGAGAGAAAAATATTCTAGAGAGAGAATATTCAGATTTTGAATATTTTTGGATAGAAAAATATCTCTTCTAATTCAGATGAGTTCCCCTGAAACAGAAATTCAAAAAAGAATTTTCCAATGGGCAATTGGAATTAATTGAAAATAGCTATAAAGAACCTTAGTCTAAGGGTCTAGATTTTCAGAAATCTTTAGACTATGGTCCAATTAAGGTTCCTATGGACCAATAGCATCAATCCATGTGTAGGGAGGAGATAAATCCAACTTGTAAAAAGAAAATACCCAAAAATGAGTAAATGCTCACATGAGGTGAAGAGTTGAAAATGTACAAGGTTTATTAGTAAAAAACTATGAGCAATATTAAAAATATGACATATGTAAGGAAGGGGAATTCTTTAAAGGAGGTGCATATTTCACATAAGATGAAGAGTTGAAAATGTACAAGGTTTATTAGTAAAAAATTATGAGCAATATTAAAAGTATGACATATGTAAGGAAGAGGAGTTCTTTAAAGGAGGTGCATATTTCACATAAGATGAAGAGTTGAAAATGTACAAGGTTTATTAGTAAAAAAATTATGAGCAATATTAAAAGTATGACATATGTAAGGAAGGGGAGTTCTTTAAAGGAGGTGCATATTTCACATAAGATGAAGAGTTGAAAATGTACAAGGTTTATTAGTAAAAAACTATGAGCAATATTAAAAATATGACATATGTAAGGAAAGGGAGTTCTTTAAAGGAGGTGCATATTTCACATGCTTGAATGAGTTTTAAACTCATAAAAATTGAGATATTTCATCTCTCCTCTCTCCTCATTTAAGTCTAGTTCCAAAAAGTTAGCTTAACTGACCTAAAAATGGTCAAATATTGACCAAACTGATTTAGAAAATTCTAGAATCAGTTTGTTTGGTTAGGAGCTCAATTTTTCCTATAAATAGAAGCCTCCCCCTTGTTGAAAAATATATAGTGTTTATGCATCGTTACTCTACTCCACCTAAGCCAGAAACTGTGAATTCATTTAATAATTCACTAGTTTTTGGAGCTTCCCTCTTTCTTCAATCCCCATTAGTGGCTCCATCAACATACTTAACCAATTGATTGGTTGGGGGCCTCTACCGTGAACAAAGAATCAAGCAAGTTGTAAGGTAATTAGTGAATATTGATCTTTGTATAATTTCTCAATGTTTCTCTCTTCTCAACCCCTCTCAAGCTTGAGAAGTTTAATTGGTATGGTTTTTTTTTAAATGCTATTGAAGTTTGAATAGTAGTGAAGAGTTACATAATTTAATAAATGCTATTGAAGTTAATTTTCATTTATGTTTAAATTCTAATGATTCTTATGTAAATTCTCTCTCTCACTCAAGAAAGGGTCATACTCATGACCCATTCTCAATCCAAATCAAGCTTTTCATAAAGCTTTTCCTTAACCCAAGATTAAGCTATGCTTGAGGCCAAATTAATGACTTTTTCTTATGCTTTTAGTTTATGTATATTGATGATTCAATCCATTATGGATTAAGGATCCAATTAGAGAATCATTTTAATTATTTCCTTAATGATAAGCTTTATCCCTTAGAAAAATTGAGATTTATCAGTCATAGCAGCGGAGCTATGGCAAAATTTTTATAAAAATTATGCATAAAAAATTTTCATTCAAAGCATAAAAAGAGGACTTCCTACCATATTCTAGGAATCATCATCCTAGATTAATTGAAAGAATTTCTTATAATCATGGAGAAATTGAATTTTAATATTATGCATAAAGGATAAATTTTTATATCAAAAGTGTTATTTTTACCATTTTTATTTTCATGCATAGAAGTATGCATAATGGATAAATTTTTATATCAAAAGTGTTACTTTTATCATTTTTACTTTCATGCATAGAAGTATGCATAAAGGATAAATTTTTATATCAAAAGTGTTATTTTTACCATTTTTATTTTCATGCATAGAAGTATGCATAAAGGAAAATTTTTATATCAAAAGTGTTACTTTTATCATTTTTAATTTTCATGCATAGAAGTATGCATAAAGGAAAAATTTTTATATCAAAAGTGTTACTTTTATCATATTGGATTTCATGCATATAGGTATGCATAAAAGATATTCTTTTTATACTAAAAGTATGATTTTTCTCATAAATGGATTTTATGCTTAACTTAGATGCATAAGAGAAATTCTTTTATTCTAAAAGTATAATTCCCTACCAAATTGAAATCATGCATAAGAAGATGCATAAAAGATTGATTTTAATTTCGAAAGTGTTAGTCTCCTTAAATGGAATTTATGTATAAATAAATGTGTAGAGAAATCTTATATCAAATAAAAGAATTCTCTTTAAAAAAAGAAAAAAAAAAGATATGAAATGTGATAAGATGTGATAAGAGGTGTATGAGATGTGATAAGAATTGATAAGATGCGTATGGAAAGTGATAGGATGTGATAAGAGGTGATAAGATGCTTATGAAATAAGTTAGGATGTGATAAGATGAATTAAGATGTGTATGGGGGGATGAGGTAAGAAGTGTATGTGATAGGATAAGATGTATATGGGTTGTGATAGGGCGAGAATGGATGTGATGTAAAAGATTAGATGTGAAGGTATATGGGGTTATATAAAGGGAAATGTGAAAATGGATGTATGTATGTGGATGTGTGGATATGGAGATGGGAGTGTGGAAGTATGAACATGAAAATGGATATATGCATGAAGATGTATATGCATAGATGTAAATGTGGATGTAGATGTGGATGTAGAGATGTGAATGGATGTGGATGTATAGATGTGAATGGAAATGTGGATGTGGATGTATGTGAATGTGGATGTAGATGTGGATGTATAGATGTGAATGTGGAATGTGGATGTGGATGTATGTATGTATGTGGATGTAGATGTGGATGTATAGATGTGAATGGGGATGTGGATGTATGTGAATGTGAATGTAGATGTGGATGTATGTGAATGTGAATGTAGATGTGAATGTGGAATGTGGATATATAGATGTGGATGTATGGGAATGTAGATGTGGATGCATGTATGTGAATGTGAATGTAGATGTGAATGTGGAATGTGGATGTATAGATGTGGATGTATGGGAATGTGGATGTGGATGTATGTGAATGTGAATGTAGATGTGGATGTATAGATGTGAATGTGGAATGTGGATGTGGATGTATGTATGTATGTGGATGTAGATGTGGATGTATGGATGTGTATGTATGAATGTGGATATGGGATGTGGATGTATAAATGAGGATGTGAAAATGGAGGTAAGCATGTAGATGTGGATGCATGGATGTGAGTGTGGATGTGGATGTGGATGTGGATATGGATGTGTATGTATGAATGTGGATATGGGATGTGGATGTATAAATGAGGATGTGAAAATGGAGATAAGCATGTAGATGTGGATGTATGGATGTGAATATGGATGTGGATGTGGATGTATGGATGTGGATATGGATGTGAATATATGATATGTGATGTGAAGGAATCTGAAGTGAAGAGATGGAAAAGGAGGTGATTGGATGAGTACACATATACATGGAATGTGGAATGAGTAATGTGGATTAATGAGGGATAATGTGGAAAAATGAGAGTTAATATAGAAACTGTATTTGTAAACTGTTTGTAAATGCTGTTTGTAAATGGCTGTTTTATGTCAAGAATGCTGGGAAAGCATTTTGACCGTCTTGTGATTAAGGTCGTGGAGACCTAACTGATAAAGTTGCAACTGCTGACGGAGAGTCAATGGAGGACGTCTCGCGTAGCAAGGTCGACCGAGGTCTTGACCAGCCTCGGTTCGATTAAAATGGTGAGCTTCCGGTACGGTGGATGAGGGACCAAGGAAGCGGCCTATGAGTGAAGCGCTAGGTCACCTGCGAAGGATCCTAGAGGGTGCTGACCATACGGTGCTCGGGCTCTGGGTCGCCTAGGATACCCACGCGTGCGTCGAGGAAGATATTGGAACAAGGAGTAAGAGTTGTTTTGTGAAACCGAGCATGGATCTGGTTGACTGACCTTGCTGGTCCTCAACGGATGAGTCCATGGCTCTTTTATATGGATCTGTTGGTTGATCTTGCTGATCTTCAACGAGAGTCCATCTTGATAAGTGATTATATTACCGAGTATTATGGGCTAGGAACTATGGAAACGGCCTCTGTGTGGACAGGTGGTGAGCGTTCTAGTTGCCAATGATGCCATAGATACTCTGATGAAGGAATGATGGAAAATTATGAATCAACTGGATAAATTGGGAGATTGTGATCAGTGGTACTATGGTTTCATTAAAAGATTGTTTTAAAGTTAGCTGATGCTAAGAAAAAGGCAATTTTCATATTGGGTGTGTAAGTGGTGTGGCTAGTTTTATGTTTGCATGAAATTCTGGCTAGGGGGCCTTGGAACTCTTTTCCTTGGTACCCGGGACAAAACCTAACCAAATTCCAAATTGGATCCCATCACTACAGTGGTTGGGCGGTTGGCTAACCCATGGGATCGGATGGGGTTAGGCTGGACTGATGGATCCGTAAACCGAGACTCAATTTCTGTTATTACGATAGATGAAGTAAGTCCTGGATAGTAATTGTTCTATGGATAGGAATCAACGGCTGTGCCTCTTGATGGGGAAAAAAGCGTTGATCCCAATGATCCAAGTGCAAGTTTCTTCCTTGATCCGACTGAGTATCTTTATAGGTGCAGTTGGATCAGCGTGATCAGTAATGATCTTGACTACGTTAGAGTAAAAAATTATCCTGGTGGAATCGCCCGTGCTTTCCGGGTAAGGGAAGTTTTTTCCGGGTTCGGTTTTGGAAAAACCGACGGATTAGTCTCTTGTCCAGATATCCGTGGACGAGGCCCCGAATGTGGGACCCCTGTCCCGTGTGAGAAGTGCTACTTCCGCTGCTAGTACCCGAATCCGTTGCTCGGTGGGAACAGGGGGATCTCACACAACTCCTGCCATGTCAAGGGGACATGGAAGTCAAGGACCCAAACTACAGAGACCAGCCCCTTCTTATCAGAGCAGAGTCAAATCACGGTCCATCTCACCCAAATCAGGGAAATCCTAGGAGAACTCGGGCTCACCCCCGTTTGCCTCTGTCCAGAGTAGCCTCAGAACTCCTTCCCAGAACTGGGGCAACCAAAGAGAAAGAGTTCCGCCTCAGAATGCAGCAACCAGAGCAGTCATAACTGCAAAAGTAGTGGAAGAGGAAAGAGGACAGATTTATGCTGTAATTGAGAACCAAGGGCCAAATCTCCAATTCTCCAGTACTCATACTCCAGCTGAGTATCAGGGTAAGCCTTTTAAGCTTTTGATTGATTCAGGCACTACTCATTCTTTCATTTCCCTTGGATGCTTGCATAAGCTAGTCTTAGATCAGAAATCAAGGAAACCTATGCAAGTTGAATTGGCAAGTGGGAAGATTCTTTTCACTCACCTTGAGACAGATTGTATTCAGTTCAATCTAGATGGGAATTTAACTGACTCTTAGTTCAGAGTTATACCTTTGGGAGTTTTTGACGGGATCCTTGGAATGGATTGGCTCCACAAAAATCAAGCTGATATTCACTACCATAATGGAACCATTTCTGTCCGTGACCTTCATGAAAACAAGGTTCAAGGAACCGGAATTTCAGGATCCCCAAGTCTGCAATTAGTAAAGGCTTCTAAGTTACTAAAAGGACTTAGAAAGAAGCAGTGCATTTACCTTGTGAAAATGAATTCGGTAGACTCAAAGTTAAAAGCTAAAGAACCTGAATGGTTAAGTGATTATGATGATTTATTCTCGGTAGAGCTAACAGAGATGCCTCCAATTCTCAGCCCAGTAGCCTTGCGCACGTACAAAATGCCAGTTCTTGAAGCCATCGAACTCAAGGAACAGCTTAGATAGCTGTTAGAACAAGGGTTTGTAAGACCTAGTGTTTCACCTTGGGGTGCACTAGTTCTCTTTCAAAAAAAGAAAGATAGAACGCTAAGACTCTGTGTGGACTACAGAGGTCTCAATCAGCCAGTTAAGAATAAGTATTCTATCCCTAGAATTGATGAGCATCTGGACAGGCTAAGTGGAGCCCAAATCTTCACAAAGATACATCTCAAGTCAGGGTATTATCAGATCAGGATTAATGAGCAAGATATCCCAAAGACAGCCATCAATACTCGGTATGGGCATTATGAATTCACTGTCATGCCGTTTGGATTGACAAATGCCCCAGCTACATTCGCTTAATGCATGACATTCTCAGAGAATACTTGGATGATTTGTTCTTGTTTTCTTTGATGATATTCTGATTTACTCAAAGAATGCAGCTGACTCCATGAATCTCATGTCAGAAAAGTTCTTGAGATTCTAAGGAAGCACCAACTCTTTGCAAAAAAGAGTAAATGCACTTTCTCTGCCGACCATGTTGAATACTTGGGCTTTCTGGTATCAAAAGATAGAATTTCTCCATGGCTCTGTAGGAATTGGAAAACCTGACGATAAAATGCAAAAATGTGGAAACTGTTAAGGACCGTGACACGTGCATTCTAGAAGTGAGCATCAAGATTAGAGGACAAATAGTGGAAAGGGTTATTCTAGACAGAGGATCGAGAGTGAACATTATATTAGATAGCCTGGCCAAAAAACCGGGTATCACTGAATTACAGCCAGCCCCATTCCAGATCTGCATGGCTAACTAGAGTAGGGTCTGACTAGTCAGAATAGTCAAAGGAGAGCAAATGGAAGTGGCAAAATGCATATTCACTCCAATATTCATAGTCCTCAAGATGACAGCTATAGCAGGTATGTTTCCCATGCTGTTGGGAAGGCCTTGGCTTAGGAGTGGAAGAATAAAGCATAACTGGGAGACAAACAAGATCACGATCAGAAGAGGCAAAAAGAAAGTCTGCACCTTAGTGGTAGGAAAAGACAAGCTACGGTAGGGAAGCCGACCAATGCCTACAGAAGTCTTGAACTACCTAAAAGGGGTAGAAGATGACAAAGAAGAGAAGATCTTGAAGGAGAATCCAAATATTTTATTCCTATTTGAAGTAGATATAGAGAGGATTATGTAGAGGTCTTGGTAGCTCATCCTCTGAAGTGATAGTCAATAAGGAAAGCACTTGTAAAGAGGAAGAAGACACTCAGGATAGTGTGAAGGGGCTATGGGCAGAACAACAAAATGTCATGGTGTCTCTAAAACAAGAGGAAGTTGAGCTCTCAGGAAAAGGAATATCAGAGTTCAAGAAGAAGATCTTGAGGAGGTGAACCTAGGGACAATCAAGATTAGTGCAAAACTGAATTAGGAATTCAGAGGGAGACTCTTGTTGCTTAATTCCTACAAGGATGTGTTTTCTTGGAACTATTTTGATACGAAGGGGATTGATCCCAGTTTCTACCAGCATAAAATTAACCTGAAAGAAGATGCAACCCCAATCAATCAGAGCAGATGCAAGATGTACCCAAACTATGTCAAACAGGTGACAAATTATTGAAGGTAGGGCTCATCTATCTTATGGATCGGACGGAATGGATATCACCGATCACCATTCTCCCAAAAAATAATGGGAATCTTAGGGTGTGTATCAACTTCTCCCACTATATCCAACCCATTACCATTGCCTTTCATTGATTCCTTGCTG
This sequence comes from Cibotium barometz, assembly GCF_041138505.1. Classification (NCBI taxonomy): domain Eukaryota; kingdom Viridiplantae; phylum Streptophyta; class Polypodiopsida; order Cyatheales; family Cibotiaceae; genus Cibotium; species Cibotium barometz. The sequence continues at coordinate 26,296,436 of NC_141056.1, read as the reverse complement.
GATGTAGTAGTAGTGGGACATGAAACATATTCTTTTTTGGATGGATTTAGTGGGTAAAATCAAGTGCAAATGGCTTAGTAAGATAAAGAAAAGATTGCTTTTGTGGCATAATGGGGGCATTTGCATCCAATGTGATGACATTCGGGCTGAAAAATGCTCCTACTACATTCTAGAGGATGGTTCAAGAAATATTTTATGAATATCTAACCAGCTTCATGAGGGTGTTTGTGGATGACTTTAGCATGTTTGGGAAGAAAGAAGAACACATTACACATCTCACAATGTGCCTAGAAAAGCGCAGGAGGGTCAAACCAAGCCTAAATCCAGCCAAGTGTGCCTTCGTTTGTAATCCAGTGGATCTCTCTTGGGACATATAGTGTCTAGAGAAGGACTTGCGGTGGATCCCGGCCAAGGTCACAGTCATCATGAAACTGGATCCCCCTAAGAATGCCAAAGAGCTTGCAAGATTCATGGGGCTAATCCTAGCTAATGTGGCAGTGCCCTTATACAACCTCATGATGAAGGATGCATAATATGTCTGGTCCGAATCCTATCAATAGGCATTTCGAAATCTCAAGAAGATACTCTCAGCAACTCCCATCCTCCATTAGCCCAACTATGACCTGGTGTTTCATGTGTTTGTCGACACCTCTGATGTAGGCATTGGCAGTGCTCTAATGTAGGAAGCACAAGAGGGATGGTACACACTATGCAAGCAAGAGGCTATCCAGACCGAAAAAGAACTGCTCCACACAGAGAAGGACTCACTAGGAATGATCTACTCCATCAAGAAATTCAAGCACAACTTGCTGGGTAAGATGTTTGAGCTTCATGTGGATCACAAAGCTCTCCTATACTTAATAAATAAACTAGACATGGTGAGAAAGTTGGCCAGATGGATTCTTTTGCTGCTGCTGCAGGAGAAGAACTAGAAGGGGTGAAAGAAAATTTCCCAGATGCATAGCGTTTCCTCATAGAAGGAGAAAGACCTAGTTGGTACAACAAAATGCTATAATTCCTGTCTTACTTGTCCTTTCTAGAGTATATGTCTAGAGATTAGAGGAAGAAGCTGACTCTCCAAAGCAAGTCATTCATGATAGTGATTGGGCAGCTCTACAAGATGGGCATCGACCAAATTCTGAGGAGATGTGTCCTTGAACAAGAGCAACTGGCTGTGTTAGGAGAAGCACATCAAGATGTAAGTGGTGGGAATTTTTTTGGAGAAGTCAGCTGGAGAAGTTAGCGACGGCTGGAAAGTGTTCCAAGCAAGACAATGGTGGCCATAAAAGATGCACACAAGTTTGCAAGGGAGTGCGACATGTGTCAGAGGCTGGAAAAACCAAACAATACAGACATGATGCCTCATAATACAATCCTGCTACTTGAGCCATTCTAGAAATGGGGTTTGGACTTCGTCAGCCCATTCAAACCAGCTTCTCAAAGGACAAGAAACAAATACATCTTGGTGGCCCACTGTTTATTGCACAAAATCTGATTCCCATGTTAAAGATGTGCCATTGTCTATGCAGGATGGTAAGGTGAAGTACCTTGCAAATGTACGTCATGTTCCGAGCATTACAAAGAATCTAGTTTCAGTTGGCCAAATGATTGAGCAGGGTTTGCAAGTCCGATTTAACCTTGATGGCTATTATGTAGAATACTTTAAAGAGAAGTGCAAGTTGGTTGCAAAAGGCAACAGAGTGGGCGGAATGTTTACATTAAATGTAAATATGCGTGAAGTGAGTGCTGTAAGGTTTGCAAATGGTTTAGGAGTTGTTGCAGATACAGACATTTGGCATAAGAGAATTGGGCATGTAAATGTGCAAAGAATGAAGTCTATGCAGACTAAAGAAATTATGATAAGGCTACCTAAGTTTAAGGTTGAAGGTATGCAAAAAGTATGTGAAGCATGTTAATTTGGAAAGCAAACAAAGCATGTATTTCCACATGATAGAAATGTGAGCAGGAATGTACTAGATGTTGTGAATTCAGATGTATGGGGTCCTACGAAGACTATGTCTATGGGGGGGCTACAGGTACTATGTAACATTCATTGAGATGACTGCACAAGGAAAGTGTGGGTGTATTTCATGATGGAGAAGAGTGAAGTGTTCACTCATTTTTCATGGGGGCTGAAAAATAGATAGGAAAACATATGAAGTGCCTAAGGTCAGATGAGGGGAAGTACTTCTCCAATGAGTTTTTTGAATTCTTGTGAAAAAATGAAATTTAGACACAATTTACATGTAGATACACTCCATAGAAAAATGGAGTTGCTGAGTAGAAAAATAGGCACATTACAGAGATAGCACGAGCATTGATGACAGAAGAAGAATATGCCACATAGCTATTGGGCTGAGGCTGTGTCTACAATAGTTTATATAATGAACTTGACTCCTACTGTAGCCATGAATGCCAGAGGAGATGTTTACTCGCTCTCACTTGAAAGTTTTTGGATATATTGCATATGTGCATGTGTGTAACATACCCATCTTCACTAATAAAGAAATGTCCATGTAATAGATGAATTTATGAGTTTTTATGGTTTAAAAATCAATGATTTTATTAAATGAGCCATTTCTACTTAGAATCTTCAAATTCCAAGCCCAAATTTGGAATCTGTGTAGTATTTTACCCTGATATAGGATTTTACAGCATCCAAAACGGACACCGGACCAAAGATTCAGAGAATTGTCATCAGATTTCATTAGAGGATTATCATCAGATTTCATTAAAGGATTGTTTTAAAGTTAGCTGACCCTGAGAAAAAGGCAATTTCATATTGGGTGTGTAAGTGGTACGACTAGTTTTATGTTTGCATGAACTTCCGGCTAGGAGGCCTCGAAACTCTTTTTCCTGGTACCCGAGACAAAACCTAACCAAAAATCTAAAATTGCATCCCATCACTACAGTGGTTAGGTAGTTGGCAAACCCATGGGACTGGATTGGGTTAGGCTGGACTGACATTAGGGGAAGAGGTCTATAGGGGCCCTTTAAGATGCCATGTGATTAAAAGGTTAATAAGGAAAAGAGCCAATCATGTGATGCCATGTATACAAAAATGTTGGGTGATTAAAGGTGGTCAAAAGATTCTCTAGAAGATGCCTTTTTGTACTTTTCATTCCCAAAAAGTGGGGGAGGGGGAAAGTTTTTGAAATTTCGAACATCCATAACTTCTACATATGAGCTCAAAATTTGTCAGAGATTAGAGATCTAGAATCTACTCGCTGAGCTCTTTCCATAGATATGTCACATGATATGGTTTTGCCCACTCAATTTTAAATTCAATTTTGGCGGGAAACTTTGAAATTCAAACTTCTAGCCATTTGAAGAATAAGAAGGTATCTAAAGTCAAAGAAACTTAACATTTTAACAAAAAGTCATTAAAAATCATAATATGGCAGCTTAAAGGGCCCCTATAGACCTCAACCTTTTCCTAATGTGGATCCGTAAATTGAGACTCAATTTTTGTTATTACGATAGATAAAGTAAATCCCGGATAGTAATTGTTCTATGGATAGGAATCAACGGTTCTGCCTCTTGATGGGAAAAAAAGCGTTGATCCCAATAATCCAAGTGCAATTTGTCCCTTGATTCTGACTATGGAACTTACGAGTTTGGTCAGATCAGTTCAATTAGGTAAGGCTTTTGACTACGTTAGGGAAGAGTTATCCTGGTGGAATCGCCCGTGCTTTCCGGGTAAAGGAAGTTTTTCCGGGTTTGGTTTTCGATAAACCGACGGATTAGTCTCTTGTCCGGATATCCGTGGTGGGCGAGGCCCCGAGTGTGGGACCCCTGCCCCGCGCAAGATGTGCTACTTCCACTGCAAGCACCCCGAATCCATTGCGCGGTGGATTCGGGTCCTTTAATAAAACCATTATGTCACTAATGACAATCCTCAAAATCTCTGGTTGAATCCTTATTTCCAATCATTCATTCATCGGTGTACTTATGGCATCATTGGCAACAACCAGAACGCTCACCACCTGTTCACTCAGGGGTCTTTTCAATAGTTCCTAGCTCATAGTAACCGGCAATATATTCACATAACAGAATAGAATCTCCGTGGAAGATCAGCAAGATCAACCAACAGATCCATATAAAAGAGTCATGGACTCATCCGTTGAGGACCAGCAAGGTCAATCAACCAGATCCATGCCCGGTTTCAGAAAACAACTCTTACTCCTTGTTCCAATATCTTCCATGACGCACATGTGGGTATTGAAAAGATGCACGGGGGAAGAGAGATTGAGCTCTTGCAAGCACACACACACACTCACAAAACCTTAATAGAGAACACACAAGGTGAGAGGCTGAAAATCTTCTTCTTCTTCACTCAACACTTAACACACCATATACAAGAATAAGAGTACACAATAATATGAAAGGTACTCAATTAATACATACACAGGTTCTCTATAGTGTGAACCCGACTAAATGAGCTGGCGCTATAACTATGCCAGTCTCTAGAATGGCTGTCACAGCCTATCATCCCACTGGCCGCATATCACCCAAGATCTCACCAACCATGCCAGTGGTGTAAGTGTGGGGCCTATCCCCCAGGCAGGTCATCAGTGTCCACCGCCTCACTAGACGAGCTCGATATCTCAACACTCCCTCTCGAGCTCAACTCCATCTCATGTACACCAAGCGAAGCCCTGAATCTGCGGAGCTTCTCTGTACCCAATACTTTGGTGAAGATGTCAGCTACCTAATCCTCTGTGCTGACATAAACAAGGTCAAGGTCTCTTGCCAAGACCTTCTCTCTGACGAAGTGGTAGTGGACCTCTATGTGCTTCGTACGAGCATGAAAGACTGGGTTTCTGGCCAACTGTATACTGCTAATGTTGTCACAAAAAATGACAACTTGTCTATCCACTGATAGACCCAAATCTGCAAGTAGCTTTCTCAACCAAGCTACCTCACATGCTGCCATAGCAGCTCCTCTGTACTACTCGGCCTCTGTACTCGATAGAGCAACCGTAGGCTGCTTCTTGCTGCTCCAAGTCACAGCAGCACTCCCCAAAGAAAACATGAATCCACTGGTAGATCTTCTATCTGAGATATTACCAGCCCAATCAGCATCTGTGTACCCATGTACACATATCTCTGTCCCAGTCTCATAGAATAGTCCACAATGCAAAGTAGACTTCACATACCTCAGTATGCGTCTCACTGCATCCAAATGAGGTTTCCGTGGAACCTGCATAAACTGACTCACCAACCCAACAGCATAGCTCAAATCTGGTCTGGTGATCGTTATGTAGATCAAACTTCCTACTATGCGCCTGTACATAGTAGGATCCTCCAAGATCTCTCCTGAATCTGCACTCAATTTGCCATTCTGATCCAATGGCACAGAAATAGGCTTACAACCTGTCATACCATACTTGGACAACATGTCCAAGCCATACTGTCTCTGCAGTAATCCAATACCATGTGGTGACCTAATCACCTCAATGCCCAAGAAATATCTGAGCTCCCCCAGATCCTTCATCTCGAACTTCTGTCTAAGCAAGATCTTTACATCAAAGATCTTTGCATCATGGTCCCCCGTAATGATCAAGTCATCTACATAGATGACAACAAGCACAACTCCTCTATCACCATGTCTCACATACAGCAAGAAATCTGCATTGGCTACATGAAAGCCAATAGTGATAAGATATTCAGAAATCTTGTCAGACCATGCTCTTGGTGCTTGCTTTAAGCCATACAAGGCTTTCTTCAACCTGCAAACATGCTCGGGGTGACCCACATCCTCATAACCAGGTGGCTACAACATATACACCTCTTCTTGCAAATCCCCATGCAAGAATGCATTCTTACATCCATTTGATGTAAAGACCATTGCTTTGACACAGCCACTGCTATCACAACTCTCACCGTTGCCATCTTGGCAACTGGGCTGAAAGTTTCCTCATAATCAATCCCATATGTCTGCGCATATCCTTTGGCTACCAATCTAGCCTTGTACCTGTTTATGCTTCCATCACTGTTATGTTTAACTTTGTACACCCACTTGCATCCAATGGCTTTCTTGCCTTCAGGCAATTGCACTAAATCCCAAGTTTCATTTCCATATAGCGCATCCATCTCCTCATCCATAGCTTTCTCCCAACACACATTTCCAACAGCCTCATCAATGCATGTGGGCTCTACAACCTGCACAACCTTTGCCATATATGCATAGTGATGTGCCACATAACCATCATATGTAAATCTCTGCACAGGGTTCTTCACTCTCCCTGATCTTCGCAGCTTTTCATTCATGGCTTCCATAGCCTTCTTTACACCAGGTGTTCTCATAGCTGGGATCCCAAGCTCCTCATCAAGTCTCATATCTGAGCCACTAGACTCTCCATCAACATGAGAATGCCCTGCAGAAATGTCAGGCATACCAAGGGGCTCAACCACTTTCTCTTTTCCTTTACGTGATGTATTAATCACATTTGCAGGACTGGTATTATGATGCAGCCTGCCACTCCATGGTCTATCAATAGACCCACTAGATGAGGACTCTCTTGGTCCACTCAAAGACTGTGATTGCTGACCTGCATTCTGTGCAACCACACTTCCACTCACATCAGCCCCAATAGCTTCTTTTTCAGCAGCATACCAGCTGCTCATCTCATCAAAGACAACATCCCTGCTTACCCTCAACTCACGTGTAGCAGGGTTATAACACCTGTATCACTTTTGCTCAAGGGAGTATCCAATAAACACACATTTTTCAGTTTTTGGATCCAGCTTAGTTCTCAGCTCATCTGGCACATGCACATATGCAATGCATCCAAAGACTTTCAGATGAGACAAATCTGGTTTTTTGCTAGTAAACCTCTCCTCTGGAGTTACATCATGTATGGCTGCAGTTGGAGTCCTGTTCATGATGTATACTGCTGTAGAAACAGCCTCAGCCCAATAGCAATGCGGCATATTCTTCTCTTCCATCAATGCTCGCGCAATCTCAGCAATGTGCCTGTTTTTCCGCTCAGCAACTCCAATTTGCTGTGGAGTGTATTTGCATGTAAACTGTCTCCGAATACCATTCTTCGGAGTGTATTTGCATGTAAACTGTCTCCAAATACCATTCTTCTTCAAAAATTCAGAGAACTCATTGGAGAAGTATTCTCCCCCTCCATCTGACCTTAGGCACTTTACATATTTCCCTGTTTGCTTTTCAACCAAAACTCCGAAATTCTGAAAGTGAGTGAACACCTCACTCTTCTCTTTTATGAAATATACCCACACTTTCCTTGTGTGGTCATCAATGAAAGTCACATAATACCTACAGCCTCCCATCGATATGGTCTTCGTAGGACCCCATACATCCGAATGTACAACATCTAGTGCATTTTTGCTCACATTTCTGTTACGTGGAAACACATGCTTTGTTTGCTTCCCAAATTGGCATGCTTCACATATTTTCTGCATACCTTCCACTTTAAATTTTGGCAGCCCTGTCACAATTCCTTTAGTCTGCATAGACTTCAATCTCTGCACATTTATATGTCCAATCCTTTTATGCCAAATGTCTGTGTCTACAACAATTTTGCAACCAACCTGCCCTTGTCTTTAAAATCTTCAACATAACATCCATCAGGGTTAAACCGAACCTGCAAACCCTGCTTAATCATCTGGCCAACTGAAACCGAATTCTTTATTATGTTCGGTACATGAAGTACATCTGCAAGGTACTTCACGTTGCCATCTTGCATAGACAATGGCACATCTCCAACATGGGCAATTGGATGAGCAGTGTCATCCCCTGTTTCCACAAAACCTGGTCTTTCCGGGTTTTTCATCTCCTTGAACCACTCCCCATGACTCGTCATGTGGTTCGAAGCGCCTCAATCCACATACCATACATTATCCTTTTGTGCTACATCAACATTTTCAGACATGGCATTCACGACATGCTGCATAACAAACAACCTTTCATTATCCTCATTATTTCTGCTTGAGGATGCATAGTTGTTTTGCTGCACTTTCCCATTTTTCATGTCAGCCTGCTTCTTATAACATTTTGCCTGCACATGCCAAGCTTACCACAATAATAGCATTCACGTGCATCATTATACTGCCTTTGCCAATTTCCACGGCCTCTTTGACTCCCCCTGCCTCTGAATTTGCCTCTTCCACCTGCGTGTTGTTGTTGTTGCTGTTGATTCTGGGACTGTTGTTGCTGCTACTGTTGCTGGCCATAATTCTGATTACCTGTTCGGCCACCTCCTTGACCACGTCCACGACCTCCTCTACCTCGTCCTCTTCCTGAACTCGTGTAGAAGGCCTGTTGCTCTGAACTGTTTTTGCTTTGTGAAGACTGTTGGTCTTCACCAAAGTTCTTCTCTTCGATAATCAGCATAGACACCAAATCTGTAAAGTTGGGAATGTTTTCCCGAGTCTGAATAGACGTCTTGAACGCCTTGTATTATGGCCGGAGACCACGTAGACAGACCTCCACCTTATCATCAGCATCTACTGACACACCAATAGATGCAAGGGATTCCACAATACCCTTTATCTTCAACGCATAGTCATTCACAGACATGCTCTTTTTCTCCACAGTATGAAGTTCATTCTTCAACTGTATCTTGCGTGCCTTGGTATTTGTTTCATAAAGCTTTACCAAGGTGTCCCATGTCTCCTTGGGGGACTTGGCATCCTGAATATGCCCAATCATGGTGTCCTGTATACTAATGGAAAGCCAATACATAACCTTCCTGGCTCCCTAGTGCCAGTCTTTAAATTCTTTCACATCTGCAGCAGCAGACGGATTTATATCCGGTATCTCCGGTGCCTCTTCATGCTCACCTTCTATGTAGTCCCAATAGCCTTTTCCCATCAAGAAATTCGTCAACTTGAACCTCCAAGCATGGAAGTTATTCGTATCAAGCTTCTCAGCCACAATCTGAGTTATCCCATCATTTGAGATCTTGCCAAACACACAATTTTACCAGAAACTGCACTCTGGTTTTTTTGCACACAAACTGCAGTATTTTCTGCACAGCGGTACTGTAGTACTCTCAAATGTCACAACCAATGACCTCAATGTGCATACATACACCCAATGGCAACTGTAGACCTCTTTGCAGCACCCACAGTGTCTGCACAGTGTTCGCAGTGCTCGAAATCGCCTGCTTTCTGAAAAACGGAGGTCCAGACACGCCCGAAACTCGTTTTCGGCCCAGAAAATGATGTCCGATAGGACTCCGATAGGACAAAATAGTTGCCCTATAGCTTTACTCCCGCGAAGAAAGCTCCTCAATCAGAGATCGTTGTCGGTGCCTCCCGTAGAGCTCCCGACAAGGGTGTAGTCACCAACACAAATAGGGAAGAGTAGTTGAAGCTCTTACCCTCGTACCGCTTCCTGTGGTTCTCTTGCTTGCAGCTCAGCCTTTAACACGAACCAAGCTCTGATACCATGAAAAGATGCAGGGGGAAGAGAGATTGAGCTCTTGCAAGCACACACACACACTCACAAAACCTTAATAGAGAACACACAAGGTGAGAGGCTGAAAATCTTCTTCTTCTTCACTCAACACTCAACACACCATATACAAGAATAAGAGTACACAATAATATGAAAGGTACTCAACTAATACATACACAGGTTCTCTATAGTGTGAACCCGACTAAATGAGCTGGCGGTATAACTATGCCATTCTCTAGAATGGCTGTCACACAGCCTGTCATCCCACTGGCCGCGTATCACCCAAGATCTCACCAACCATGCCAGTGGTGTAAGTGTGAGGCCTATCCCCCAGGCGGGTCATCAGTGTCCACCGCCTCACTAGACGAGCTCGATATCTCAACAGGTATCTTCGGTGACCCAGAGCCCGAGTACCGTATGGTCAGCACCCTCTAGGATCCTTTGTAGGTGACCTAGCGCTTCACTCATAGGCCGCTTCCTTGGTCCCTCATCCACCGTACCGGAAGCTCACCATTTAAATCGAACCGAGGCTGGTCAAGACCTCGGTCGACCTTGCTACACGAGACGTCCTCCATTGACTCTCCGTCTCAGTAGTTGCAACTTTAAAAGTTAGGTCTCCATGACCTTAATCCAGAAGACGGTCAAAATGCTTCCCCAGCATTCTTGACATAAAACAGTCATTTACGAACAGGTCACAAAATACAGTTTCTATATCAAACTCTCATCTTTCCACATTATCCCTCCTCAGTCCACATTACTTATTCCACATTCCATTCATATGTGTACTCATTCTCATCCATTCACTCATATCGACGACACATTATTTCACATACACATTCACATTCATTATTCTTCATACACATCCATGTTCATACATCCACATCATACATCCAATCCCATATCTGCATTCATATATACACATCCATATTCACATCCATACATCCACATCCACATCCACATTCACATCCATACATCCACATTTCCATTCATACATCCACATCCACATTCACATTCACATCCATACATCTACATCTACATGCATACATCCACATCTCCATGTATACATCCACATCCACATTCACATTCACATCCATACATCTACATCTACATGCATACATCCACATTCACATTCACATCCATACATCTACATCTACATGCATACATCCACATCTCCATGCATACATCCACATCCACATTCTCATTCACATCCATACATCTACATCTACATGCATACATCCACATCCACATTCACATTCACATCCATACATCCACAACTACATCCACATTCACATTCATACATACACATCTACATGCATACATCCATTTTCACATTCATACATCCACACTCCCATTTCCACATTCACACATCTACGTTCACATTCACACATCTATGTTCACATTCATACATCCACATCCACATACATACATCCATGTTCGTATCTACATCCATACATCCACATCCACATCCACATTCACATTCATACATACACATCTACATGCATACATCCATTTTCACATTCATACATCCACAATCCCATTTCCACATTCACACATCCACGTTCACATTCATACATCCACATCCACATACATAGACCCACGTCCACATACATAGATCCACGTCCGTATCTACATCTATGCATCCACATCCACATTCATTTTTCATACATCCATTTCCACATTCTCATTCATACATCCACATACGCCTTCACATCTATTCTTTTACATCACAACCATTCTCGCCCTATCACAACCCATATACATCTTATCCCATCACATACACTTCTTACCTCATCCCATACACATCTTATCACATCTTAATTCATATTATCACATCCTAACTCATCTCATATTCATCTTATCACATCTTATTACATCTCATGCACCTCTTATCACATCCTATCACATCTCATACACCTCTTATCACATCCTATCACTCTCATACACATCTTATCACATCCTATCACATCTCATATGCATCTTATCATATCCTATCATTTCCCATATCTATTTATAGAATACAAGAGAATTCTTATATTTGATATAAGATTTCTTTACGCATCTATTTATGCATACATTTCGTTTAAGGAGACTAACCCTTTCGAAATAAAAATCAATCTTTTATGCATCTTTCTATGCATAAATTCATTTTAAATGAGAATGACACTTTGAATTAAAATTCAATCTTTTATGCATCTTCCTATGCATAAATTCAATTTAGATGAGAATGACACTTTTGAATTAAAAATCAATCTTTTATGCATCTTCTTATGCATAAATTCAATTTAGTAGGAATTACACTTTTAGAATAAAAGAATTTCTCTTATGCATCTAATTTATGCATAAAATCCATTTATGATGAAAATCACACTTTTAGTATAAAAAATATCTTTTATGCATTCCTCTATGCAGGAAATCCACTTATGATAAAAGTAACACTTTTATAATAAAAATAATCTTTTATGCATACCTCTATGCATGAAATCCAAATATGATAAAAATAACATTAATAAAATAATCATCTTTTACGCATACCTCTATGCATTAAAATCAATTATGATAAAAGTAACACTTTTAAAATAAAAATTTATCTTCTATGCATACTTCTATGCATTAAAATCAATTATGATAAAAGTAACACTTTTGATATAAAAATTTATCCTTTATGCATACTTCTATGCATGAAAATAAAAATGATAAAAGTAACACTTTTGATATAAAGATTTATCCTTTATGCATACTTCTATGCATGAAAATAAAAATGATAAAAGTAACACTTTTGATATAAAAATTTATCCTTTATGCATACTTCTATGCATGAAAATAAAAATGATAAAAGTAACACTTTTGATATAGAAATTTATCCTTTATGCATACTTCTATGCATGAAAATAAAAATGATAAAAGTAACACTTTTGATATAGAAATTTATCCTTTATGCATAATTCTATGCATGAAAATAAAAATGATAAAAGTAACACTTTTGATATAAAGATTTATCCTTTATACATACTTCTATGCATGAAAAAAAAATGATAAAAGTAACACTTTTGATATAAAAATTTATCCTTTATACACATTATCAAAATGCATCTTCTAGGCAAAAGACACATGTATTTGACAAAGAGGGATGTATTGGCAACCTCTATGCAAGCCCTTCTGTGATTTTGAAGCAAGTTACATGCATTTGAATGAGTGAAATTACTGGTTTTTTGAGCTCTCACAAAACAGAGAAAAGGAAGCCCAAAATTGATGAAATTGGAGCATGTTTTTGGCAAAAATCAAGGCATTGATGGATTGCACACATACCTAGGAGTGTTGGGGACTTGATTACCTCATCATTTAGCATTACAACCACTCCCAAAACCCTGTACAGCAGGCGGCCCTGGCTGGACAGCAGAAATAGAGAAGATTTTGATATTTTTACTAAGTGGAGGACCAAATTACACTTTGGTGCTTGATACATTTCACAATTGCTTTAGCAATTGGTTGCTATACACTTTGGAGAAGAGGGCTATGTCATTGGATTGATAAATTATCATCAATTGAGCTGGGAATGAGCTGATTAAACAGGCTAAATAGAGCAATTTTAATTGAGCAATTAATCCTTGGTATTATACAATTGGAGAAATTCCTCTTACATGGAGTTAGTGGACACTATTGCTATGCTAATGAATGCCTGGTTGCTCAATTTGGACAAATATTGAGGAAATTAGAGCCATCTTACTACTGGTTTTTCTGGTTTTTCCCAAAATAGAGAAAGGGGTTTTCAAAAATTGATATGTACACATGTCAGATGGTGTTGATACTCTACATTGAGGTTGTTTAGGTGTCAATGCAAGTTTCCCATACTTGATTGAACCACTACATTGTGATTTGGAGCCGTGGAAGCGCATCAAAACATGGTATCTCGGACTGCGTGAGCCAGCGTGGATGCATACAGGTTGATTTTTTACATCAAATTTGAAGATTGTTGGCTACTTTGGAGTATCTGGAACATTCATTCGAGTGTGGTTGAGCTGAGGAAGGCTCGTTTACAGATTTGAAGTGTGCAGAAGGTGTATGCATTGAGCAAACATGTCGGATAATCCAGTACAGATTGTTGGTGTAAAGCTAGATAGGAAGAACTTCCAAGCATGGAAGTACAAGATAAAGAGTTTCTTGAAAGGAAAAGGATTTTGGAATCTCATTACAGGTGCTGAGCTAGAGCCAAAGCTATCTTGACAACCTACACAGCAGCAGCTTATTGCTCATAAGCAATGGTCAGAGAGAGCATTCAAAGTGCTGCATTATCTATCTATATGTATTTCTGATGCTATGCTCATACACATACAGGATGCTGAGAATCCCAAAGATGCATGGGATACTTTGGTCAAGATGTTTGATACAGATACGAGTGCTCGTAAGTCTCAGTTTGCGACAGCAGATACATAATGTGAAAAGGAATAAAAGGAGCATACATGATTATGTGCAAGAAATCAAGAAGTTTGCAGATGCATTGGCCACAATAAATGCCCCCATGCCTGATGATGATTTGGTGGATATTACCTTGCGTGGTCTTGGCAAGGAATACAAATCTTTTGATACATCTATCTCAGTGTGAGGAGTACAGGTTTACCAAACTTTGATGAGTTGGTTTCGCTCTTACTTGTTGAGGAAATCAAGCTCAGTGATTCATTTCTGGATGCATCTACTAGCCATGATGATAATGGCAAAAATCAGGCTTTCTACTCGCAGAGAGGCTTTAGAGGCAGGGGGAGATTCACATCACGTGGACGCGGTGGTAATGGTCGTGGATGGCAGGACAGGTCATCACAGCAGAATTTTCAGCCTTCATATGGTGCTCGACGTGGTCGTGGATATGCACCTCAGAGAGGCAGAGGTAACCCCCGTGGAGGATGTTGGCAAGGCCAACAAAATTCTATGCAAGATGTGGAATGCCATTACTGTGGCAAATTTGGACATATGGCGAGAGATTTTTTTCGCAAACAGAATGATTTGAGAGGGGGTAGAGCACAACGTGTGGTTATTATGGTGGAAATCATGCACAACATGGTGGAAACTATGCATCAAGCAGTAATGATGGCACTGCAAATCATTTGTTTGCCATGAAGCATGTTGTGGGTTCTATGACGACAAATGCTGAGAATGATGACACATGGTATATGGACTCAGGAGCATCAAACCATATGACATGTCATGGTGAATGGTTTGAGCATATGAAGCCTATGGATGTGAAAGGCTATGTGGAAACAGGTGATGATACTCAGCATGCCATTACACATGTTGGTAGTGTACCATTGGTCATGCACAATGGTCAAACAAAGTCTATGTCTGATGTATTGTACGTGCCTTCTATCACAAAGAGCTTGGCCTCAGTTGGTCAAATGGTGGAACAGGGATTACAGGTTTGTTTCAACGAGTATGGATGCTTCATTGAAGATTTCAAACATGGATGTAGAGTCATTGCTAAAGGCAAGAAAGAAGGCAGATTGTTTAAGCTGGATGTTGGAATTCCTGAGCTAAAATCAGCCATGTTCTCTAAAAGCAGGAATGTGGTACAGGACATTGATATGTGGCATAAGAGGATTGGACATGTTAATATACAGAGATTAAAGAACATGCAAACAAGAGGCATTGTCAGTGGATTGCCTAGATTCAAATATGATGGAAATATGCATGTTTGTGAAGCCTGTCAATTTGGAAAGCAGGCAAGGTTGAGGTTTCCTATAGAAGGAAATATGAGTAGCAGCCACTTGAGATTGTACATAGTGATGTATGGGGTCCTGCACAAAACCCATCTATTAAAGGCAGTTTATACTATGTGACATTCATAGATGATTTCAGCAGGATGACATGGATATACTTTCTCAGAGAGAAGAGTGAAGTATTGGAAAAGTTCATGGATTTCAAAGCTTTTGCAGAAAAGCAATATGGCTGTTGGATTAAATGTTTGAGGACAGATGGAGGTGGTGAATACACCTCAAAAGATTTTGAGCATTTCTTGAGGAAGCATGGAATAAGAAGACAGTTGACTTGCAGGTATACACCTCAGCAGAATGGTGTGGCTGAGAGAAATAATAGAGTCATATGTGAAGTGTCTAGGGCGATGCTCAATGAAAAGAGCATGCCAGATTACTATTGGGTAGAAGCATGTGCTACTACAGTGTATATACTGAATAAAACACCTACAGCAGCCATTCATGGAAGCACGCCAGAGATGCGGCTTACAGGTTATAGGCCAGACATTGGACACCTCAAAGTTTTTAAATGCATAGCTTATGTACATGTGCTTGATAAAAGAAGGAGGAAGTTGGATCCTAAGGCAGAGGAATGTGTATTTGTTGGATATGCACAGGATCAAAAGGCATACAAATGTTATAATCCACAAACTAGACAAGTGGTCATCTCACGAGATGTGGTGTTTGATGAGCTTGCTAGTTGGTACAAAGCAAAAGATGAGGGTGTCATTGAGTCACTTGAGGCTGATGTGCCTATGAACTTGCCACAAGCAAGTTCTAGTTCTACTACTATGTCTGGGCCAGCAGGCAGAAGCTGAGAGTAGCAGTGTACATCCATGGTCACGACGTTTGAGGCATGAGAGTGTGAGCACTAGGAGTAGTGCTATGGATAAAGGCAAAAAGAAACTCGAAGGAATTGGAATTACAGGTTATGAGTCATCTAGTTCAGAGAGTTTAGATGAGGAGCTTGGCATACCTATTTTACGCACACCTGGTGCTAGGCAGGATAGATATATGCCACCACATGCTAGAGTTACAGGTGTACAGAGTGACCCGCAGGCATTGCGGAGATCCCAGAGAGTCAGATATCCAGTTGACAAATTGATATATCGAGATTTTGCTATGCACTATGCATATATGACATCTATGGTGAAGCATGTGGAACCTACATGCTATACAGAGGCTATTGGAGAGCATGTATGGGAGAAAGCAATGGATGTTGAGATGGACGCATTGGTCCATAATGATACATGGGATTTGGTTGCATTACCAAAGGACAAGAATGTTATTGGCTGTAAATGGGTTTACAAAGTGAAGTGCAAATCTGATGGTTCTATTGAGAGACATAAAGCAAGATTGGTAGCAAAGGGTTATGCATAAACCCAAGGTTTGGACTATGATGAAACCTTTAGTCCAGTGGCTAAGATGGGCACAGTAAGAGCAGTCATTGCTATGGCTGCAGCTAATGGCTGGGAAATGCATCAAATGAATGTCAAAAATGCATTTCTAAATGGAGATCTACAAGAGGAAGTGTATATGGCAAAGCCAGAAGGGTATGTACACCCAAGATATCCCACTCACATATGCAGATTGAAAAAGGCATTGAATGGTCTGAAGCAAGCACCTCGTGCTTGGAGTGATAAGATGAGCAGATATCTTATCTCACTTGGTTTTCAGATTTCTACAGCAGATTCTTCACTCTATGTGAAGAAGACAGAGCATGGGATTGTTTTACTCGTCATCTATGTGGATGACTTGATTATCACAGGTGATCATGGTGCAGATGTGATGCATGTCAAGAAAGCTTTGAGTGGGCAATTTGACATGAAAGACCTTGGTGAGCTGAGATACCTTCTTGGAATTGAAGTGGTCAAAGATCATGCAGGTACATGGTTAGTACAGCGCCAATATGCATTGGATATGTTGGCAAAGTATGGCATGACAGGGTGTAAGCCTATGAGTACACCTTTGGAGCAAAATGTGAAGTTGCGGGCTGATTATGGTGAAGAGCTTGATGATCCATCTATGTACAGGAAGATGGTTGGTAGTCTCATATACATGACTATCACACGCCCAGATTTGAGTTATGCTGTGGGGCTAGTAAGCTAGTTTATGCAGAGCCCCAGAAAGCCTCATTTGGATGCAGTGAGATGCATCATGAGATATGTGAAGACCACTGCACATTATGGTCTACTTTATGAGAGTGGTAAAAGCTTGGATATACATGGCTACACAGATGCTGATTGGGCAGGTAGCTCATATGACAGGAGGTCTACTAGTGGATATGCTTTTACACTTGGAAGTGCTGTGGTGAGTTGGAGTAGCAAGAAGCAACCTACAGTTGCTTTATCCAGTACAGAGGCTGAATACAAAGGTGAAACCATTGCTACTTGTGAGGCAGTATGGTTAAAGGGTCTCTTGGCAGATTTATGTGAGCCTATTGATGGCAAAGTTGTCATTCATTGTGACAACATGAGCAATATACAGTTGGCCAAGAATCCAGTGTTTCATGCGAGGACCAAACACATAGAGCTCCATTATCACTTTGTCAGAGAAAAGGTGTTGGATGGTACAGTTGATCTTCAGTATGTGAAGACTGATGAGCAGGTGGCTGATATCTTCATAAAGCCACTAAGCAGGGAGAAGTTTGAGTACTTCTGTACTATGTTGGGAGTACATGGGATGAGCTTGAGGGGGAGTGTTGAGAGTCTTGATATCCCAAGCTCATCTACATCTTCATCGGCAGTACATCATGAGCTTGAGAGGGGCTGTTGAGATTCAAGCTCGATGTCAGTGTGAGCCAGCTATGCTATGTGCTGGCATATTAGGTAGGAACATGTGTGAGACATAAATGACCGCGTGTCCAGCTGGTCATAGTGTGTGGACATTAGCTAGGGTTAGATGTGTGTGGACACAACTCATAGTGTTGTGTGTATTTTGAATTATGGCATTATGCTTTATGTGAGAGTTGAGATGGCTTCCCTCTATGGTCAGGGTTTGCAATATGCATTAGGGTTTGCTCCTGTGTGTGTTTCTCCTCCCCCTCTACCGTTCTTTCAACAGGGTGGAGTAGAGTAATAGTGCATAAAACACTATTACTTTTCAACAAGGGGGAGGCTTCTATTTATAGGAAAAATTGAGCTCCTAACCAAACAAACTGATTCTAGAATTTTCCAAATCAGTTTGGTCAATTTTTGACCATTTTTAGGTCAGTTAAGCTAACTTTTTGGAACTAGACTTGAGTTAGGAGAGAGAAGAGATGAAATATCTTAAATTTTTAAGATTTAAAACTCAATCAAGCATGTGAAGTAGGTGCCTCATTAAAGGGCCTCCCCTTCCTTACATATGTGTCAAAAATAGAATCATTATACCCAAAATATCGCATATTTTTAATATTGCTCATAGTTTCTTACTAATAAACCTTGTACATATTCAACTCTTCATCTTATGTGAGCATTGAAGGGACTCCCCTTCCATACATATGTGTCAAAATGGAATCATTATACCCAAAATATCTCATATTTTTAATATTGCTCATAGTTTCTTACTAATAAACCTTGTACATAGTCAACTCTTTATCTTATGTGAGCATTTACTCATTTTTGGGTATCTTCTTTTACAAAATTGGATTTATCTACTCCCCACACATGGACTAACCCTATTGGCCCACAGGAACCTTAATTGGACCATAATCTAAATTTTTTTGAAAATCTAGACCCTTAGGCTAAGGTCCTTTATAACTATTTCCAATTAATTCCAATTGCACATTGGAAAGTTCTTTTTGAATTTCTATTTTAGGGGAATTTATTTTAATAAGATGAGATATTTTTCTATCCAAAAATATTAAAAATCTGAATATTCTCTCTCTAGAATATTTTCTCTCTCTAGGTTAAAACAGTTAGAAACAAGATCTTTTACATTTCTGAAGAGGGAATTGATTACAGGGGAAGGTGCTGGACATTTTGAGAGGCTGGGGAGGAATCTTACATTCTCTCCTACTTGAAAAATGCGAGATGTCCTCATCTCGCAAACTGGGGGTAATTTCGCAAGATGCACGAATATGAGACTAAGAGAAAATTTAATTAAGATTAACCATCAAGAAAAGTCTCAAAGAGATCAAGACTCAAGACAAGAACAAAGATTTCAACTTTATTCACTCTTGGAACATATACAGTAAAGATAGAAGAAATTTTTACAATTCCATAAGCCCGTCCATCATATGGTCACAAAAGCAACACTCACAAGCTGCACACGTATATAAGGTAACTCATCTATGGGAATAATTCGACCGGTTATTGCAGCACCTACTTCAGCGGTATGAGGTGATCTAACAAAAGGACCTCTAAGAGGCAAGCCAAAAATGGGATAAAGACATATCTTCTGGTGAGGAAGAAAACACGCGAGTAAGAAGACCCGCCCATGAAATCCACCATGCCTTGATCTCATCACGCAGTAGTATCGGGGACCCAAACCCAAAGCTTCAATAACCATAGCCAAGCGGACATTGTTACGAAAGTGCTGCCGACCCCATGGTGTTACCCTGGTTATGTCTCGATAGGTCCGCCATTTGGTCTGAGCTACAGAAGTTCCCAAGTGAGGGAAAAGTGAGCGCTCATACAGTTCTATAAAATCCTTCTTCATAGACTCGCTTGCATCTTAAAGGTGAGAAATCATCATGGATAAAACCAAGTCTTGCTGCCAAGCCATAAAAGAGATTAAGAAAGAAAGAAGATCGATGGAAGTAAAATTACTGCGAGCGACAAGTAAGAGTTACGACTTATATAAAGGAAGGAGCTAGCGTAACCTAGAAGCCGATGGTGTATCTTGCCACTAAAGTTTTAGCGTCTTTCCATGATTTGGGTTTGGCACATTTTTCTTTAGAAGGCTTACAAAAAAATACATTATGAACTTTGAGATGAGGAGGTAAAAGAAGCTCGTAAGCTAAGTTACCTACTTTCTTTGAAATCAGATATGGCCCACAATATCTGGGGGATAACTTCTTATACTTCCCAAGAGATAAAGAACTTCTTTTGGGTCGTACTCGAATGAAGACCATATCTGCTTCTTTGAATTCTTTGACTTTTCTCTTGTTACTGCATACTATTTTTGTCGATCCTGGGTAGCTTTTATATCTTTAAGAATTGCCTGCATCTGCTGCTCCATGTCTTCAAACATTTGTCTGGACATCTCGACTCTAATCAATGGGTCGGACCTAGATAATGGAGTTAAGCAATCTTGTCCAAGACGCGGATCCTGATTAGATTGGTATGAAGGAATTGGTCTCTGAATTCGGGGTTCTTGACTTCCTTATGTTCTTGACATGGCAGGAGTCGGGCAGTCTTTTAACTGATGACCAAAACCTTGGCACCCAAAACACCGGTTCTCACTTCTAAACTCATCGTTCTGAATCCTTAAAACAGGTGGGCCTCCTGAGAAAGTATTCTGGGGAAAGGGTCTTCCTTTTTAAACAGAATCTTTCTTTTATCTTAGAGAGGGAATAATTTTAAGATCAGAAAGGGAGGTTCTTACTCCTATATACCTCGAAGGCTGGGGGAGGAATCTTACATTCTACCCCACTTAAAGAAGTGCGAGATGTCCTCATCTCGCAAATAGAGGACAACTCTTTTTCTTAAGATCCAATTTATTCTGGGGTTCCTTATATTCTGGTCAACCCAACAAAATACTGGGATAATATCCCTTATATAGAACTTATCATTAAATAACAATTCATTCAGATCATATCATTCATATCTTTAACACGTGAAAATCTAGACCCTTAGGCTAAGGTCCTTTATACCCATTTGCAATTAATTCCAATTGCACATTGGAAAGTTCTTTTTGAATTTTTGTTTCAGGGGAATTCATTTTAATAATATGAGAAATTTTTCTATCTAAAAATATTCAAAATCTGAATATTCTCTCTCTAGAATATTTTCTCTCTCTATGTCAAAACAGGCAGAGACAAGATCTTTTATATTTCTGAAGAGGGAATTGATTACAAGGGAAGATGTTGGATATCTTGAGAGACTGGGGAGGAATCTTACACCGCCTGTTAGTCTATCCCTAACTTAGCTCGCTAATCAGTTTGCCTAGCTCCAAGCTTCCCCAAACCTCGAAGCTAGTCTTGCGTGCATGTAGCACACAGTAGATACACACTGTGCACATGACATACTCCCCTTCCTCTAAGAGCTCACTAAAAAGCTAGGGTAATCTCTCTGAAGAGTAGTTAATGTCTCCCATGTAGCGTCCTCCTCAACACGATCCTTCCACTTGATCTTATATTCCGTGATCAGCGCATTACGCAATCTTCTTTCACGAAATCCAAGAATCTTTTTAGATTCGTGCAGAACAAATGTCATGTCCTCGACATCTATGATTTCTTGAGGAGTAACTAACTGGTCTGTTCCACCCAGTACTTCCTTGAGTCTACTGACATAAAATACGGGATGAACTTTCACATGAGAAGGAAAATCCAATTCATATGCAACTGAACCAATCCTTCATGTAATACGAAATGGTCCACATTATCTAGGGGATAATTTCGAAGATCGACCTGTCCGTAAAGTCTCAGAATCTTTCAGAAATACACCATCGTTCCTTCAGAGAACTCTTTGGGTGAACGATGTCTATTAGAATAAAATTTGTCTCGGTCTAGAGCACTTCTAATAGATTCCTTCACAACTTGTAACATTTCTTGCATATCTTGCTAAAAATTACGTGCTGCATCATGCTGAAGTCCTGAGAATCCTATTGTAACAGGTGAGCTAGGTTTAAAACCATATTCGGGGCTTTTCAATAATGAGGTGAAAATCATCTAATTGAAGCCTTTACAATAGGAATCATCTGCATCAAATTAAGGCTTTAGCATCATCCGAAATTTCAGGCATTTTACCAAATTGAAGCCTCCTTTGACACATCGAAGACATTTCGGAATGATTGAAAATAACTCTTACTCCTTGTTCCGATATCTTCCCTGACGTATTGGGTATCTTCGGTGACCCAAAGCCCGAGCACCGTATGGTCAGCACCCTCTAGGATCCTTCGCAAGTCACCTAGCGCTTCACTCATAGGCCGCTTCTTTGGTCCCTCGTCCACTGTACCGGAAGCTCACCATTTAAATCAAACCGAGGTGGGTCAAGACCTCGGCCGACCTTGCTACGCGAGACGTCCTCCATTGACTCTTAGTCATCAGCAATTGCAACTTTAACAGATAGTCTCCAGGACCTCATTCACAAGACGATCAAAATGCTTCCCCAGTATTCTTGACATAAAACAGTCATTTAAAAATAGATTTCACATACAAATACAGTTCCAACAATATTTCCATCTTTTCTCATCACTCCACATCCTTTAATCAAATTAGTCTCCATCTTTTCTTATCTTCCCACAATTTTTTTTCATCGATCCCTATCACATCACATCATTCCCACATCAAATCACATTCGATCGCATCATCCACACATCAATCCATATCATCCATACATCAATCCACATTATCCACACATCCATCCACATCTTTCATACATCCATCCACATCTTCCATACATCCATCCACATCAATCCACACGTCAATCCACATCATCCATATATCCATCCACATCATCTACATCATCCATACATCCATTCACATCAATCCACATTATCCACACATCCATCCACATCCATCCACATCTTCCATACATCCATCCACATCAATCCACACGTCAATCCACATCATCCATACATCCATCCACATCAATCCACATCAATCCACATTATCCACATATCAATCCACATTCATTTTATAAGTATTTTCATTCTCATCTAATCACATCTTTTTCGATCTCATTACTTATTTCCTCATTTATCCTCATCAGATCTCATCCACTTGCATCTACCCATACATCTCATCATCTCACCACTTATCGTTCATTTACATCCCGATTCACATCATCTCACCACTTGTCGTTCATTTATATCCTGATTCACATCACATCACATCCATTCACATCCCTTATCATTCATTCACATCTCGATTCACATACTAACACATTCATTCACATCCTATATCATTCATTCACATCCTGATTCACATGCTAACACATTCATTCACATCCTATATCATTCATTCACATCTCAATTTACATGCTAACACATTCATTCACATCCCGATTCACATGTTTACATCTTGATTCACATGTTGTCACATTCATTCATATCCCTTATCATTCATATCTATCCAATTTACATCACATCTCATCGCCTCATTTCTCGTGTTCATATCCATCACATTTACATCCACATATATTCTTCCACATACATCCACATCCATACTTATCACATACACATCCACATCTATCCTTTCACATACATCCACATTCATACTTATCACATACACATCTATTCTTTCACATACACCCACATCCATACTTATCACATACACATCCACATCTATCCTTTCACACACATCCACATCCATACTTATCACATACACATCCACATCTATCCTTTCACATACATCCACATCCATCCTTTCACATACATACATCTACATCCATTCTTTCACATATATCCACTTCTATTCTTCACATACATCCACTTCTATTTTTCACATACATCCACATCCATTCTTTCACATACACACATCCATCCTTTCACATACACACATCCACATCCATTCTTTCACATACATCCACTTCTATTCTTCACATACATCCACATCCATCCTTTCACATACACACATCCACATCCATTCTTTCACATACATCCACTTCTATTCTTCACATATATCCACTTCTATTCTTCACATACATCCACATCCATCCTTTCACATACACACATCCGCATCCATTCTTTCACATACATCCACTTCTATTCTTCACATACATCCACTTCTATTCATCACATACATCCACATCCATGCTTTCACATACACACATCCACATCCATTCTTTCACATCCACATCCATTCTTTCACATCCACATCCATTCTTTCACATACATCCACTTCTATTCTTCACATACATCCACTTCTATTCTTTCACATACATCCACATCCATCCATCCATTCATTCACATTTATCTGATTCACATCACATCTATCCATCTATTCATTCTTGTTTATTTGATTCACATCACATCTATCCATCTATTCATTCACATTGATTCACATCACATCTATCCATCCATTCATTCCTTTATAAAAATCAACTTCAGTGGGAATAACACTTTTATAAAAATCCCTTTATACATCTATTTATGCATAAATTCGATTTTAAGAAAAATAACACTTTCGAAATAAAAATAAAAATAAATTCATTTATGAATCTTTCTATGCATAAATCAAAATTAATGAGAATAACTCTTTTGAAATAAAAATAAAATTTTTTATACATCTTTTTATGCATAAAATCAAAATTAATAAGAATAACTCTTTTGAAATAAAAATAAATTTCTTGATACATCTTTCTATGCATAAAATCAAAATTAATGAAAATAACTCTTTTGAAATAAAAATAATTTTCTTTATGCATCTTTCAAAATTGATGAGAATAACACTTTTGGAATAAAAATAAATTCTTTGTGCATCTTTCTATGCATAAAATCAAAATTGATGAGAATAACTCTTTTGAAATAAAAATAAATTTCTTTATGCATCTTTCTATGCATAAAATCAAAATTGATGAGAATAACTCTATTGAAATAAAAATAAATTTCTTTATGTATCTTTCTATGCATAAAATCAAAATTGATGATAATAACTCTTTTAAAAAAACTTCTTTATGCATCTTTCTATGCATAAAATCAAAATTGATGAGAATAACTCTTTTGAAATAAAGTGGATGAGTTTATGCCTAATTTATGCATGTTTATGCATAACAATTATCTAGAGAGATCTTAGGGTTTTAACAGTGATATCAGAGCAATCTCAAGTTAATTGTTGTTGATTTTTCTTCTTATTTAATTAAATAAATTATAATATTTACTAATAAAAATATTATTTTATTGATTTGTGTTGATGATTTGCACGTGAATCATCGATATGGCGATTGGAACGCGTGTTACTACTGTTCAATGGACGAATCGACGTTGCGGGAGAATTCTCTGAGTTTAATGCTATTTTTTTCTATTTTTTCTATTTTTTAATGGTTTTTAAAATAAGCATTAATGGAAATTTTTACAAAAATACCACATATTTTATTGTGGATATTTTTGGTAGAATGGATTCTCTAAATTTTTAGAGTTTTTATGATATTTTTCC
The DNA here is from genome assembly GCF_041138505.1 of Cibotium barometz. Taxonomy (NCBI): domain Eukaryota; kingdom Viridiplantae; phylum Streptophyta; class Polypodiopsida; order Cyatheales; family Cibotiaceae; genus Cibotium; species Cibotium barometz. Next base: position 26,271,025 of record NC_141056.1, on the reverse strand, counting down.
TAATTGTTTAGAAATTTTTAAAGCATTTTTATGGTTAAAAATATATTTTTTATACATGTTTGCGGGTTTTTTCGCAGGTATGCGATCAAATTTCTGTCAATTTTTTGTTGAAATTCAGTAGAAAGGGGGCAGCATGTTGATGCATGGAATGCTCTCGCATGTGCATGGGACCCTCTTCATCTCTCAGATCTCAATTTTCTTCTATTTTCTCTCACATTTATAAACTCTCTTAAAAAATATATTTTTTATTAATATTAATCATAATTAAGATTAATTATGATTAAAGAGATTAATTAAAAATTAACCTCTATGATTAACAGAGAGAAGAGATGGGAGGAGAGAAAATGGAATGGAGAAGAAGGAGAGGAGAGAGGGGAGAAGAAAGACACCCTCTCCCTCTCATTTTTGCACACACACAGGGGGGGTCGCTCTGCAGGTGGGCAGAAAAAACGCCACCCCCCTAAATTTTTTTTATAAGCTTTTAAACTAAAGCTTATTAAATTAGTTTTTTTTTTTAATTTTTTTTGTAAAAAATGAGTTTTTTCCAATTAAAAAAAAAGCTCTTGAGTTCTATTCAAAAAAAGCTTGGAGAAAAAGCCTAAAAATTAGAGAAAATTTGAAATTTGAGAAAAAAAAATTTCTCGAAAATTTTTTGGAAATTTTTTCTTGGTGCCTTTTGGCTTTTCATCTTCCAGAAAACTTTTGGCTTTCTGCTTTCCCGAAACCTTTTGGCGTTCCGAATTCTGGGAAATCTTTTGACCTTTCGTATTCCGGAAACTTTTGACCTTTCATATTCTGATTTTTTTTTATCTTTTCATTTTCCCAAAATTGTTGGCTTTTCGTATTCCGAGAAAACCGTTGGAATTCTGAAATTTTTTGACCGTTCGTATCCTAAATGCGTTCAGGGTAAATTAAAAAATTTAAAAATTTCTTGAAAATTAGACAAAGGTTATTTTAAATTTTGAGAAAATGTGGGGTTGGTATTTGGCATATGGTAAGTCCATTCGGGTGCCCATGACCATTCAAATTCCTTTAAAAATATATTTTTTGACCCAAAAATTAGAAAATCCATTAAAATTATAAATTTTCATTGGATTCGAGAATTGTCTGATGGAATTGGAAATTTCGTGAACGATGGGATTCTTATGAAAAATTAGAAATTTTCTAGAAATTATTTTTTGAAATCTTAAAAATTTGGTATTTATAAAATATCAATAGTATTTTGGCAAATTAAATTGCTAAATTTTTTTTGGAAAAATATAGGTTTGGAATGCCATAAGATAGGTTTGGTGGAATTCAAAATTATCGTATTTTGAGGCCCTATAAAATTAGAAAAAATTAGAAAAAAATCATTATAATTCTTTTTCTCGAGAATTTAATATTTTCGAGGGTTATTTAATGTTAAAGTACGTTTCTCATGCTGACATTAGATAGATGCGAGTTATTCGCATACTATTAATATGATTGTACCTCGTATTAGTAGTTTTTTTTGTTTGGATTAATTTTAAACAATGTCTTCATGATTTTTTACCATTACTTAGCCATTCTTTTTGGACATGATCCTTAATTTCTTTTGATGGCTATAATTTACGTTCAAAGTGTGTTTCACATTTGACACTTTTTCATGATAAATTATTTTGCACATATTTAAGTGTGGTCTAAGCTTAATTTCTTAAGCCTAAGACAAATTCTATCATGGGTTAGTTGATTTGTTTGTTTTGGTGGATTTTATTGGATATTTTCCAAGTTTTATATGGACTCATCAGGTTTTACCGATCACTTGTGTCTAGGGGTTTTTTATTGAGTGCTACACACATGTGTTTCACTTGCTTACTTTGGAGTTTTGTTTGAATGACACTACATTCATATACTCCGGATTGATGAGTTGGCCACCAATTTTAATGCTTCTTTTGGCATGATTAATGTCCTTAGATGGCATGCATTGATTTTTATGATCAACTATGGTTTTCATGGATTTGAGAAGCTTCTATGCTTTTATTCATGGTTTTATAAGGATCTTTGATCTTTTGGATAATTTCATGTGCTTTGAATGTAGCATTTACCTTCGTTTTTTGCACATAATTTTAGAGTATATTTCTTGTACTCTTGTACATATTCCAACTCGAATACCTAGTTGTTTATGTATCTAGGTGAGTTATTTTTTCTACCTTGACTTTATTGAGTTTATTGGGTAGTTATCATTAGAAAGGTGCCAATCATTCAATTTCTTTTCTAATGATACACTCAGAAAGAGATGTTCCTTGATATAGTCTCAGGTATATAGAGACAGGTTTTAGTATGTGAAAGTCTGGATAAGGCCATCTTATTCCTTTTATACAGGATTTTATTCATATTTCCTAGACGGCATACTAGGGAGTTTCAAATTGTTAAGGTATGTATAGGTGGTATCATGGTGGTATGGACGCTAGTGATCCCTCACATATATTATCTTATGGGATAATTTGGGCTCAAGATTGTTGCTTTGCTTACATCACTTAGCATATTGACCTTTACATTCAAAGACAATCTCATTTTCTAAATTCACTAGAAGTTATAGTGTGGGCATTCTCTAGATAAACTTCTTTTATCTGTAGCCTGCATGTATTGATGAGTGTAATCTCATCGACATATTCACTTGTTGAAATCTTTTTCTTTAGAGTTCAACGAGTTTATCTTATTGTGTTCGGATTAAGGAAAGTTAGATTTTTCCTTTAGTGGCATTTCTTTCTCTAGTTTCGTACTTTAGGTAATTTATACAATCAACTTAATGGTTTCATATGTGACTCATCGAGACGCTGATGACTCTTTATGTTGATATGGATAACTAATGACATTGATAATTCCATGTGCAGATGTGGGTATGTCTGAGCGCCGATGAATCCTTGGTTTTTGCTGTTATAATGCTATGCTTTCCTACTTTATTCCGAATGGTTTACAACGAGGAAGTTACTTTGAATGTGAATTGCTCTGATCATTCGTAGTCTGATGGAAAAACAGAGCGTATGAATCAAATTGTAGAGTATATGCTTCGTGCATATGTCTCTAGAAAATCATCATATTAGGAAAAATATATTCTAATGATGGAATTTTCCTATACAATTTTAAATATACGGCTATTGTTTTTAGTCCGTGTATACTTATGTATGGGTATCAACCCAGGGCACCTATTGATGCCGGTCTTAAGGACATCAAGCTTGATGCATCGAGGGATTTCTTGTGAGATATGCAGGAAATCAAAGCTCGGGATTCTATCAGGAGTGCTCAAGATAGAGTACAATTTTATACTAATAGGGGATGCTCATCTCGGTCTTTTGAACCAAGAGCGTTGGTTTATTTTAATGTTCCTAAAGATTCTCAGACTTTGTCAATAGAAAAATGCTCAAATTTATCTCCTAGATATTGTGGTCCATTTTCAGATTATACATCGGATTGGCACGATTGTGTTTGAACTTAAAACTACCTCCACATGTTAGAGTTCATCCAGTCTTTCATATCAATAGATTGAAAGGGAAACTGGGAGGTGAGGATAACACAGTTACTCCTCACAAGAACTCGTTGAAGTCGAAGATTTATCCTATGTTCCACATGAACCTGATAAGGTACTTGAATTCAGGGAAAGGAAACTTTGTAGTTGACTAATCCCTGAGGTTAAATTTAGGTGGAAAGATAGGGAAATAGAGGATTCGACTTAGGAGTCGGTTGATATTGTTCAGTGCAATTCTCCTTCTTTTCATTTGCAAGAGTGTAATGTTTTTAGAGAGGGGAAGTATGTTATATGCACATTATGTGTGCATATACTAGGAGGCTAACTCACGTTAGGCTTGTGAGAATAGGAGCATGGAAACAAGCTCTAGTGGAGCATGGGTTAGGACTAACCTTAAGGGTTAAGGTTACAGTCAGGCATCCAAGGGTTACACATGGGAAATGGAGAGTCAAGAGTTACACATGGGAAATGGAGCATGGGTTAAGACTAACCTTAAGGGTTAAGGTTAGGGTCAAGCATCCAAGGGTTACACATGGGAAATGGAGAGTCACTTGAGGGCCCTCCTATATAATAGGGGCATGGGAAACACTCAAGGGAGGCTTGGAGGCTTGGTCTTGTGAGGCCAAGGCTATGTTATGCTCTCTTGTGTAGAGGATCATATGTACTCACTTACCATTTCACACTATAGCTACATGCTATGGGATTGGAGTTATACCTCTTTGATGGTATGGGACATCAAGGTAGAGGTATGATGTATTTCATTTATAATTCATGTGTGCATCCCTTGGGCTCGGAGGTGGTTGGGTGGATGAGTTTATGGCTGATTTATGCATGTTTATGCATAATAATTATCTAGAGAGAGATCTTAGGGTTTTAACATCCACTCTCACTTATGGGGTTTTAACATCCACTTTTAACATCCACTCTCACTTATGGGGTTATGTTTTACATTATCAAAAACTAACTTGCATTTTCCTATGGTGTATGACTTGTAATGCTCAGGTGTTGGGTGCAAATCAGGCTCATTTTCCTTTTCTTTGTCAGGTTGCTTTAGCTCTGCAACCTAAGCCTATCAATACTTCTATGTGAGTTCATGATTTTGTTTCCTCCTTAATTGAACGACTCAATTTTGGTTAATTATAGACTTTTACCTTATCTATATATCAATTGGGGGTGGCCTACAATACTTGACCTTTTGTAACTCCTCTCCCAAATTGTCTATAAACGTTTTCGATGTAAGTCTATTACACCCCCATGTAGTACTAGCTACTGGGCAGTAATTGTTCTCTTCTATGATGATTCGCTGCATAGCGTTTGCCATCTTTGCAGATGCTCCTTAATGTTTTGAAGAAATTCATCCCTTTCTTCAAATTGAAAATTTGTATCAGATTCTAAGCTACTCCCTACAGGTGGGTCCTTTCTTACATCGGTCTCTTCTTTACTATTATTAGATCTCTAATCAAATAGTCCACCACTATCCATTGGATGTATGTGAGCAGCCACAAGGTCTACTCTAAGGATTGAGTCATAAAATTGTAGGTAGACATGGTTTTTAGACTAATCATGGACCTTTTTAGCTTCACGCATAAATGGTCTTCCTAAGATCATTTCATAAGAATCAGGTTAGTTGGAAAAGTCCATCACAATGAACATATGCCTCACTCGATGTTTCAGCACCTTGATCTTAAGGTTGCGTAACATTTCCATTAGTTTGGTAACAATACCATTAGCCATTTTAACCACAATGTCTAAGACTTGAAGCCTAGGTTTGGCCATTTTTTCCTAGCATTTTTTGGTGATTATACTGACTCTTACACCACCATCAAGGACTCCCATTACTGTGATGTCCTTGGTAATGACTGGTAGTAGTGCATTAGATTCATCACCTTCAAAGTATTGACCCAATTTATTCAATGGAATTTCGACCATTAATTTTTATTCAATGGAATTTTGACCATTAATTTGGCATACTCATCATCTACTTGGGTTCTTGGATCTTCTATGACTTGAGTTCAGGAAAATCCATAGTAGGGTTAAGTCTTGTGGGTCTCTACAAGTGGTGACAGTCCTTCATTGAGTTCTCCATTTAAAAGAGCTTTCAATGCTATGAAGAATTTGGGATCTCCACACAAGCACATAGTCATTGTGGTATTTGCTTTAGAAGCTGTAAACTCCAACAATCTAGGGATTTTCAAGGGAGTACTCACCACCTCTCTACCATATGAGGGTGCTGGTGATATTGAAATTTCGAGCTCTTGAATAGGTTTAGGGTTCTCATACTCAAATACTCTCCAAATTTTTTTAGATTTCATTCTTGGGATAGGTGAGTTCTCACTAACCTCAAGGACGACACTAGATATATCCAAGGGTTTGTGGGTTACGATAGGCTTTTTACATTGTTTGGATGAATAGTGTCAGAGATGCTTACTTATTTTGGTCTTGTTTCTAGCTCCTCTTGAGTATGTGTGACTATATCCTCGAGCTTATGAAGTTGTTCCAATTCTCTTGCAAGGTTAGGGTATGAACCAAGTTTCTCTTTGTTTGGTTTCTTGCATTATATCCTTTTTGGTATGCTTAATTTTTGTTTGAGTGTCTCTAGTTTGCCTAGAACCAGCGTGTGTGTCCATTGAATCGGAATCCTCATTAATATCATTCATGTAGATTGGTTCATCAAGTGTTCCAAAGTTCACTCATTCCGTTTTCTCTATTTTTTCCCCTTTTATGGATTTATTTCTTCTATGGCCCCTCTTCTTTTTGGATCCCACCTATTGAAGTATCTTGGTTTTCTACTTTATTTTCCACAATAGGTGTGTTTTGAGCCATGACTCTTGTTATTGAATTCAAAGATGGGTTAGGATTTCTCAAATTTGATCTCTTTGAGTTCGAACACCCACTCCAATCATGTTGAGAGGTGTGATGGTAGGACCATTCTGCTGATTTGCAACCACCACTTTCATTGGCAATCTTTGATCCAATGATCTATGCCATAACGATTACAGGTTGCAAGTGGCATGCTAGAACATGCAATTTGGGTGATTTGTTGGTTTCTAATGGGACACTCAGAGACTCGGTGTGATCCCTAACAATGATAGCATTGAAGAGACATTCTCTTAACATTAGAGTTGTTGATGTCTCGACCTCTTCCTACTGTGGCTAGCTGGTGGCTAGCTGGTATACTGGCTTGACTTTGCCGCTTGCATTGACTACATAGTAGTCAGGATAAAGATCTATGGAGTCCTTAGCAGCATGTGACACTATCCAATCCAACCTCGTATTCTGGACACTCAAAAGGTTCCTTGAAGCTTATTTGTTTCAATGGTGTTATCCTCATCGGGGGTGGAGGTCAAGGTCCCAAAATTGGTGGAGGTAACGACACATTTTGTGCATTGTAAATCCCCCTTGAAATAGGTTGTTGTGCCATTTTCTCAACATTGGGTTGAGGTGTTATAGTAGGAATTATGCCTTGTGGTTGTGGGGGATGGAGCTGGTAAAGCCAACTGCTGCTGAGGTCTAAAAGCATTAGCAAGGGTTTGAAAATGAATGCGGCATTTTGTGCATTGTAAATCCCCCTTGAAATAGGTTGTTGTGCCATTTTCTCAACATTGGGTTGAGGTGTTATAGTAGGAATTATGCCTTGTGGTTGTGGGGGATGGAGCTGGTAAAGCCAACTGCTGCTGAGGTCTAAAAGCATTAGCAAGGGTTTGAAAATGAATGCGGCATTGTGCAGCATCATGACAAAATTCTAATATTTTTATCTGCATAGGAACACACAATCGATATTGAATTACAAACATCCATTGTCTAACTAGAATCCTTGGACTTTCTTTACTTCTTAGGCCATCTTATTGTCCTGCTTAAGTAAGGCAAAAATAGGGGTGGGTAATTTATTTGACCTAATCTTTTCCTTAGTTTCAGTGAGTAAAGGATTTGAAATCACGTTTACCATGAGTAAGGAGGCCTTCTTGCTAAGCGCTTTAGATCATCTCTTTTCTTCCCGATGTATATTTGATTTCACAAGCATGTGTATCCATCTTCTTTGCCTCATGTTAAGATCATTCTGAGTGAAAATACATTTTAAGCTCTTATGATCTATAACTAAGGTGGTTTTTTATCTGAGAAGATAAGTGTCACCAAGGCTTCAAGATGTGCACTATTGCAAGCAACTCTAGGTCATGAACATAATAATTCCTTTTACGAGGTCTTAAGTTTCAAGACTCATAAGCTATGGGGTGTCCTTCCTACATTAGGATTTTGCCAATAGTGAAATCAGTGGCATTGGTAATGACTTCGAAGGGCTTCCCAAATTCTGGCAAGTTCAGTATAGGATTCATTAGTAACATGACCTTTAGCTTATCAAACACACTTTGACACATTAAAGAACAATGAAAGGAAACATCCTTCTTAAGAAGTGCCATCAAGGTAGAAATAATCTTTGTATACTCGGGAATAAAGATTCGATACCACCCTATCAACCCTAAGAATTATGTGACTTCCTTTATTGTCTTTGGTTCTAGCCAATCAATTGACAGTTTGCACTTTTGTGGGATCCATTGATATTCCATCTCTTGGCCTATAAACCCTAGATATTTAATTCGATCAATAAAGAAACTAAACTTGCTCTTCTTGCTGAAAAGTTAATGTGTTTTAAGGACTTCCAAGACTTTATCACATGCTTCTCATGATTCATAACATTCTTGGAGTAAACCAGAATATCATCAAAGCAGACTAAAACAAAATCATCCAGATGCCCTGTAAATATTTCTTACATCAATAAATTAAAGATATCAAGGGTATTAATTAATTTGAATGGCATTATTGTGAACTCATAATGTCCCTATTGGTGTTAAAAGCCATCTTAGGAATATCTTGCTTCTTAATTATGATCTCATAATATCCTGATTTTAAGTCAATATTTATGAATATCAAGGCTCCATACAAATGGTCTAACAACTCATCTATCCTATATTTTTTCTTAATGATATTCAACCCTCAATAATCAATGCTCAACTATTCCTTGGGTCCAATTGCTTTTGGAATGGCCATCTTATAAGCTCTTTTTGTAGTTGGATGAGCTCTAGTAGTAGGTATCAACCATATCTCATGATCAACTTCATAAGTCAAAGACATTTTAGATAAATCTTTAAGAAATATGCTAGCATACTCACTCAACCATTCTGGTTTCTTTGTATTTGACTCTACCTAGAGGATTGAGCTTGACAATCTAGATTGCTTGTGTCTTCCTAAGTTCCTTCAATAACTTGGATGCCTTTATAAGTTCTAGGGTAGGGGCTCGAATTACTCCAATCCCTTACACCTTGTTCCCATGAAGATACATTAAGGAAATAGTTTCTTTGTGACAATCTAGATTGCTCGCATCTTCCTACGCTCCTTCAATAACTTGGATGCCTTTATAAGTTGTAGGATAAGGTCTCCAATTACTCCAATCCATTGCACCTTGTCGCATAAAGATACATGAAGAAAATAGTTCCTTTGTGACAATGAATATTAGCTGTTTCTACATGAGCCAGTCATACCAAGAATCCCATTATATATGCCTAAGGACAAGACTCTAAACTTAAGTTTGGTCAGATTCCCATTCAAGGAGAACTGAATTATATCCGCCTCATGGCACATAAGAACCTTTCCACTTGTATTGGTTTACCCTACGTCTGGGCGATTACTAATTGATGCAAGAAATAAATGAATGAGTTCTTCTTGAACGAACCAAAAGCTTAAAATCTTTACCTTTGAAATTGATCGAGGGACAAGATTATTGAAAACTACTAGTTTTGTGACCTTGGTGTGCTATATAGAAGCATGAATTATGCCTTCTCTCTTCACGTGAGTTATGGTAATAGCATTAGATCTCTTTCCTATACTCTTTCAATCCCTCTGCTCTTTCTCACATGCTTTCCTCTTATCTACTCAATGTCTCTCTCACACACAAATCAAAGCACTAAGAATGTGCTTACCATGTTGACATCCAAAAAGATGACCTCAATTTGTGGCTAAACAAGGTTATATAGCCCCAAGATAAAATGTAAAACACCATCATTGTAACATGCTAGAGAAGAAAGGCAATATTGCATGAACATGAGCTATCATTTTTTTTGAAATTTAAGAGAATATCACACTCTTTTGATACACACACACACCCGATTCATTTCTATTCATAAAAGAAGGTAAGCATGGAAACCACAACTGAGTACATTTAATGGTTTAAAATCTTAAAAGGAAATAGATCTTGTACTCTCTTTGTCGCACAAACCCTTGCTTGCTGTCACAAGAATGCGTACACACTTTCGCGCTTCCATACCCATACACCCATACACATGTATGCACATGTATGTACATAAAATAAGGTAAGCATGGAAACCATAAGTGATTGCATTTAACACGGTTAAAACCTTGAAAGGAAACAGATCGGTCAATCTCTTTTCACTCTTCTGTTGCTCATAGGAACTTATCAATGCCTTTCTCTTCCTCTCTTAATGTGACGGTGACAAGAATCTGCTTACTTATAAAGGGTTAAACCCCACTCTCATGCACTCAAGGGGTGAATCAAGCACTCTTACTTTTGCATAGCTGCTCTTGCTATTTTTCTTCGAGAGTTGACTAGTCATTTAACAATTAGAAAAGAATGCATACGTATTCAAACCCTAAAGGTGCTGCCTAAAGAGAATGTGTGACCCTAATTTTTATGTGGAACATCTTGTTAAACTCTTACCCTCTCTCAACCTCTCTGTCATAGACTAACATCTCATTAACTCTTACCCTCTCTCTCAACCTCTCTCTCACATACTAACATGGTACTTTAAAAATTACATGCTATGGTCTTGAGGTAGGACATGGCAAGCTACAACAAGCACAACATGGTACTTTAAAAATTACATGCTATAGTCTTGAGGTAGGACATTGGAAGCTACAAAACAAGAACAACATGCATTCTAGATCTATTAGATGGGATATATACTTTAAAAATTACATGATATGGTCTTGAGGTAGGGCATGGCAAGGTGCAACAAGAAACATGTATTCTAAATCTATTACATGGGATATATACATCGAGTCAATAGGATCTCAAAGCAAGCAACATACATTCAGATCGAGACTAGCAAACCCTAGCTTTGGTAATAGGTATTTGAAGAGAAAATTGTAGCGTGGTTTAGAAGTGTAAGGTGTTTGTGGGCATAACTACTCACCACATGAAGCTATGGGCAACTAGCGAGAGAACTAGACAAAGACGTCTAGTCTTGGTGCCCAAGCAGTACTGCGAGCACTTGCCCATGCAGAGATGGAAAACAAAGAATCATTGGGGCATTGCTCTTGCTGCAGAGTCGGGAACATCTTTACATGATCTACAAGATCCTTAGGGAGTATCATTGATGGTTACAAGGACATCTTGCATGGTTTTCGCTATCTCTGTGATGGTTACACTATCCAACACGTATGCCAAGCTCACAAACAACCGGAGATCTGCTAGCATGTCATTTCCTTATTGACCAGTGTATGAAATTTAGGGTTTTACAATATTAGGGTGGATGTGAATGATTAAGCATCATGATTAGCATTTAAGTTAATGCTAATGATAATGATTACTCACTAGATTTGAGAGAGAGAGATTGCTAAAGACACAAAAGAGAATCTGCAAAAAGTACTTGTGCATACTTTCAATTAGAAAACCTGCCTTTATATAGGCACCAAAGGGTTACAACCAAAACATCTTGACCTAAAATGGTGACCCCTAGCACATCACACAACTTGGATACTTATTTGACATTTTCTAGCACTCCCCCTCAAATAATGATTCCTAATATAAGCATACTTTTTGCTTTGGTTTCACCAACTTCACCATATAAGGAATACTTTACATTTTTGACAAACAAGGAGTAAACATGATAACATAAATACATAAGGAGAAGTAAGGACTAAGGCTGGCCAAGACCACACAAGACTTAAAAGGTTCATACATCTTTGATAAAGTTAGCCTCTTCTTTGAAGGCTTGATTTGAAACTTCTTCATAGTTTTCACACTGTGCTGATGACATCTTCTTCTTGAACAAACGATCTTCTTCTTTGAATTTGAAAGAACCATTATTGGAGTAGATAGTTTGAACTTCAACTTTCTTCTTTGAACTACTTTTCTACTGAGACTTTTTTTGTTGTTGAAGACTTTAAGTTGTCCACTAATATGGACTTGGTGACATCTTCATGGTTTTACATTATCGGCTCAATTTCCACTCGCTCATCTCGCATCAACACACCTTCACCATATAGGTGCATGTTGGTGCTAAGATACTATGAGAAACCTAGTCCTTCGACATGGCAATTATAGTAGACCTTGAACCTAGCCTTAGGCTTTTTTCTTTTGAGATTAAGAAGCCATAATCATTTACCAAACCTTCAACCATAGTGGTTACATGCTAACAGATAACGAAAACATTGATGCTCCACCTAAGCTAAAAACTATAAATATTTGGAGCTTGAAACTAGGGGACCAAACCAAGGGGCTTTTATAAAAGAAAGCAATAGAGTGATGGAGAAATCCCCAAGGTCAATATTGCACCCTCAATTTCTAAAATTTATGCACTTGATTAGCACTTAATCATTGCTTAATGGAACTATACAAAAAATGAAAGTTTGATTGGTTCTCACTATCCACTTGATGAAAAGCCTTGCAATTTGTTCTATGGGAAGCTCAAACCATTGCTAAATAACACCTCAAGGGGTTTTAAAGATTTTATAAAAAAAATGTCCAAAATCTGCATTTCTTTTTTTTTCTCCTCCCAGCTACCTACAGAGCATCAATTGACTTGAAATTTCATGGAGGAGGTAGCTTTTATCAATAAACCATACCTAAAAGGAATTTGTCCAATTGCTTGAGAAATTCATCAATTTTTTATGTGCAAAGCTGCTTGTTTGCTTTGTGTGTTGCATTTAAGATGGGCCCTTTTATGTGTAGTTTAGCAATTGAAGGACCTTTCTTTTGAACCAAAAAGTTTATGATTTGGTCCACTGTGTAGAGGGAGAACCAAGCAAATCATTCTTGGCAGGGGTATTTTGGCAAAGAGGAGAAAGAGGGATCAATGCTTGAAAATTGGGATTAGTGAGACCATGGTTCTAATACTATGTAGGAAAATTACGGCTTCATAGGATTAGGATGGATGGTAATGATTAAGCATCATGATTAGGGTTTAGGATAATGCTAATGACAATGATAACTCACACAAGAGTTGAGAGAGAGAGAAATCTAGACATGAGAGATTATGAGAAAAGTACTTGTGCATAACTTCAACTTGCCTTTATATAGGCACCAAAAGGTTACAACGAAAATCTCCCATGTGGGATAAACATCTTGATCTAAAATGGTGACCCTTAAAACATCCCACAATTTGATACCTATTTGACATGTTCCAACAACCAGCCAGAGAGGAGGGGATTGGTAGAGTAGGAGAGTCACTAGAGAGGAAGGAGCGGTTTTAGAGAGAAGGGGGCTACAATGCAAGAAGAGACATTGTCAAGAGCTTGCATGGGTGGAGCTGGCATCAGGAGCTAGCATGCATGAGTGTTAAAGGGGGGGCACACAGGGGAGGGGCTATGAGGCTTGGGGGGTTTGGGCTACACAAGCGTGAAGCTAGGGGGTGGAGGAATATTGGCATCGCAGGGAAATTGCCAGAGCTGGCATGGATGGAGTTGGCATTAGGAGCTAGCATGCACGAGTATCAAAGGGATGGGAGGGGTTGGGCTATGAGACATGGGGGGTTTGGGCTACGTAGGCATGAGGCTAGGGGGTGGGGGGAATGTTGATATCATAGGGGGAGGTTAGGGTTAGGAGTGTTTTTTCTTTTGGAATAATACTCATGTTAAAAAAAGGGTTGTGGAGTGGGTGCAAAAAGGGGAGGGCCATAGGGGGATTAGGGTTTTTTATAAAATAAAAAATTGGTCCTTATTTATTGTATTAAATAAAAAAGAGAAAAAACAAAGAAAAAAGAAAATAAAAGATATAAAGAAAAGGAGGGCTTCTTCTCTCCTTTGTTTTTTCTTAGTTTGATAATAAAATAAAAAAGAGAAAACTAATAGGGGATTGTTTTTTAATAAAGAAAAATAAGAAACAGAAGGGGAGTTTTTTAATAATTAAATAATAATAAGGAAAAAGAGAAATATGTGGGATTTTTTTTAAAGAGAAAAACTAAAATAAAATAAAACAAAGAAATAAAAAAATATGAAAGTTTTTGTTAAAAAATGGAAAGAATACAATAAAATAAAATAAATAAAAATAAGAAGAAAAAGACAAAGGGTTTTTTCTTCTTTTCCTTTTTCCTTTTTTCTTTTTCATTTTAAAGGGAGGAAAAGATGGGTGTAAATTAAGAGAAGGGAGGAAAAAATGAAAGAAGGGGAAGGGGGAAGGGGGGATTTTTTTGAGAGGGAGTGGGGGCATTGTACGCACAAGCATGTGGATAGGTGTGGGTGAGTAGGGTGCAATTGTGCATGTGCGCATATGTGAAAACGTGTGGATGCACATGCATACGTACGATTACATGTGCAAGTGTGCAAGGGGACGTGTGCCTATTTCACATTCCCATGCAAATGGGGTGCATGGGAATGTGAAATTATGTAAAAGGGAGTGCACATTTGTGTGTGTGTGTGTGTGTGCACATGCGCATGTGTGCAAATGGGAGTGCACACATGTGAAAGTGATTGTATGTGTATGCAATGGTGAATAACTGGCAAGGTTGGCTTGCTATTTGCGCCCTATTCGTGCTGGAGATGTTCCTTTCTTCTCCACTATGCTTCCTATTTGTGCTCTATATGTCTTGGAGATGTGCCTTTCTTCTCCGGGTGCTTTTTTTATGCTCTTGTGCTACTTGCTCTGCTAATGCGCTTCTCGATCCTGCCATGTGCTAGTGCTTCTTCTTTGACGTGCATACCTTGCTTTTGCTAAGCCTTTATCTTCTCACAGGCTAGGTGCATGTGTTGTTGCGCTTCTTTTTTACAGAGACCCTCACCTTGTTATTGTAGAGACATGAAATGCTGCCCATGGTATGGACAGAACTAATCGGTTGTTGCTATCGCATTGTGATGGATCTACAATATTTTCTTTTTTCCTCTCCCTCTCACAGGTCTACGCTTGGGTGCAGACTGACTATAAAGTCTTCTACACACTGCTCTTTTTTTTTTCCTAGTGCTTGTTGTTCTTGCTATCTGTGTTTTCTCTCTACTTATCAGATTGTACAAGATCTATCTCTTCCTTCTGAGTGGCAATGGCAGTCATCTTCTCATGTCTATTGTAGCCCTATAATGTGTAGTTGAGGAGTTCCTCTATGATTGACTAGTTGTACAACCAATCAAACAAGGAATAAAAATACCTAATCCTACCTCTAAACAATTGCTAACGAAATGCTAGTGCAAGAAAAGTAATTCTCTAAATCTCTTAACCATGTACTAAGACCAATGATGCCAAAAAATAACTAAATGAATGAGAATGATGTGGAGATGCAATGGACAGGTAGACCTAGGCTCTGATACCATGTTGAAAATCATGGATCAAGCTCTCCTAATGAGAAAATAATTACCTAATGATAAACTAATCTTACACTAATCACAACGCTAATTTAAGGTGGATAGAAATGAAGAAAACTCATAATGAGAGTGTGTTAATTAAGATGCACTAAAGTACAATTAAACAACAAGATGAATTAGCTTAGATACATAAAGAGACTTGAGATAAGTGCAAATGATATGATTTCATTGCTTGAAATGGTCCCCTTTTATATGAGGAGGTACACCCTTGGGCTTGTACATCTTCATTCTATGCTTTACACTTTCTTCGCTACTCAACTCACTCCCTACCTCTTTCTTGTGCTCTTTGGCACCACATTTCTCAATAAACCAAACACTGAAACTTCCATGGTTCCACGTTTGAGGATTTGATCATGGTATGGTTAGATTTCCCTATGGGAAATAAGGTTAAGCATAAATGCACATTGATTAGCCCTAGAGAAAGCCATAACCTTGTGAAAATAGACACTTAGGTATCATTGGGCCACCCTGCAATCATCCCTAAAGAAAATTCTTTGGCGATAGGTGCCAATGGAGAAAACATTGCAGCTCCAGGTTCCTTCAGGTATGCTACTCAAACAATCGCTCAAATTGTGGAATTTGAATTCCATGCAACCCCAAATTCCCTTGAATATGATGTCATCCTTGGTGGAACTTGGGTACGTGACTTATGGTATTCAATTAATGAATCCATGCGAATAGTCACCTTGAATACTCCTGCAAGCATTGTGAAATCACTCTTACACGAGGAAGAGACCTTAGAACTCTCAACATATATTACTTAGAATATCCCAAGAGTTATGGTTGGACTTGAACTTTATAATAAAATCACCCACAATCCAAGCACAACTTTATCCACAATGAGAACACAATCTCATGACCCTCGAGTTATGGTTGGACTTGAACTTTATAATAAAATCACCAACCACAATCCAAGCATAACTTTACCACAACGAGAACACAATCTGATGACTCTTGAGTTATAGGATTTGTTCGGTCAACCAACACTCAAGGCTCATCTTGAAAGAATTCCATTCACAAAAGACATGAACATGCCATGTTTGGGGTACTTTGAACAAACAATGTATATAGAATCTAACCCCCTTACAAGTTTTTTGTGATTGAGTATGTGTTGGAAGAAGATGCAATAAATGGACTACTACTATATCCAAGCACCATTGTGCTTTGCTAGCGATAGAGTCATCATGATGGTCGACGACACAAATCAAACAATACCATACTGCACGGAAGAGGATCCAACCCTAAGGGATTTCTATGATTCTGAACACAAAAAGCTACAAACCTCTTTCTTGAAAACCCCTCTACATGGAAACATAACTTCTACATCAACAACCACAACTCTCATTTACCATCTACTCCTCCGACTCCATCTTCACAAGAGAAAGAGCTTCTATTTCTAATGTCAAAACCTCTCCATCGATAGCCACTCTTAACGAAGTTCCACTCTTACTTTGATAAGAAACTCAAGGAAAAAGCCCTGGAGCCAATGCCTCTTCATCAACCAACCTCGCCAAAAGAGCGGACCGCATGTTCAATACCCTCATCATCGAAACCCACTCCACAAGAGACTCAAGCCTCATCGTAAGAATGGCCACGATTCTCAAACCGGCAACCTCAGTTTCCACCAATGTGAAGGAGGACCCCAAATCTTCACTCACATGAATTTGAATTCCATAGAGCTCTTTAGTGTTAAACATAGAGCTAAAATCATTAATTTATGTTTGATTTGTGTGTTTTATGTTTGATTTGTATGCAGTAGAGCTTAATCATTTAAAAATTTTCATAAAAAACTTTTAAAAACTCTTGAAATTGACGAATCTTCCTTAATTGATTGGTTTGTATCATTAAGGGGGTGATTAATCCAGTTCAAAAGGTAAAATTACTAGAAAATGTATTTTTCGGGGTCAAAATCAATCATGTAGGGTGTCAAAATTATTGTTTTTGGGTGTTTTAGGAGCATCTAGATGCATCAAAACATCTAATTGTATCAATTTCTTCACCAATTAGAGAATTTTTGCTCTCTTTGGTCGAGTCTTTGGCCTAATTTACATAAAGAAAAAAGCTAAAATTTTGAGCTTAATTAATATTTGATTATTAATTAATTTACACTTTAGATTAAGCACAAAACTTAGCAATCCAAGGATCTATCTAATGATGTGCTTAATGGTGTGGATTAATTGATGTGATTAAGGGTTAATTTTAGGACTCTTGATTAATTCTAAAGGGAGAAAGATTAGTGGAAGGATTAATCTTTGATTATTTTTAAGGACTGAATTTTTTTCCAGGTTAATGAGCATTGAATGAAAATATGTCCCTTAGTTGGTGAATGGCCACTTTTGGGGGTCATTTATGAAGGGTGTAAGGGGGTGTCATAAAAGTGTTGACTTTTTTAAATTCCCACTTACCTTCTTGGAAAAATGCTCATATCTCACCAATTTAAAATTCAAAAAATATTCCCTCCACACAAGAAAACTTGAATTTTCCTTTAGACTCCAAAAAAGGAGAAAAAAATTCGTGAAATATCCCATATCACAACGTGAAAAGGTCACCCCATTTCACGGTGTGAAAAGGTTCGGCTGCGAAAAAACAAATCGTGAAATACCCCATTTCACGACGTCAAAAGGTCCGTTTATTTTGTGACGTGAAAAAGGTTTATCCATTTTAAAAAGGAAAAAATAAAAAAAAATTATGGAATATCCCATTTCACGGTGTGAAAAGTTCTGTCCATTTCATGACGTGAAAAGCTTTCATGGAGCAAAAAAAAAAAGGCCTTGTTTGGAGGTCCATATCTCTTAAACTATGAGTCCAATGAATATATTCTAGTGCTCATCGGGAAGCTGTACCTTAATCGAGCTCTTCGAAATTGGTCTTGAGCATCCAAGGGCATAATTCATCGTTTTGGCCTCCGGCCAGCGACCTCAAAATTTGAGCTGAAAAATTGAGGCAAACAACAAACTTAAAAGCACCGAAAAAGATCGCGTACCATATTCAGGCTACTTTTTGAATATCTAAACAATAAAATCACGAAAAGGTTGACAAAGTTGTAGTACTTCAAAAACAATACAACTTTCTCATATAGCTATTTTTTAAATTCCTTTTGGTAAACATTAAAAAATGGGTTGCGAAAATCAGAAAATCTTTCTGAAAAAAAAACATCTTGAGATAATAGGTTTTGAGACCTCCTCTTCCATCCGGGATACTACTAGTATGCACTTTTTTTGAAGTGCATGCCTTGTTAACAAAACAAGGATCCCACACACAAACCGGGTGGTTTGCTATAGCCATTGCCTATTCTCGAGGGGAAGTGGATGCACATCTCATTGGATTTTGTCACGGGTCTTCCTACAAACCGGGTGGTTTGCTACAGCCATTGCCTATTCCCGAGGGGAAGTGTATGTACATCTCAATGGATTTTGTCACGGGTCTTCCTCACACAAAGAAGGGATGGGACAGCTTGTATGTGGTGGTGGATAGGTTGACCAAGGTAGCACATTTCATCCCTACAAAGGTCAAGTACACAGCATCAATGGTGGCAAAGCAATTTGTGGAGTTTGTTTTTAAGTTGCATGGTATGCCTCAACAAATTGTGAGTGATCGAGATGCCAAGTTCATGAGTTCATTTTGGAGAACACTTTTTGAGATTTTGGGTACCAAGTTGACTCCTAGCACCACTTATCACTCGGAAGCGGATGGCCAAACGGAGAGAGTGAATAAGTGGATGAAGACATACTTGACATACTTGAGGCATTATTGCCATGATACACAAAGTGCATGGGATGATTGGTTACCTCTTGCGGAGTTTGCATACAATAACACTCATCATGTAAGCATTGGTTTGTCACCTTATGAAGCATTGTATGGGTACAAAGTTAGCATGCTAATGGTGGTTGTCAAGCAAGAAGGGATCAATCCTAATGCAAGGAAAGAGGCCAAAAAGATGCAAGCATTGCTTCAACTATGTAAGGAGAATATCAAGAGAGAACAAGAAAGGATGAAGCACTATGAAGGTGCCCGAAGAAGACCTTTGAAATTCAAGATGGGAGATTATGTGTTCTTGAGGATTCCAAAGTCAAGATATGGTTCTCTCAAGGGGGTAGTACAAACACCAAGCTAGCTCATCACTACTATGGTCCCTCTACAAGGTCATAAGGAGAGTTGGGGAAGTCGCATACCAACTGCTACTTCCACCAACCACACGTATACATGATGTTTTTCATGTGTCACAACTCAAGGCTTATGTGGGACCAGAGATGCAAGTGTTTGAAAAGCTACCGCCTATGGATGAAGAGGGCATGATTGAATATGTATATCGGAGAGAATAGTGGGGCAAGAGAGAAAGGGTGCTTCACAATCGATCCATTAATGAATACTTGGTCAAATGGAGAGGATTGCCTCTTGAGGAAGTTTCTTGGAAACCCACTCCCATGTTAGAAGGGTTTGATGGGCTTTTGGAAGCATTTCATGCATGAAAAGGATGCCAAAGGAAGTAACATGGTTGCTATAATTTTATGTTATGATAGTTTTTGAGGTCCCTTGGAAGTATGCTATGTGCTCTCATGCAAATGCTTTGCTTTTGGGAGTTATGTTATTTCATGGGGAATTTATGGTAGCATGTATGAAGAGCAAACAGGCAATTTTTGATGCTTTCAAGGTCATTTCCTTTCATAGGACAGCTCTTCAGCATAATCATGGAGGCCGATTTTGGTATTACATATGGTCTCTACAATTTTGGGGTGTTACATTCCATCTATGGGCTGAATGCTATGATTTCAAGGACAAAATCATTGGGAGGGGATGGTTTGTAACATGGCTACATGTATTAATGAGGTGGCTTAAGTGTAAATAAGCCCAATAATGGCCCATGGGTCAACATACATTGTAATAAGGTGGCCAACACTATAAAAGGGCCCTTGGATGTATCATTTACACTTTATGATCTTAATGGAACTTTGGTGCTAAGCACATGTGCAATGTGACACTCCCTCATGTATGAGTGTGCTTGGTGAGCTACACCCATGTGTGGACTCCATGTCATGAGTCTAATCCATTTCTAATCCATCATTAATCCTCCTTAATCTCCCTCCTCTCTTGCAAAGATGGGAGATCAAGTTGAAATGGTTGTGACCCAATTAGTAAATCAGGCTATTATGTGGAACACCATTGGTCACATGACCATATCTATGAGTTTTATAAGATTTGGTCATTGAACCTAAACATATATAGACATATACATAAGCTCTCACGATTTAGGTCCGATGACCAAAACAAACGACTCTCCAATAAATATAAAATTTGGTAACATAACCAAATCTTTAGAGAATGCCGTAATGAAGATAATCAAACAAGGGAGATGTAATTAGGGTTATAGGACCAAATCTAAAGTTGAGGCCAAAATGAGGAAGACCAAGTTTACTTCACATGACCAGATCATTGTGCACTCCAGGAAGACCAAGTTTACTTCACATGACCAGATCATTGTCATGTTACCTAAGCATATGTGGTCATATACATAATCTTTCCATGTTTTGGTCTTGTGACCAAAATAATGGACTCTCTAGAAAATACCTCATTGATATCATGAAATGACTGTTACCAAATATGTAGAAGAGGATATTATGTGGAACATTAGGTTTTAGTCACATGACCATATCTATGTGCTCTGTAAGATTTGGTCATGAGACCTAGACAAATACATCATCATTCCATGTTTTGGTCTTGTGAACCAAAACTAATGGGCTCTTTAGAAAATACCTCATAGAGATCTTGCTGATAAGTTCAATAATATGAGGTCACAAGACAAAATCTTGGAGAATAGATAGACTAGGTCTCATTACCAAACTGATAAGTAACCAAAGCCTTGATAATTCAAATAGAATAGCTTACAAGACAAGATATTGGAGATCAATTAGAATTATTGGTCTTATAAGTATTGAAAATAAATATGGATGATGTGCATTGTTTTCAAGTACAATCAATTGGTGGTTTTAGACTAAATCTCTGTAAATTAGACTTTAATCCACATTTTTTATTTTTACTTGGTTTGGAGAAATAAAATGTCAAAAAGAAAGAGTTCAAACATAGAAGGCAGTTCAAGAATTGAGTTCATTGATGGAGTCAATGATAATATGGCTTGGACATGGCATATTGACTACCACAATATGGATGGAAAAAGTACAAAACACTTGTTTGTACTCAAGCCCAAAACAGACAAATATAAGAAAGTTAGTATGGTTGAAGGGATTTCAGAGAGTATTGTAGGAGAACAAGGTATCGCTTGTGTGCGCATAGATACGAAGGATTCAGTCAAGTCATATCTACTAGACACACTCTCTTATGAAGAGGCCAAGATGAAAAATGATGGTGATGATAACATGTTTGTTAGAGGCTAGAATATAGATGAAGAAGATGATGAGCCATTAACATAGCAAATCATTAATGCTCTTGGGAAAGTACAAGAATATCTCTCAGGGGTAGCAGAGGGAAGAAGCCAAAGAAGAAACAAACAGGAAGAGAACAAGATCAAGATAATCCAAAAATCTTGAATGCATTGGTGAAGCCAACGAGAGAGACATCAGTGATGGCATTTGGTGAGATAGCTATCACTGTGGACTAAACACAAACAAAAAAGAAATTGACAAAGAAGAGCAATGAAGGGCGATCTGGTTTGGTGGCATATGAGCACTTCTATCCATTTGGCTTATAGAAAACATTTTCCATACCAGTGAAGAACTGTGTTGCAGCTCTAGCAAAATATGTTTACAGAAGACTAAACATTAAACATGTAAAGAAGTTGGCACTTGACTTTGGTCTAAATTCTAGACCACCTACTACGTGTGCTGATTTGATGCCATTTGATGAGAAGTCTATGGAACCATTACAATTGGTGGACATGGAATAGCTTCAAAGTTACAAGTACTAGATCCTCTCTGGACAACACTCAATATATGCTGCAAGGGTATTCACAGAGGGTACCATTGATGAATCACTGAATCAACGTAAGAGCTACTATGTGGAAAGAGCTACTAGGATACTGGTAGACTGCCCTCCATAGGAGAGTGTGGAGATATCGAGGATGGCCAATCTAGAGTCACAAAACATAATGAGATAATCTCCGTATCAAGATACTGGTAGACTGCCCTCCATAGGAGAGTGTGGAGATATCGAGGATGGCCAATCTAGAGTCACAAAACATAATGAGATAATCTCCGTATCAAGATAATCTTAAGCAAGTTTGTGATCAATGGATTGCTTTTAATAGACCACCGAAGCCTCACCAAGGTCAAGTGAAGGGGAGTCAGTGGAAAAGATGGAACATGCCATAAGTGAAAGTATTATAGCATTTTGCAGAGAAGATGAATGCATAGTTGATGTATTCACAGGAGGTAGAGCTGCAAAAATGGCATTAGCCAATAAAAGAAAAACAGTGGCTTTGGTGTCTAATGTGACAAAACTGAGGGAGACAAAAGCAATGCTATCAATATATGCTGAGATCCACCCTCACATTAGTTTGTGGGTTGGGATCACAATGAAGGTGACAGTGCAACCACTCGAAGAAAATCTAATGCATGATGGGTCTGGAGCTGAGAATCTACCTACATTGACAATTAAGAGTAAAGAGAAAATGTCAAGCTTTGCAGATCATCTACTAGAGGGTGTTCAATCAAGTGTTTGAAATGTGACATCCCTGTTC
This sequence comes from Cibotium barometz, assembly GCF_041138505.1. NCBI lineage: Eukaryota > Viridiplantae > Streptophyta > Polypodiopsida > Cyatheales > Cibotiaceae > Cibotium > Cibotium barometz. Next base: position 26,248,271 of record NC_141056.1, on the reverse strand, counting down.
CCACCGAGCAACAGATTCGAGGTACTAGCAGCGGAAGTAGCACTTCTCGTGCGGGACAGGGGTCCCACATTCGGGGCCTCGTCCACGGATATCCGGACAAGCGACTAATCCGTCGATTTTTCCAAAAACCGGACTCGGAAAAACTTCTCTTACCCGGAAAGCACGGGCGATTCCACCAGGATACCTTTTTACTCTAACGTAGTCAAGACCATTACTGATCAAGCTGATCTGATTGTACCTATAAAGATACTCGATCAGATCAAGGAAGAAACTTGCACTTGGATCATTGGGATCAATGCTTTTTTTCCCATCAAAGAGGCACAGAGCCGCCGTTGATTCCTATCCATAGAACAATTACTATCCGGGATTTACTTTATTTATCGTAATAACAGAAATTGAGTCTCGATTTACGGATCCATCAGTCCAGCCTAACCCCATCCAGTCCCATGGGTTAGCCAACCACCCAACCACTATAGTGATGGGATCCAATTAGGAATTTGGTTAGGTTTTGTCCCAGGTACCAAGGAAAAGAGTTCCCAGCCCCCCTAGCCGGATATTCATGCAAAAATACAACTAGTCACACCACTTACACACCCAATATGAAATTGCCTTTTTCACAGATTCAATCAGTTTTAAAACAATCCTTTAATGAAACCATAGTATCACGGATCACAATCTTCCAAATTATCCAGTTGATTCTTAATTTTCCATCATTCCTTCATTAGAGTATCTATGGCATCATTGGCAACTAGAACGCTCACCACCTGTCCACTCAGGGGCCTTTTCAATAGTTCCTAGCCCATAATACTCGGCAATATAATCACTTATAAAAATCCAGATGGACTCTCTCTACATAATCTTGTATGTCCTTCCACATCCCTTTCCAATAAAAACTCTTCCGTATCTTATCAAAGGTTTTGAAAAGGCCCAAATGACCAGCCATAGGAGAGGAATGCATCTCTTCCATCACCTTATGTTTGTACCTTGAACTAGGCAATAGATAGACCCTCTCCTTGTAGTAAATGAGACCATTTTGAAGCTTGAAGTTGGGCAAATCTTCATGAGTACCATGCTGTAATTTCTATAAATGAGGCTTGTTCACCGCCTTTGCATTCGGTTCAAGCTCTATTGCATGATCCACAACCCTCTTTGGTGGTAGACTCTTGGGCATTTGAAACACATCTTTGTACTCTTCCAAAAGCTTGTTCATGTCTTCATGCATTACCCTCTTCTCACCATCCTTGGCATCATCATGACAAAGCTGTAATGCATATATGCAACTAGTCCTCATGAGCTCACTCTTGAGCTTAGTGTAGTTGATCAATTGTAGCTTGGGCTTGTATGAATCCCACAATGTGATGCACTCTTCTCCATGTATAAAGCTCATGAAACCTTACTGCAAATTCATATTAAACATACCAAGTGTGGATAGCCAATCACATCCAAAATGATGATATCAATCGGCCCCATGTCCAACACCATTAGGTCCACAAGGTATAGCTTTTGAAAAGCCGAATTCCCACATCATAACAAACCATTGTACATTCCTCTTTTGCCCCATTGGCCACTTGCACATTATGCATTGTATCCGAAACCATAGGATGCAACTTGAGATTGCACAATGACTTCAGATTGACAAAACTATGAGTGTTGCCACACTATTCCACCAATACATGTGCCACCCTACCATTGACTTTGGCTTTGATACTCAAAGTGCTTTTGCTCATGCATCTGGCATATGAGTCATTAGGAGAGTGTACATAGCGTAGTCTTGGACTATTTTGGCAAAGCACTTGCTATTAGATGTAACCCCATCATCATAATCTTCATGATGGCAACCACCTGGATCAAATGGAAACTCACCACATCAATCTTCATGATGGCAACCACCTGGATCAAATGGAAACTCACCATCAATCTCATGATCACAATCATGGTCGTCCACCTCGGGATCATGGCAAATGGCACTACTACCTTCCTCTTTCTCTTCAAGCACCTCATCTTCAACCTCCATTAGTATCATGCTCAAAGAGTACTTCTTCCCATTATACACACCTTGTGCTCTTTTCCCCATTTCTCTCCACATTTGTTGAAGCACAACCACTTTGCCTTGAGCTCATTGATGTGATCTTCTTTAATGATGTTGCTCTTGGTTGTACCACTTGAAGGCTTCCCACCATCACCAATAGCACTCTTGGAAGAGGCATTACCAAATCTGAAATTTGTCCTTCCGTCTCTTCCATACACCATTGGCAATCTTGGGATAGTAGATCCCAGTTCCAGTCCAAATGAAGCCTTCGTATGTGGATGAGATGGATGCAAAACATGTGGCTACACTTTTGCTTTGCCATATGTGAGCATATTTCTCCTCGTAAATTTCTGCTAATGTCAAGGCTTCCTTGAGAGAAAGTGGTCTTTGTGCATTCACATCTGCTCCTATGCTATGATTCAAACCCTTGATGTAGTTGAGCATCTTGTAGTTTTCACTAACTCCCTCCACATGTAATGCAAGTTTGAGGAAGCAATGTGAATACTCTCAAACACTCAGCCCTTTTTTCTCAAGATCATTCCAAGCACTCACTACCTTGTTCTTGAGTAGCTCCGATGTGAATGGTTCCCGCATTTCTTCTTTGAAAGCTTTCCATGTTGTGATCTCATATCCATGAGAAGATATATGGCGCCACCAAGTATGCACATAACCCTCCAAATGAAGAGTATCAAAGTAAACCTTTGCCCTTTCGGTCCTCGAGTTGAGATGGAAGTACATGTCCACTTGACCCATTCCTCAAATTCTTCATGGAGTCGCTTTCACCCTTGAACTTGGTAAACACGATCTTATCTTTCATGCCCTTGAACTCATCATTGCCTTCATGAGTTTCTTCTCACGGTGCATCCAAGCGGATGGTCTTCGTTCACCCCACAATCCATTAGTGTGAGGAAAGTCATCCACCTTGCTCTTGTCCTTATCATGTCCCACGAAACTTGTAGGACCAAATTTCGGTGATGACCTGTTGAACTCTCTTCCATTCCAAGATGGTGGGTGAGCATTATCTTTGTTCCCATCCCTTGTACCTCCTCCAATGAAAATGCCCCAATTTTGCCTTGGCAGACCTTGAAGTGCCCACACCTCCATGAAGTTGTGAGAACTCTTCTTCATATGCATTATGTGCCCTACTAGCTGGATTGAGCTCATCCTCCTTAATCTTGGTAAGGAGTGTGTCCACCAACATGGCTTGGTGCATCTGAGCATCCCTTTGTTGCTTGCGAAAATCATCCATCATTGTGGTCATCATTGCTTGCATCATTGCCATCATGGCTTGCATTTCATTGCTAATGGGTTTCCGCACATATGCACTCTCTCATGGGTGCCCATGTTTAAGCCTTGCTCATTGACCTCATCCAAGTTGTCCACATGAACATGATTGTTACCACCTTCATCCTCTCCCACACTATGCAAATCATGCTCCTCACAAGAGCCTCTTGTATTGCCTCTTGGAAACCTTCCATATGCTTCTTGCCTTTTCCACGCGGCATGGCTGCCATTCACCAATTTGGCTCGTAGCACACTCAAACGGTGTCCAAATTGGGTGCTCTATAGCTCTATAGAAAGCTAATGAACCCTAGTATCCAATTCTACAAGCACAATGGCCGTGCGACATGCACAAGTACTCTTTGTTTTAGGGTTTACAGAGGTACTGCTGAAAATGAGTTTTTGCTTGTAGAATGGACGAAACTCCTCCGATTTGGACATCTTTAGTGCGACAGGTAGGTCTTGACAAGAGCTATGGGATGGTATTAGAAGTCTGACCAAAGTCAACCTCTAAGTATTCTCTATTTTGACTTTTTGGAAAAAGTCAACTATGCTCGATTGACCATCCAAATGGTGTCGGAATCAAGAGGTTGTTGGCTTGATAGGAAGGCCTAAGGGAGTACTATGAATATATGCAAAAGGATTTTGAATTTTTTTTAGGGTTTATGATTGAATTAGGGTTTCCTTTTTTCTACAAAACCCTAATTTAGGAACCCTAGGGATGTCAGATTCTAGATTTCTAGGGCTCTATACGAAGCTCTTGGGTAGTGCTTTAAGATGGTGTAATTGGCTTGGAGATGTCTTTAAACCCTCATGTGACTGAATTAGGGTTTTTGCTACTGCCCAAAAACAGGGAATTCTCACAAAATTTTGGCAACATTTCCCCGCTTTTAGGACCAATTTTCAAATTGCCAATTGTTGCAACAACAACCATCATAAACATCAACCAATTTGAAGCACTTTATGCCCATAACCATTCCTTTTGCATTACAACCAAACCTGGCATAATCCCATTGTATGTATTCATGCCTTTTTGCATGTGTCCATCTCATGTGCCCAAAACATGTAACCATACATCTTGATCGTTAGGGCCCCATTGCCCACATGCATTTGAAGACCACACAATGTAGTAAGTCGGTGATGTGCATCGAGGCTTGCCAATCTCTCGGCCAAGCCCTTCCCACCCCCTAGCGAGATCGGTACTCAAGCCAAGGGTTGGGGCCAAGTCTTCACCACCAATGTACCTAATCCTCCACTGTACCGCTTTACTCGGCAATCCCGGCATGGTAGATTCAAGCCATTCTCCCCCTGGGCCTCTCCTCCAATGCCCGAGGTACCCTCACCACATTTCTAGATTCTATGAATTGGAAGTGGGTACAATGTGAAGTGAGGTATGCTTGCTTGAATCAAATGATTAGGTTGGAGTTCTTACAAGTATGTGGCCTGACTCATGCCTTACATTTCATATGATTTACAATAAGATCTAGCATGAACTCATGCTTATCCCTTGCTTCCACAAATCCAAAACATCAACACCATTACAAGTCGATTGATCTTAATATATAGCATCAATCCCATTGGCAATGCAACTCCAAGCACTAGTGAGAATATCAATGGCTCTAAGTGAATGACTCAATGGCATGAAGCATGGCCAAGAGCATACTAGAGCATTGATGATCAAACCAATAACATTCTCAAATGGTATTCAATGGCATGAAGCATGGTCCAAAGTATACTTGAGCATTGATCACAAGCCCATAGCATCCCCAAATGACATAAGAGGTGCTTCATGCATCCCCATATTGCAATAGATGTGCTTCATGGCTTCTTACCACACTATGGCCAATCCCTGGATGACATATTGCAAGTGTCCAATCCATTAGCACTCAATGGATGGGCTATTGCATTCCCATAATTCTTAATGCCATGGAATAAGCCCCAATTTGCAATGAAATGAAGAGAGATGGCACCAATTGGAAAGATCACTTACCAATGGAATCAATCGGTGCATAAATGGTGACGATTGAAGCTTCTTTCTTCAATTTGCAGCTTCAATGGGAGCTTGAGAGTTGATGAAGAAGAGTCCTCCCATGAATTTGATGAAAATCTTGCTTCCTTGATGTAGCCTTCTCCATAATGTTAAAATGTGCAATAGGATCATCAAGAGATGTAGATTTGTAGGTTCTTCGATGTAATGATGCTCCATACTCTTCACTCACTTCATGTGAAACCCTAATTGAAGAAGAAGATAAGAAATCCCCAAAATGGATGCCATACTCTAAGATGATGATTAAGGGGGCCCAAGGACTTGTTAATTAAGAGCTTTAAGCTCTTGGCTCATAGCAAATTGAGCCGTAAGGCTGTTCGTGCAGTTGGTGCTACCGAGGGCAGCCTTATGGGCCAAAGTGTGATGTGGGAAACCATCCGAAGGGACATGGTGCCTTGAGGGTGTGCTAGACCGCCCCGCATATTATGCCTCTATATGGGGAGGAGGTGCAAGGAGAGGAAAATCATAGACCCATGGTAGGCACCTTAGGAACGCACTCATGCACCGGGTAGGCACGTTAGGCCCTCCCGGGTGTGGGGGAGGTTCCGCGGGAAACCATGTCCCTTCGGATGGTTTTCCATGTCACACAAAGAAGCGAAGAACACACACAAAGGCTTCAAATGGTGGTAGGCTGAGTGAATGGTCAAGAAACCCTATGGTTCTAGGGTTTGAGTAAGGGGAAGAAGAAAGAAAGCAGAAAATTTTCAAAAATCGCTCAAAATGTGCCCCATTATGGTATATGCATTGGATAGATCTTGGAGAGCAGTAAAACCCCCACATTAATGGCATTAAACGGTGAAGGAATGAGGGAGTAGAGCCATGTGAATCTTGGCATAGAAGCACAATTTGCTAATAATCATTAACAGAGTAATTAGCAAGTGGATTAATTCAAACTTCCCCCAAATTCTAGTCCCCTGCCCCAAATTTTGGTCCCATGGCCCAATTTTTGACCAAAATTGACCAAAATGGAGCCTCTAGCACCCAAATCTCCCCTAATCCCTCAAGATAAATAGATTTAGAGCATGATTAGAAATAATTAACCAAGGAAAGACCAAGAAAATCAAGAAATGAAAGAAAATAAAGGAAATAGTCACATGAAAATCAAGCAAATGGTATAAAATCAATGGATCAAATCCAATGCTTTGATATCAATGCAAGAGAGGAGGGAGATTAGGGAGGATTAATGATGGATTAGACTCATGACATGGAGTCCACATGGGTGTAGCTCACCAAGCACACTCATACATGAGGGAGTGTCACCTTGCACATGTGCTTGGCACCAAAGTTCCATTAAGATCATAAAGTGTAAATGATACATCCAAGGGCCCTTTTATACTGTTGGCCACCTTATTACAATGTATGTTGACCCATGGGCCATTATTGGGCTTATTTACACTTAAGCCACCTCATTAATACATGTAGCCATGTTACAATCTTCTGGTCATGTGACACACTCTTCTTAATTAGTGCTCTTCAACATATGGTAGTGCTATCATGTGATAACAATTTGGAGTGTTGTCTTGTGATCAAATAGGATTTATAAGGACAAAATACTCTCCATCTTTTGGTCATGTAACAAAATCTTATTGAAATTAAATAGCTATTGAGGCTATGAGGGTCTATAATGAAACCTATTCTAAGTGCTCTAAAACTAGGAGTTGATTGTTTTGACAACCAAACCAAAACTAGGAGAGCTAATGTTAATATCCATATATGTTTAGGTCACATGACCAAATCTTGTGAGAGCACATAGATATGTTCATGTGACCAAAACTTTGTGTTCTACATAATAGCATCATCTACTAATTTGGTCATAGCCATTTGAAAGTCCTCTCATAAATTTTGGGCTTATTATAAGTGCTATCAAACATTTGGTCATTTGACAAAAACTAGGAGAACTCATGTATATGTCCAAATTTGTTTAGGTCACATGACCAAATCTTCTTCTCAGTGCTTTGCGAATAGGAGAGATCATGACCAAATCTTCTTCTCAGTGCTTGCGAATAGGAGAGCTCATGTATATTTCCAAATTTGTTTAGGTCACATGACCAAATATTCTTCTCGGTGCTCTCTATTAGGAGAGCTCATGTATATGTCCAATTTTGTTTAGGTCACATGACCAAATCTTCTTTTTCTCAGTGTACTCTAATAGGAGAGCTTATGTATATGTCCATATATGTTTAGGTCGCATGACCAAATCTTGTAGAGCACATAGATATGGTCATGTGACCAAAACTTTCTGTTCTACATAATAGCATAATCTACTAATTTGGTCACAGCCATTTGAAAGTCCTCTCATAAATTTTTGGCATATTATAAGTGCTCTCGAACATTTGGTCATTTGACCAAATCTAGGAGAGCTCATGTATATGTCCAAATTTGTTTAGGTCACATGACCAAATCTTCTTCTCAGTGCTTGCTAATAGGAGAGTTCATGTATATGTCCAAATTTGTTTAGGTCACATGACCAAATCTTCTTCTCAGTGCTATCTATTAGGAGAGCTCTCTCAGAGATTTTCACATGGCGCCTCACTCTTTGGAGCCTCACATCTTCTCTTGTCTTCAGTCTTCTTGTCGTGGCAGCTTCTCTTCACGCGTCCATGTCTTCCTCTTCTTTCAGTCTTCTTGTTGTGGTAGCTTCTCTTCACACCTCCATGTCTTCCTTCAATGCTTCCTTTAGCTTTTCTTCTTAGTGTGGATCTTCCTCTTGGAAAGAGATGTTCTTCTTCTTTCATGGCTGGGGCCATGAGCTTGTCCGTCAGTTCTTGCTCCATGTGAGCAACATGTTTAAATGTTTTATTGACAGTTCTTTTGGGCTTTTGATGTTTATCTTGTGTCATTATGCAATGCAAACCCAAATCTACGTGGGAGGTCTTACCTCTTGCCTTATTCTGGACAAGGGCGGTGTCCGATCCCATTTTTACACTGATGTAATGTGCCCAATACATAATGCATATAGCATTCATTCTTATGTACATTCCCAAATGCAACTCTGGCTGTAAATAATCTTAAATTTGAGTGTAATTTTTAGGCATTAACTAAGGGTTAAATGCAAAATGATGATTACCATAAATTTATCAGCATAATTTTACCAGATTTACATTTGTACGGAATGGTTGGAGTATCAAACCATCTTCGAATTGCAATCTAAAGTTATAGGGATCTGTATCAGATACAACCCTCAATTGCACCAAAATATAGTGATTAGTATTGATTAATCATTGATTAGCAAATTAATCCTCTGTTTTGTGAGGAGATCTTCACTAAAAGTGTGCCTATGACAAAGTGACGAGTACAAGTATAGGTTATGAGACTAAAAGTAAAGTTGCTTGGAAGGAGGAGTGATGTGTTCGTCCCTCAAAATTTCAGCATCTCCAAGTTTTTGGCATGTGATCAAACCTTCTTCTCTCTAAATATTGGTTTTTTATGACATACGTTAGCCACTAATCATATGTTTGAACCATCATTTAAATGAGAAAAGGGACTCCAATCCACAAGTATGTTAACATATATTTGCATGTTTGTTGATAGGGTGACATGGCCCTTCAATTCTATCGTGGGGGTCGAGTGGGTAAAGATGATCATCAATGGTGACATGGTGGCTACTAGAAGGGTACATGCAGTTGATGTAAACGACGTATGTCATGGTGAGGTATTGGGGGATGGAAATATGTCGGCCTCTATAGAAAATCGCATCAATTGTGGCATCAGACTACCATTTCCTACATTGGATCCATGCACTGTAGGTGAGGCAATTGGCAGTATTGTCCAAGTGGCATAAGAATTGCTTAGAAAGCTTAGGGGCAACACCAAATTCCCAAGATGAACTTCAAGAAAGCGTGGATGAAAATAACTACATGAAATTAGTGCCATGAGATGAAATTTCATCCCATGATAGTTGGTAAGAGAAAATGATACTGCTATGGTCCAAGGACAAAGCATTATGTCTTGGCACAAAGGAGTTGTTTTATTGGTCTATCCATATGAGGTAGTCAACTTTAAAATTCTTGGAGAGGATGATGTGGGAGTGGTAGTTGACCAAGCTAGACATGATAATTCAGCAGTGCTCCAATGAGTAGATATTGCTAATCTCGTGAGGTGGCCTATAAAACAACTAACTTTCGAAGATGGATCACCACTTGTACATGCTGTTATGCAAGATGAGCAAGGAATGGATAGCAAATTTGCATGCAATGGTGATAAGTTTCTAGCTAAAAAGAGAAGGTATTGTATGGTGAAGAGGCAAGCCAAGGAGTACACAACTACAGGAGCTCCTAAAAGAACAATGCTAGAGGTAGTGGCACGTGTTACCATTGCCTGTTGTGGAAACAAATGTTGCCAATTAGCAAACTGCGATGTATTGTTGGCCTTGCAAAGAGATTATCGGGGGCATAGCTTGCAGATTTGCACAGACTATGTGTATGACTCCATGGACATAGCATGCCATTGTGGATGCAGTGGGAACAAGGCAACACAGGTTCACATTTAATGGTGTCGAGATATGTAGCAGGGCTGGATATGAGATGCATGAAATTTCAACTACATTATATTATTGATACAGGGGTAAATTTGAGAATGGCATGCGTAGATCTATGCATGGAAACAAAGGAATTATCAGAAAAGCATGGGATCATACTAAGTCAGCAAGGCAATAATACGAGATTTTGTGCAAAACAATGCTGAGCAGATGGGCCACAAGAGCAAGACATTAACAGATGGCTCAAGGGAGACACAACCTGTGATACCTGATGTTTATAAGCAAGTGTACATTTTGAATGAAGTAAATATGACATTGAAGCAACTAAATCAAAAAGAGATGTCCACGTCCACATTTGGTAGGATTTGGAATGTATCCAATAATGGCATTAAGCATATAGTTATTTTGAAGGTTGATAGTGTATGTTAGGTTCATTGTTTTTTTTAAATTCAGAAAAATAGAGTAGCTCAAGTAAAATTGTGTTCCATTAGCATCGGTGTTTATAAACACCACCTATATGCATTCGATCAACCTTGCTCTTCAGTATGGCAAAGAATTTTCACTATTTTACATGTTCTAAAAGACAAGCTCCTTATAATATATGATAACCAAATTTAATGAAATTATCAAAATAAATGAAATTACCATAATTAATTTCATGTCCACAATTTTGTGATTTCCAAAATATATGGATTTTCCCAAATTCCCTAATATGGTGTTCTATACTAAATGCACCTCTTTTACCTATATTTAGAGGAGAGTGTCTTTAATATGCCATCCATCACGTATCTATAAACTTCAATTCACCTATCCTTTTGGTGGACCTCTTACGTACTCTAGTACACATTTTCTAAAATAAGCTAATTTCATATATTTGAATACATAACATACTTCTCTCTTCCATAGGGCATGACACGAGTTTTTCCCTCTCTTTTCTTTCTACTTTTTTTTTCTCTCCCTGCCATCTCTTGCTTTCTCTTTGGATCATTTTTATTCCTATGGTGACTCCAAGAGTTGATCCACACTTAAAGAAAAGACACAATATCAACTTAGTACTTGACAAAGAATATTGTGCATGGAGAACTATTCATCTCACAAAGCTCTACATGATGAGGCTGAAGTTCAAAGGCTATGTGCATAAGGAAAGAAGCATGTAGATTTGTGGATTCAAGGAGGTTTATACCCGCTTGACCCATTAGTTGGTAAGCCTCTATCATTTAACACCTTGCATGATCTTGTTTGATTCATTGGGGATGGTAAAAAAGGCTTATTTGGATATTGCTCAAGATTGAATAATCAAGCTACTATTTTCAAGAAAACTATGCTTAGTGTGTGTAAGCAATCTGTTAAAGGACTAGAAGATATCATGATCTCACAAACGCAACATGTAAATGAGTTGGAAAGCCTACTTCAGTCATCTCAGGAAGAGGTAACAAAGCTTAAAAATACTAAGCAAACATTAGAGGAACATGAACTCCAAAAAACCCAACTAAAAAGCACTCCTTTTAGGTTAAGAGTGAGATCTAGATAGTTTAAAAGTGTTACATGCCTAGCCGCACATGGGGGTGCTAAGAAGAAATGGATGAGGCTTGCTCCAATCTACATGAATAGTGTGGGAGGTTTCTGCTTGGATAACCCACTATATAAAATTTCTATGATAAAATCTTCTATAAAAAATAATGACATGATTAAAATGATCAAGCTCTCGCAAGTGTGCAGGGAAGAAAGGCATTCAAGGAAGTTTGCAATGACTTTCGTGACTCGGTCAAGCCTGATGAGGTGGTGGAGGCATGGGACAAGGTTTCAATAAGCAGAAAGGAATACAAAGCCATATCAAAGCTACTCATCCAAGGTATGAGGCCTCATCGTCTTCATGTGTTCGGCTTACCCCGACCACATACCGTAGCAATGGCATGACACTAAAAAAATTTGGTTATTCTAGGGTTCATAGGTGAATACAAACACATTGATGGTTTAATAAACCCAAAAAAAAATATTCAACTACGACATGTATAATAACATATTTAAAGATGTTAGAAGGGTCCGATTAGCCATGGTGAAGTTCTATCAATGCACAATAGAGGATTGTGAGGGTAATCTTATTTTTGTTATCAAGCTTGATGAGACACAAATTTTCAAACATAAAAAAATGGAAAGAATCAGTATAGGGCTGATAAACAAAGATTTAAATTATTCCCAAGGTAAGGAAGACCAGCCATTACATAGCACACAGTCAGAGATGGAACTATGGTACATAGGGGTGGCTGTAGTGCCAGATGAGAGTCATGATACTCTCAAATGGTTGTTTTGGCACACAGAAATTCCAAGCATCATTGATGCTCATAATAAAGGAGAGATGATTGTGGTGGATGGGGTAGGAAACTTTATAGTTGAGCGGTACATGAGTGCTGACTTGAAAGCATTGAAGTGCATATATGGGGTGTGTGGTGGTCCTAGATGTGCAAACCCATGCCTCTATTGCATGGCAAGAATAAACAGTCCGGATTGGTACAACCCTACAATGGATTGTACAAAGTCTCCATCTAGAGACAAGATAAAGCAAGTAACTGGTGATAAAGACCAGACCAAGGCTAAAGGGAAATCAAAGACTAGGAGCAAGGGAAAGTCAACAAAATAGCCAAATTTAAGGGTGAACCAAGTATTGTGCTTGAGGATCCCATACTTCCTATAAAGCTAGAGAGAGTTCGCATTTGTAGTTTACATGCAAAAATTAGAATATTGGATAAGCTATTAAAGCTTCATCTTGACTATGCTCATTCGATTTTGCCATCAGAGTTATCAGATGCATGCTTAGAGCAATGTGAGATTTTACTCTCTAACATGGGATTTCATGGTGGACATGTGCAACTTAAAAAGGATGACAAGAAATCAGGTACCACTGGTGATATTTTGGCAGATGTGTTAATGGGAGGAGCCAAAGCTAGGAGGTTCTTGTCAAACTATGAAAACAAACAAGTTACAACAGTATGGGAATGTTGGAATTCTCTACGTGAGCACACAACTAACCAAGCTAGTGATCCAAGGATGATAAAACTTTGTATGAGGGTTTGGATAGAGCTTGATAATTTTATAAAACTCTTACGTAAGCAAACGACTGAAGGTGATTAAGCAAGTCAGTTTGAAACAACAATCAAGACGCTTGCTGGGAGAATAAGGACATAACCTTCTACCTAGTAAGAGTTTTTGCTTCATGTAATTCATACATTGACTAATTAATATAATATAAATTTATTATTAATATATTTTTTTATAGGTGAAGCATATTTTGTTTGCACATGGCCCATACTTTGTGAGGAGCCTCTTGCTAGACTCCCCTCCTTTTTGGGACTTTCTTTGGGAAACTATTTACCCTCGTCTTTGGATAACTGCTTAGCTTCGCCTTCTTTGGGTAGTTTGCCTCTATAACCATGCCAGTCTCTAGTAATCCAAAATGGATGTCACACAACCTGTCATCCCACTGGCCGTATATCACTCATAATCTCACCAACTATGCCAGTGTGGTGTAGATGCGGAAGCTATCACCCAGGCGGGTCATCAATGTGTGCCGTAGCACTAGTTGAGCTCGATATCTCAACAAAAGCTACGGCTGAACATTCTACCATAAATTTGTGCCACCTCTCACTATTATTGAGAGTCGCAACAAGAAGCAAGCTTCAATATTCACAAAATCTAAGGAAACCCCCTTCACTTTAGCATCCACTATTCAAGGAACTCTGGATTATTTTACCTCCATAAGAAAAATACCTGCATGTCAAACGGACGACTAGATATGATGAGCTACAAAAACATGGCAACCCAAAGCTACCTTGAAATGGGTTCCTAGAATTTCTCCATCTGTATCACCTCAACCAACAAAACAAAGAGGGCCGGAAAAAAATAATCGACGCACAACGTCCAAATTACAAGCTACCCCAAAATGTATACCCAAATGCTTATTGAAAGCTCAAGGATACTATGAGAGTAACCATTATATTTGGATACCAAAACATAAAGGTATACCACTAGTCTCACCATTTTGCTTACAAATTCTCAAATCTTCTCATCAGTGAGATGGATAAAGGCTTTAATAGCTTAAATACCAATAAAGGGAAAAATATTGTAAAAGAACCTTCACCACAAATTCCCAAATAAGTTTGGATCCCAAAGAGAAACCTTATCACACGAGACATGGTGATTGATGGTGAAGCTTCTACACCACAAAATGTTACAAAACCATTGTTGGGTATCCAAACCCCAACCCCATTTGACCCACTTTGCAAGTACAAATTTCCTTGTCATGTCAACTCCATTGCTCATCTATAAGGGAGAACCCATAAGCTCCATCCAATCTTATGAGAGCCCTTTACCGCCATTAAAGATGGAAATTGACATTCCATAACAAGTAACAAAGGGCACTCCTAGTAGCCAACAAACACTGATGGAGCACAATTGGAAGGGATGGTTACAAAAAACCTACAATACTTTCCGTAAGGTCAAGGTATGATAGAAATCAGGAAGAGGGGACTTATGCTAATATCATTACTTTCATCCTCCACGTTTTCTCCCCGATAATTTTTATGGCCATATCAAGAGGGAGCCTGTTGAAAAAAGCCAACACATAATGATAATATATGTAAGATTCCTCCCCAGCCTCTCAAGATGTCCAGCATCTTCCCCTGTAATCAAATCCCTCTTCAGAAATATAAAAGATCTTGTTTCTACCAGTTTTGGCCTAGAGAGAGAAAATATTCTAGAAAGAGAATATTCAGATTTTAAATATTTTTGGATAGAAAAATATCTCATCTTATTAAAATAAGTTCCCTTGAAACAGAAATTCAAAAAGATTTTCAGAAGGTGCATTAGAAATTAAGTATAATATCTGTTCAAGAGGCATTATCCTGGGAGTGAAGATTTTTTCGAAATTTTAAATTAAGGTTCCTATGGACCAATAAGATTCATCCAAATGTAGGGAAGAGATAAATGAATAAATAAAAGAAAAATCCCCAAAAAATGAGTAAATACTCACATAAGATGAAGAGTTTGCAAGGTTAATAGTTAAAAAAGAGAAATATTTAGGTGAAATGATGCATTTTTGGCACCTCTACATGGGGAAATTCCCCTCATGAAGGAGGCACCTATTTCACATGCTTGAATGAGTTTTAAACTCCCAAATAATGGGATATTTTTATCTCTCCTGTTTCAACTAGATCCAAAAAGTGAGCAAAACTGACCTAAAAATGGTCAAAATTGACCAAACTGATCTGGAAAATTCTAGTTGGCTTGGTTAGAAGCTCACTTTTTCCTATAAATAGAAACCCTTCCCTTTGTTGAAACTTAATAGTGTTTTGCACTGTTACCCTGTCTCTCCCAAGTGCCAAAAACAGTGAATTGTATTCATAATTCATTAGTTTTTGGCCTTCCCTCTTCCAAAAGATTGGTGGCCACTCTTGTCTCAAACAAGAGTTGAATCCTCAAACCATCAAGCCAAAGGAAAGCTCTCAAATTCATTAGTAAGTTGGTGATTCTTCTCTTTTTCATTTATTTTATGGTTTTTATGGTTTTTTATGCTTTTTGTCTTCTCTAAAATTGCAAGTGATGTTATGCCTCATTGGCAAAAGGCATTCCCCTCTCTTCTCTAGTAAATCCAACCATTCTCTATCCTAGGTGAAAGATTAATGATTAAAGTCAAGTTTTTTATAATGTTTCTCTTAAATAAGTAGAAAAATGTTTACTTTAGAATAATCTCAATACTCTTGGTGAACTTTTAATTAATTTTAGAGACTTAAATATTGAAAAATTATCAGCCATACAAAGGAGGTTATGGTAAAATTTTTGAAAATTAGTAAAATAAATTTCATCTTTTATTATTCTAAAAGAGTAATTCTTATGGTTTCTATATTCTAAAGTATCATTTTCATGCATAGAAGATGCATTTTGATTATTTGTATAAAAGAAAATTAGTATTATTATAAAAGTATTACTTTCATTATATTTGATTTTTATGCATAAAAGATTATTTTTTATTATAAAAGTATTACTTTTATCATATTTGATTTTCATGCATAGAAGTATGCATAAAAGATTTTTTTTTATCATAAAAGTGTTACTTTTATCATATTTGATTTTCATGCATAGAAGTATGCATAAAAGATTATTTTTTTATCATAAAAGTGTTACTTTTATCATATTTGATTTTCATGCATAGAAGTATGCATAAAAGATTATTTTTTTATCATAAAAGTGTTACTTTTATCATATTTGATTTTCATGCATAGAAGTATGCATAAAAGATTATTTTTTTATTATAAAAGTGTTACTTTTATCATATTTGATTTTCATGCATAAAAGATTATTTTTTTATTATAAAAGTGTTACTTCTATCATAATTGATTTTCATGCATTCATGCATAGAAGTATGCATAAAAGATTATTTTTTTAATTATAAAAGTGTTACTTTTATCATATTTGATTTTCATGCATAGAAGTATGCACAAAAGATTAATTTTTATTATAAAAGTGTTACTTTTATCATATTTTATTTTTATACATAAAAGTATGCATAAAAGATTATTTTTTTATTATAAAAGTGTTACTTCTATCATAATTGATTTTCATGCATAGAAGTATGCATAAAAGATTTTTTTTTATTATAAAAGTGTTACTTTTATCATATTTGATTTTCATGCATAGAAGTATGCATAAAAGATATTGTTTTATATATTAAAAGTGTGATTTTCATCATAAATGGTTTTTAAGCATAAATGAGTGCATAAAAGATATTTTTTATATTAAAAGTGTGATTTTCATCATAAATGGTTTTTATGCATAAATGGGTGCATAAAAGATATTTTTTTAAAAGAGTGATTTTCACCATAAATGATTCTTTTTGTTTGATGATAAAAGTGTGACTTTCATCAAAATCGGATTGTATGCATAATTAGATGCATATAGAATCTTTATAATTAAATAAGGGTTCTCCTTAATCCTCTATTTAATTTTCACAAAAATTGAAAAAATGAATAAATAGATAATCTGTGAGAAAAAATGCTACCGTAATGAAAAAAATTCAATAAAACTATCGAAGTCAGAGATCATCGAGATAAAAATTAGAAAAATGAATAAATAGATAATCTGTGAGAAAAAATGCTACCGTAATGAAAAAAATTCAATAAAACTATCGAAGTCAAAGATCATCGAGATAAATGACTATCTTATTCCTCATAAGAAGTTCATGTTTTAGAAACCTGTAAGCAAATATTCGTCGAACGAAATTTAGAAAAAGAGAAATTGAAATAGTAACTTTCGAGAGAGATAGTTTAGGAAGAACCTTTCGAGACCCAAACTCTGATTCTGACTATTGACCAAGACCTAATTTCTTTGTCAATGACGATGTGCTCAGTTCAGGAAAAATGCACTCAAAACACCCACCGAATCTGAAACTAAGTTAAGACTTTTGATTTTGATCTGAGGATCAAGTTAACAGAATTCAAGGAATTTTGTTTGGAATTCAGACCTGGATCTAGAAGTATTGGGATACGGATTTAAGATTATTCATGGTTTTCAAACAAAAATCAAAACAAAACTTGCATAGAAACCCTGTTTTCTTAAAAGACTGTCTTACGCCAGAATGCTGGAGGGAGCATTGAGCATATATGTTTATCTAAGGAAAGTTCGGTTGCAATAGCTGGCGGGGAGTGTTCGAGGGACAGCTCACGCGACAATGCCTACCGAGGTCTTGACCAGCCTTGGTATGGTTAAAATGGTACGCTTCCGGTACGATGGGCAAGGGCCGACGAAGCGGTCCCTGAGTGAAGTGCCAGGACACCTAAGGAGGATACTGGAGGGTTCTGACCAGGCGATGCACGGGCTCACGGTGCCGAGGACACCCATTCGTATGTCGAGGAAGATATTGTATGACAGACCAATGTTATTGTAATCTATCACTGGATCTCATTGTTGACTCGCTGGTCTCAAAACGGAGAGTCCAGAGTGATACTGTTTTGTGAGAAACAAAGACTCAATGGAAATTTTGAAGTATGAAATGTGTAACCAATAAATTGTTTGTCCAATAGATTGTTTTTATTAAAGTTTTAAAGAGGACTGTGTGCGTATCTGTTTTCTAAAGCTAAAGTTAAGAAAGGTATTTCAATTATGGGTGGGTGAGTACTTGTTGGTTCCACCGATTCCAGTGGTAGGGTGGTGGCTAACCCATGGGCTGGATGGGGTTAGGCTGGAATCATGGAGTTTTAATAATCAAACTGAAAAATCTTAGGATTATGCTAGGCTTCGAAATCAGGAAAACCTATGTAAGTTGAATTGGCCAGTGGGAAGACTCTTTTCACTCACCATGAGACAGATCTTATTCAGTTCAATCTAGATGGTAATGTAACCGAC
The DNA here is from genome assembly GCF_041138505.1 of Cibotium barometz. Taxonomy (NCBI): domain Eukaryota; kingdom Viridiplantae; phylum Streptophyta; class Polypodiopsida; order Cyatheales; family Cibotiaceae; genus Cibotium; species Cibotium barometz. Next base: position 26,230,043 of record NC_141056.1, on the reverse strand, counting down.
TGTCAGTTTAAAGTCTTACCTTTGGGAGTTTTTGACGGGATCCTTGGAATGGATTGGCTCCACAAAAATCAAGCTGACATACACTATCACAATGGAACCATTTCCTTCCATGACCTTCACGGGAACAAAGTTCAAGGAACCAGAATTTCAGGATCCCCAAGTTTGCAGTTAGTAAAGGCTTCTAAGTTACTAAAAGGACTTAGAAAGAAACAGCGCATTTATCTTGTCAAAATGAATCCGGTAGACTCAAAGTTAAAAGCTAAAGAGCCTTATTGGTTAAGTGAATATGATGATTTATTCCCAGCAGAGCTAACTGAAATGCCTCCAATTCGGGAAGTAGATCATGTGATAGAATTGACCCCCGGAGCTCAGCCAGTAGCCCTGTGCACGTACAAAATGCCAGTTCCTGAAGCCATCAAACTCAAGGAACATCTTAGATAGCTATTGGAACAAGGGTTTGTAAGACCCAGTATTTCACCTTGGGGTGCGCGAGTTCTCTTTCAGAAAAAGAAAGATGGAATGCTAAGACTCTGTGTGGACTACAGAGGTCTAAATCAATTGACAATTAAGAATAAGTATCCTATCCCCAGAATTGATTAGCTTTTGGACAGGCTAAATAGAGCCCAGATCTTCACAAAGATAGATCTCAAAGCAGGGTATTATCAGATCAGGATTAATGAGCAAGATATCCCAAAGACAACCATCAATACTGGGTATGGGCATTATGAATTCACTGTCATGTCGTTTGGATTGACAAATGCCCCAACTACATTCAATCGCTTAATGCAAGACATTCTCAGAGAATACTTGGATGATTTTGTTCTTGTTTTCTTTGATGATATCTGATTTACTCAAAGAATGCAGCTGACCATGAAGCTCATGTCAAAAAAGTTCTTGAGATTCTAAGGAAGCATCAACTCTTTGCCAAAAAGAGCAAATGCACTTTCTCTACCGACCACATTGAATACTTGGGCTTTTTGGTATCCTCCAAAGATGGAATTTCTCCAGATTCCACAAAAGTCCAAGCAGTCATAGATTGGCCGCAACCAAAGACAGTGAAAGAAGTCAGAGGATTCTTGGGATTGACTGGTTGGTATAGAATTTTTATACCAAAGTATGCTCTCATAGCTTCCCCCTGACTAACCTTCTCAAAAAGAATATCCCATTTCAGTGGTCTGCTAGGTGTCAGAGTGCTTTTGATAAGCTGAAGACCGCCTTGGTAAAACGAGTCCCGTTCTGAAGCTGCCAGATTTCTCTCTACCCTTTGAGGTAGTAACTGATGCAAGTGGTTTTGCCCTGGGAGGTGCACTCATGCAGGAAGGTCATGCAGTGGCCTATGAATCCCGAAAGCTCAGAATGCATGAGAGGAATTATGCTGTCCACGACCTGGAATTACTTTCAGTAGTCTATGCCTTAAAGTTGTGGAGACATTACCTACTGGAAAAAGATTCACTTTGATGACAGATCATTAGAGCTTAAAGTGGATCTTTACTCAGAAGGACCTCAACATGTGCCAAAGAAGGTGGATGCAAACCCTGCAGGAATTTGATTTTGAAATCAAGTACTGCCCAGGCAAAGAAAATGTGGTAGCAGATGCCCTCAGCAGAAAAGCCTCCTTGCTTGCAATTACTATGATATCAAATCCTTTGATTATTGAAGCAAGAGAGAAGATCATGCAGGATAGATTCTTTGGCCCTATTGCGACCCTACTTATGCAGGAAAGCAAAACTCCTCAGGAGAGTTGAACAGAGTTCAAGGGTATAGCCTAGATGATGGCATCATGTATTATAATCGCAGGCTATGCATTCCTAATGATGAGGGAACCAAAGATCAAATTCTGAATGAAGCCCATGATAGCCTTATAGCAGGACATCCAGGTTTCATCAAAAACTACATGTCTGTAAAGAAAAGCTTCTTTTGGCCTGGTCTGAAAAAGGATGTATTGAATCATGTACGTCAATGTCTGACATGCCAGAAAGTCAAAGCCGAGAGAGTACAGATGCCTGGGAAGTTACATCCATTGGACATCCCCCAGATGAAGTGGGAATGTATCAGTATGGATTTTATTACTAGATTACCTTCAGTGCAATCAGGTTACAACTCCATTTTTGTGGTAGTTGACAGACTAACCAAAGTTGCCCATCTAATCCCAGTAAAAGAAACCTACAGAGTAGTGGATGTGGCCAGAGTGTTCCTCAAAGAAATCTTCAGATTGCATGGCCTACCCAGGAGAATAGTAAGTGATCGAGATCCCAAGTTTACTTCAAGGTTCTGGACTGCATTTTTCGAAGCAGTGGGAACTTTCTTGGATCTCAGGACAGCTTATCACCCTGAGACTGATGGGTCAAACTGAAAGGGTAAACCAAGTAATCGAAGATATACTTCGATCATGCTGTGGCAGAGAACCCAAGAAGTGACTAAGCTATCTGCACCTAGTCGAGTTCGCCTACAATGCTTCTTATCACCGAAGTATCGAGATGAGCCCTTTTAAAGCTCTATATGGACAAGATTGCTTAACTCCATTAACTTGGTTCGACCCATTGATTAGGGTCGAGATGTCCAGACAAATGCTTGACGACATGGAGCAGCAGATGCAGGCAATTCGTAAAGATATAAAAGCTGCCCAGGATCGACAGAAGCAGTATGCAAATAAGAAGAGGATAGACAGAGAATTCAAAGAAGCAGATATGGTCTTCATTCGAGTACGGCCCAAAAGAAGTTCTCTATCTCTTGGGAAGTACAAGAAATTATCCCCTTGATAATGTGGGCCATATCTGATTACAAAGAAAGTAGGTGACTTAGCCTACGAGCTTCTTCTGCCTCCTCATCTCGAAGCTCATAATGTATTTCATGTAAGCCTTCTAAAGAAATATGTGCCAAGCCCAAATCATGTGCTTGATGATGAAATCCTAACCTCTTCAACCCAAGGGCAGATGGAACTCCAACCTGAAGAAATTCTTGATGTTCGAGAAAAGATTCTCAGGAACAAAATTCTTAGAGAATTATTAGTAAAATGGAAGTTCTATCCTTTTGCAGATGCCACCTGGGAGAATGAAGTCGATCTGTTGTTTTGCGGGATTACCCCCAGTTTGCAAGATCAGGACATCTCACATTTTTCAAGTGGGAGAGAATGTAAGATTCCTCGCCAGCCTCTCAAGATGTCCAGCATCTTCCCCTGTAATCAAATCCCTCTTCAGAAATATAAAAGATCTTGTTTCTACCAGTTTTGGCCTAGAGAGAGAAAATATTCTAGAAAGATAATATTCAGATTTTAAATATTTTTAGATAGAAAAATATCTCATCTTATTAAAATAAGTTCCCCTGAAACAGAAGTTCAAAAATATTTTCAAAAGGTGCATTAGAAATTAAGTATAATCTGTTCAAGAGGCATTATCCTAGGGGTGAAGATTTTTTCAAAATTTTAAATTAAGGTTCCTATGGACCAATTAGATTCATCCAAATGTAAGGAGGAGATAAATGAAGAAATAAAAGAAAAATCTCCCAAAAATGAGTAAATACTCACATAAGATGAAGAGTTGACTAAGGACAAGGTTAATAGTTAAAAAAGAGAGATATTTAGGTGAAATGATGCATTTTTGACACCTCTGCATGGGGGAATTCCCCTCATGAAGGAGGCGCCTATTTAACATGCTTGAATGAGTTTTAAACTCCCAAATAGTGGGATATTTTTATCTCTCCTCTCTCCTGTTTCAACTAGATCCAAAAAGTGAGCAAAACTGACCTAAAAATAGTCAAAAATTGACCAAACTGATCTGGAAAATTCTAGAATCAATTGGCTTGGTTAGAAGCTCACTTTTTCCTATAAATAGAAGCCCTCTCCTTTTTTGAAACTTAATAGTGTTTTGCACTGTTACCCTGTCTCTCCCACTGTCTCTCCCAAGTGCCAAAAACAGTGAATTGTATTCATAGTTCATTAGTTTTTGGCCTTCCCTCTTCCAAAAGATTGGTGGCCACTCTTGTCTCAAACAAGAGTTGAACCCTCAAACCATCAAGCCAAAGGAAAGCTCTCAAATTCATTAGTAAGTTGGTGATTCTTCTCTTTTCCATTTATTTTATGGTTTTTATGGTTTTTTATGCTTTTTGTCTTCTCTAAATTTGCAAGTGATGTTATGCCTCATTGGCAAAAGGCATTATCCTCTCTTCTCTAGTAAATCCAACCATTCTCTATCCTAGGTGAAAGATTAATGATTAAAGTCAAGTTTTTTATAATGTTTGTCTTAAATAAGTAGAAAAATGTTTACTTTAGAATAATCTCAATACTCTTGGTGAACTTTTAATTAATTTTAGAGACCTAAAATTTGAAAAATGGTCAGCCATACAAAGGAGGTTATGGCAAAATTTTTGAAAATTAGTAAAATAAATTTCATCTTTTATTATTCTAAAAGAGTAATCCTTATGGTTTCTATATTCTAGAGTATCATTTTCATGCATAGAAGATGCATTTTGATTATTTGTATAAAAGAAAATTAGTATTATTATAAAAGTATTACTTTCATTATATTTGATTTTTATGCATAAAAGTATGCATAAAAGATTATTTTTTATTATAAAAGTGTTACTTTTATCATATTTTATTTTCATGCATAGAAGTATGCATAAAAGATTATTTTTTTATTATAAAAGTGTTACTTTTATCATATTTGATTTTCATGCATAGAAGTATGCATAAAAGATTATTTTTTTATTATAAAAATGTTATTTTTATCATATTTGATTTTCATGCATAGAAGTATGCATAAAAGATTATTTTTTAATTATAAAAGTGTTACTTTTATCATATTTGATTTTTATGCATAAAAGTATGCATAAAAGATTATTTTTTTATTATAAAAGTATTACTTCTATCATAATTGATTTTCATGCATAGAAGTTTACATAAAAAGATTATTTTTTATTATAAAAGTGTTACTTTTATCATATTTGATTTTCATGCATAGAAGTATGCATAAAAGATTAATTTTTATTATAAAAGTGTTACTTGTATCATATTTGATTTTTATGCATAAAAGTATGCATAAAAGATTATTTTTTAATTATTAAAGTGTTACTTCTATCATAATTGATTTTCATGCATAGAAGTATGCATAAAAGATTATTTTTTTATTATAAAAGTGTTACTTTTATCATATTTGATTTTCATGCATAGAAATATGCATAAAAGATATTTTTTTATATTAAAAGTGTGATTTTCATCATAAATGGTTTTTATGCATAAATGAGTGCATAAAAGATATTTTTTTATGTTAAAAGTGTGATTTTCATCATAAATGGTTTTTATGCATAAATGAGTACATAAAAGATATTTTTTTAAAAGAGTGATTTTCATTCTGACTATTGACCGACTAAATTCCTTCATCAATGACGATGTGCTCAGTTAAGGAAAAATGCACTCAAAACACCCATCGAATCTGAAACTAAGTTAAGACTTTTGATTTTGATCTGAGGATCAAGTTAACAGAATTCGAGGAATTCTATTTGGAATTCAGACCTGGATCTAGAAGTATTGGGATACGGATTTAAGATTATTCATGGTTTTCAAACAAAAATCAAAACAAAACTTGCATAGAAACCCTATTTTCTTAAAAGACTGTCTTACGCCAGAATCCTGGAGGGAGCATTTGGCATATATGTTTATCTAAGGGAAGTTCGGTTGCAACAGCTAGCGGGGAGTGTTCGAGGGACAGCTCATGCGGGAAAGCCTACCGAGGTCTTGACCAGCCTCGTGATGGTTAAAATGGTGCGCTTCCGGTACGATGGGTGAGGGCCGATGAAGCAGTCCTTGAGTGAAGTGCCAGGACACCTAAGGAGGATCTTGGAGGGTTCTGACCAGGCGATGCATGGGCTCGTGGTGCCGAGGACACCCATTCATATGTCAAGGAAGATATTGTATGATAGACCAATGTTATTGTAAGCTATCATTGGATCTCGTTGTTGTTGACTCGCGAGTCTCAACGGAGAGTCCAGAGTGATACTGTTTTGTGAGGAACAAAGACTCAATGGAAATTTTGAAGTATGACATGTGTAACCAATAAATTGTTTGTCAATAGATTGTTTTTAATAAAGTTTTAAAGAGAAGTGTGTGCGTATCTGTTTTCTAAAGCTAAAGTTAAGAAAGGCATTTCAATTATGGGTGGGTGAGTACTTGTTGGTTCCACCGGTTCCAGTGGTAGGGTGGTGGCTAACCCATGGGCCGAATGGGGTTAGGCTAGAATCATGGAGTTTTAATAATCAAACTGAAAAATCTTAGGATTACGCTAGGCTTCGAGTAGATAGTTAATGCCCTGATAAATTTCTCGATTGAGTGGATCAACGGCTGTGCCTAATCTTGATTAGGAAAAAATCTTAGGATTACGCTAGGCTTCGAGTAGATAGTTAATGCCCTGATAAATTTCTCGATTGAGTGGATCAACGGCTGTGCCTAATCTTGATTAGGAAAAAAGCGTTGAATTGCTCAGATGATCAAATTATATCAGTGATAGTTTCCTTCTATTTGGTTTATTCAGGTGGAGGATAGTTTAGATTTTGATCTTGTTGATAATGGTAGTAGCTCTTATTAACCCTAGAAATGGGTTAACATTCTTCCCTTCTTGATGGCAATCGCGTCCTTGTGATCACGTTGAAAACCTTTATGTGGGGAGAATTGACATGCTTGTAGATGGCTTTGATGTTGATTGTTTAATGGTCTTTTGTTCCTCCGGAAGGAATAAGAAGGGCTAGTTAGTAAATGAAAAGTTTAGTGGTTTACTGGGAATTCATAACGGGTTTGGGGGGTGGGTGTTTTGCGAATGATTGCATTTTTATATTTTTGTGAGCATAGTTTTTTTTTGGCTCACTTTGTTTTTGGCAGTCATAAGCTAGGTTACATGTGATTTGTGTTAGTGGGGAAGCTAAGAGATGTTAATGATGGGGGAGAAGAGAAGTAAGGATTCGGAGGAACGTAGACAAAATCATCAGAATGAGATTGTGTTTCTCAGTTCCTCATTTGATTCATTGAAGTGACATTCATCATTTGAAGAAATTGGTCTTCGATGATGTCCCTATGTGTGGCAGGATTCTTGTTAAATGTTGTTAAGTAGGGCATGTTCTTGCATGCTTCTTCCCATATGCTTTTTATATTTTTATGATATTTAAGTGCTCTTCTGAAGTAGATATACATGAAGTATAAGAATTGAGTCATATAGACTCTTATTGAAGTGCTTTGTGTTGAAGTAGCCACTTGTTTGGTAAGGATTGAAAGAATTACGTTGACTTGCAAGGCTAATATATATATCTTCACTAAGGATTGGAGATCATGCGTTGTGAAGAATTGTGTTTGGGGAGAGATTTGCAATTTGAAGGAAAGTTTGAGGCGATGGGTTGTAGCATTGACCAGGCTTTTGCCCACCATGCTCCCCCATCCAAAGATGTACCTGGAAGTTGTCTAGATGAGGCTTTGGTGCAAATGTCCTCAAGTGTATGAGTATGGATATGCACTCATGGAGCAACTGCTATATTAACTTAGCCAAAATAATAGTAAGCTATAAGCTTAACGAAATTGTATTGGCCTATTGACGATTATTAGGAGTTACTTCTGATATTTTACCTTTTTTAGGTAGGCCATATGTGTGACACCCTAGTGTTTCTCTCTCTCTCTCTCTCTCTCTCTCTCTCTCTTTGCTACCACCTTCTTGCGATCAACGATTCTTGTGTCTATTCCCTATTTTAGAGAATAGGTGCTTATGTCTGCCACGCGTAGCTTCTACAATTATGCTTCAGATCTAGAGGGGTGAAAAGAGCATTGTGAGTTTGTCTTTGATGCGCTCATAAGTCTCTATTTGTAGATGTGGAAATGGAATCTTGAATTTTTGGCACAAGTGTTGTCGAGGCGGTAGGTACAACTTCTGGTTGGTTTCCATTGGGTTTAAATGGACATGCAAGCTCTTGTGTATTTGTTGAGTGGCTTGTTTTTAGTGTTGCTTGAGTTTCCATTCTTGTCGAACTTTAGATGAAACTATTGGGGTTGAAGTCACTAGTGAGACTTTCTTCACTTTGTTCGATTTTGGTAGCCATATGAAGGTATTACCATCATAATACCTTTGTTGTTGAAGCACGTTCACAGGCACCCATCTTTGATGAACATTATAAATTGGTGTGGCTGATGACTTTAGTGCTGATGTTTCTTTCTTTGTATAGGCTTAGGGGACTTTTTGATGCTCTTGGGAATCCAAGCTTTGGTATTACCCTTGTGCTTGCAATAATCTTTTTGGTACCCACACTGGTTGACTTATTAGAGTTGTTTGAGGAACTCGCATAGGCTTTTGTAGACGGTATTATGGAGAACTTTTATTTCTCCTTGGCCTCTAAGTGCTATGTTGAGGAAGAGGCTTTGACTGTGAAGGCACCGAGATTTGATTGGCACCTTTGTAGTAGCCTTGTGCTACAAGTAGCTACTTCTCCACCCACATTTTGATACTATTAAGATACCTTGATTTGTTTTTCTTGGTGGTTTTTCTTCTTGGTGGAATTGGAAGGTTTTGGGCCCTCCTTCACATTGGTTAAGGCTATAGATTTGAGACTCATGGTGTTGTTGTTGATGAAGCTTTTGTGGAGTTGATGATGAGGCTTTAGAGCATATTGCCATATCCTTTGATGAGGTTTGTCGATAAAGAGACATTGGCTCCGGGGTGTTTCCTTTGAGTTCCTTATTAGAGATAGATGGATGTGTATGGGGAGCTTTTTCAGGAATAGCTGCTAACTGCGAGGTTTCGACATTGGACTTCGTTTTGGTGAGGATGGAGTTGAAGGAGTAGATGGTTGTGCATGGGGAACTTTTTCAGGAATAGCTGCTAACTGCGAGGTTTTGACATTGGACTTCGTTTTGGTGAGGATGGAGTTGAAGGAGTAGATACTTTATCAGAGTCGGTTGTTGAGGAAGATAGTAGGTCATTGCATAGAGGGGCTTCCGTGGAAGAAGCTTGTAACTTTTTGTGTTCAGCATCATAGAAATCCATTAGGGTTGGATCCTCTTCCTCGCAGTATGGTATTGTTAACTTTGTGTCATTGACCATCATGATGATGAAAAGATGCAGGGAAGAAGAGATCTTAAGCTCTTGCGAGCACACACACACTCACACAAACTCTAGAAGAGAACACATAAGGTGAGAGGCTGAAAATTCTTCTTCTTCTTCACACAACAAAAGAGGTCTACAAAGAGGATAAATTGACTAACACATATAACAGAGTATATACAAGCGGTCCATAACATGAACACGCTAAGTGGAGTGGATAGGTGTGCACTAGTTAGTGTAGTCTAGCTATAGAATCTCTGGGGAAGATATGTAAGTGCCAGCTACCAAACTCGCCAATGATATAAATGTCGAACGGTCATGCAGGCACCTCATGAGTGTCAGCTCATGTTGAGCTAAACATCTTAACACTCCCCCTTAACTCTAGCTCATGAACTCCATGCATATCTCAAAATCTGCGGAGCTTCTCAGCTCCCAGAGCCTTTGTTGGAAGATGTTAGCGACCTGATCCTATGTGCTAATGTAGGCCAAGTCGATGTCACCTTCCAAGACTCTCTCCCTAATAAAGTGGTAATGTATCTCAATGTGTTTCATCTGCGCATGGAAAACTGGGTTCCTAAACCAACTGTATACTACTAAGATTGTCACAATATATGACAACCTTTCTCTCCACATGCAACCCCAAATCAACACGTAGCTTGCGTAACCAAACTACCTCACATGCTGCCACTGCAGCTTCTTTGTACTCTACCTTTGTACTTGACAAGGCAACTGTGGGCTACTTCTTACTGCTCCATGTCACAAAAGCACTCCCCAATGAAAACATAAATCCACTACTAGTAGATCTCATGTCTAAGATGCTACCTGCCCAATCTGCATTTGTGTACCCATATAGCTCTAATGGTACACCTGCTGCATAAAACAATAACAAGGGCCCTCAAATATCGAAGTGTGTGTCACACACTATCAAGATGTGGTTTATATGTATAACCTACATAAAGTGGCTCTCTAAGACAACACTGTAACTCAAATCTGGCCTGCTAATCATGACATATCCCCACAATCTTCTTGTACATAGTGGGGTCCTCCAACACATAACCTACATCCGCAGTAAGCTTTCCATTTTGATCTAATGGCACTGATATTGACTTATAGTCAACCATCCCATACTTGGACAACATTTCCAATACATATTGTCTCTGTGTGTGGCAATCAAGTGTGCGAATGACCTCAATTCCTAAAAAGTATCATAGATCTCCCAAATCCTTCATCTCAAACTTCCTTTTGAGATGACTTTTCACATTCTCAATCTCATCCAAGTTGTTACCCCCAACAATAAGATCATCTACATAGATGGTGATGATCATAATATCTTTATCACTCTTGCTCACATATAAAGAGTGATCTACATCTGCCATATGAAAACTAATATAGTGACAAGATACTCAGCAATCTTGTCATGCCATGCTTGTGGAGCTTGCTTGAGCCATATATAGCCTTATGAAGCTTACATATGTACTCCGGGTGACCTATATCCTCCAAACCAGGTGGCTGATCCATATACACTTCTTCTTGCAAGTCACCATGCAAGAATGCATTTTTTACATCCATCTAATGTAAAAACTTGCCTTTAGTTTTGCAGTCCACTGGAATCATAGCTCTCATAGTTTCCATCTTTGCAAACTGGGTAAAATGTCTCCTCATAATCAATGCCATGTGTCTACACATATCCTTTGGCTACCAATCTAGCCTTGTATCTACTTATGCTACCATCACTGTTATGTTTCACCTTATACACCCACTTACAACCAATAGCTTTCTTGCCTTCAGGCAATGGCACCAAATCCCAAGTCTCATTTCCATACAATGCATCCATCTCCTCATCCATAACTTTCTCCCAACACACATTTCCAATAGTCTCATCAAAACATGTGGGTTCTACAACTTGAACAACTTTTGCCATATAAGCATAGTGATGTGCCATATAACCATCATAAGTCAACCTCTGCACAGGGTTTTTAACTCTTCCAGATCTTCGTAACTTTTTATTCATGGCTTTCATAGCCTTCTTCACACCAGGTATTCTCATTGCTGGAATCCCAAGCTCCTCATCAAGGCTCATCTCCGAGAGCCACTAGACTCTCCATCAACAAGAGAATGCCCCCTCCAAAAATATCAAGCATACCAAGGGACTCAACCACTTTCCCTTTGCCTTTATGTGATGTACCAACTACATTTTTAGGACTAGTACTATAACGCAGCAGCCTGCCACTCCATGGTCTATCAACAGAACCATTGGATGAGGACTCACCTAGTCGACTCAATGACTGTGATTGCTAACTTGCATTCTGTACAAGCACATTTCCACTTACATCAACCCCAACAACATCTTTTTCATCAGTAGCATACGAGCTACTCATCTCATCAAATACAACATCCATGTGCTGCTTACCCTCAATTCACGTGTAGCAAGATTATAGCATCTATATCCCTTTTGCTTAAGAGAATACCCAATAAACACACATTTTTCTACCTTTGGATCTAGCTTAGTACACAACTCATCTGGCACATTGTAAGGTTCCCCCTTCCAAAATAGGGAAAACACTTAAGATAGTCCACTAAGTATTAACTTGGAGAAAACTTCGTACTCATCGACACCTTGACCATGTAGAGATTCAAGGATACGATTTATAGGTAAGACCTAGTCCTATCCCGCAAGGAGAGCGTAATCTTCTAAAAATCAAATCATCCTAAGGTAATTGATCATAATTTGGGCAACTACTAGTCTTAATTCCTAGCGACAATGCTTTTTTTCTCATCCATGCAAGGCACAGCCAACCACCGCTAGCCTAGTCTTCTAGAATAGAATTGCCCGAGAACCTATTTATCTAGCCTAGGGCTTTCACTTAATCTATTGGAAAGCTACCCGACTAATCGGGTCCACTCATCCATAGGATGGTGCCGTCGGGGCATTCCATCCTCCCACTTTCCACCCTACTCATGCGTTAATTTTGTTTTCTAATTAATCCTACCACACTGTTTGACATAAATAAACATGTTTCTTAATTAAGGCCCTTTTCACACGGTTTGTTAAAATAGCCTTTTACCATAGTACAATAATGCCAAAGATAAGATTTATAAAAAAAAGTTTATACATGAATCAATCCCATACACAAGCCAAACCCGCTCTCTTATTCTTTTCCTTTATACTGCCGCGATGATCTAGAATTTGGCCTTCCAGCCCCTACATGCTGAGCAAAACCCTACGGGACCATACACCTCATCTATGGTTGCTGGCGAGGACTTAAGTCAGCCTGTTGCCCTCTTAGGCTCCGTCGCTCGATCCTCCCACCCCTCAGAGGGATGTCTACGCACTAGGGTGGGCTTATTCACCGCACTAGCCTGGGCCCTTAGGACTAGACAGCATCATAATCTCTCGCCTCAATCGGCAAACCTTATTCTCCCAATGGTATGAGTTGGGCCAATCCCCCGGCGGCTTTGCTAACGATGTTGCCTGGCTACACAAGTACGGAACGGAGTTCAGAAAAACTTGCACTCTTTCTCTTAAAGATAACAATTTCAATACAATTCATTGAATATAACATCACTTCAAATCGTAGCTTCATACAATTTTTTTTAAAAGAAAAAGATACACATTTTCTTTCTTCATTTATTAACATTAATATTAAAGAAAAAACACTTCTTTAAAAGATAACCAAGCTAACCTGGTCACCATTTCCTTGAGGAGCTTGTAACAGGTGGGTTAGAGCCGCATTAGGAGCATCTTCTCCAATCTCACTGTTGCATACTCCTCCCTGATGCAATATTTTGACATTTCTAGGATGGGGCCATCTTGGTCATCGCCTTGTAGTGCTCGCTGTCGTGGTCGTAATGATTCAGTCAGATCTTGATTTTGAGATTGTTTGCTCACCGTATGAGCAAAAGACCACAGTGCACAAACCCTCTCTACGGTAAAAACCTCTTGCTAAAGTCCACGCAAATGGGGGGGGAATTGTGAGATGCCTTAAGAAAAAGGTAAAAATGTTTTGTTGAAGGGGAGAGGGGTGGTGCTGTAAGTCTCTCCACACAGGGGGGAGGGGGAGAAGAGCTAAGGACACTGTCTCCTAACAAGGGTGGACTAGAGGAAAGTTGGCTTATCTGACAAGTGGCAGCAGATGAGGGGTGTTGAGAGGGGCAATAGCACTGCAGCAAGTACACTGTGCAGGGATAGAAGGGCGGTACATACGGCGACACGGCCTTATGCGCAAAGTATAGGCTACGCAGAAATGTGTGCTACCCATAGAGCACCCCAGGGGTTTATATAGATGTGGGGTATGGGTGTGGGCGCTATGCAAAGTACGGTCGAAAGGATGGTGTGCCAGCAAAGGATGTGGATCAATGGCCTGCATGGCCCTGGGGGAAAGGTACGGTGGCGGTTAACAGGGAAAGGAGTGGTATGCATGTACCTTATCTAGTCAGAGGCAGCATGGGTGTCCATGTAGCGGTGCATGTGGACCACACAGTGGGTGTCTGACCTTTGGTTCTTGTGCGGCCATTGTACGGGCACCCTGGTGAGTGTGTACGGTCCCTTTTTGGGGTGTGGTCTCCAAATTTGGGGCTCCGGCCTCGATTTGCATGTAGGACCGCCCGAGGAGACGATTTTTTTTTTGGGTTCGAGATGTTCCCCTGGTCATTGGGGTGCAGACCATTTGTCAAAATTGGACGCCCGGTCATGCATTTATTAAGGTTTAAAGGTCGTCGTTTTTTAACTAAAAATAACCAAAATTGCGTATAAGCTTGATCAGGTGTCCGTTTTGGATGACGTAAAATCCTATATCAGGGTAAAACAGATTCTAAATTTGGGCTTGGAATTTGAAGATTCTAAGTAGAAATGACTCATTTAATAAAATCATTAATTTTTAAACCATAAAAACTCATAAATTCATCTATTACATGGACATTTCTTTATTAGTGAAGATGGGTAATGTTACACACATGCACATATGCAATATATCCAAAAACTTTCAAGTGAGAGCGAGTAAACATCTCCTCTGGCATTTATGGCTATAGTAGGAGTCAAGTTCATTATATAAACTATTATAGACACAGCCTTAGCCCAATAGCTATGTGGCATATTCTTCTTTGTCTCATCAATGCTCATGCTATCTCTGTAATGTGCCTATTTTTCTACTCAGCAACTACATTTTTCTACGGAGTGTATCTACATGTAAAGTGTGTCTGAATGCCATTTTTTCGCAAGAATTCAAAAAAATCATTGGAGAAGTATTCTCTCCCTCATCTGACCTTAGGCACTTCACATGTTTTCCTATCTATTTTTCAGCCATGATTGAAAAATGAGTGCACTTCACTCTTCTCCATCATGAAATACACCCGTGTGGTCATCTCAATGAATGTTACATAGTACCTGCAGCCGAATGCCATTTTTTTTCAAGAATTCAAAAAACTCATTAGAGAAGTATTCTCCCCCTCATCTGACCTTAGGCACTTCACATGTTTTCTTATCTATTTTTCAGCCATGAAAAATGAGTAAACACTTCACTCTTCTCCATCATGAAATACACCCACACTTTCCTTGTGTGGTCATCTCAATGAATGTTACATAGTACCTACAGCCCCCCCATAGACGTAGTCTTCGCAGGACCCCATACATCTGAATTCACAACATCTAGTACATTCTTGCTCACATTTTTGTCATGTGGAAATACATGTTTGTTTGCTTTCCAAATTAACATGCTTCACATACTTTTTGCATACCTTCAACCTTAAACTTAGGTAGCCTCATAATTTCTTTAGTCTGCATAGACTTCATTCTTTGCACATTTACATGCCCAATTCTCTTATGCCAAATGTTTGTATCTACAACAACTCCTAAACCATTTACAAACGTTACAGCACTCACTTCAGGCATATTTACATTTAATGTAAACATTCTGCCCACTCTATTGCCTTTTGCAAAACCAACTTGCACTTCTCTTTAAAGTCTTCTACATAATAGCCATCAAGGTTAAATCGGACTTGCAAACCCTGCTCAATCATTTGGCCAATTGAAACCAGATTCTTTGTAATGTTTGGAACATGACATACATTTGCAAGATACTTCACCTTACCATCCTGCATAAACAATGGCACATCTTTAACATGGGAATCATATTTTGTGCAATAAACAGTGGGCCACCAAGATGTATTTGTTTCTTGTCCTTTGAGAAGCTGGTTTGAATGGGCCGACGAAGTCCAAACCCCATTTCTAGAATGGCTCAACTAGCAGGATTGTATTATGAGGCATCATGTCTGCATTGTTCGATTTCCCTAGCCTCTGACACATGTTGCACTCCCTTGCAAACTTGTGTGCATCTTTTATGGCCACCATAGTCTTGCTTGGAACACTTTCCTGCCGCCGTCGTCGCTGACCAAAAAAATTCCCACCACTTACATCTTGATGTGCTTCTCCTAACACAGCCAGTTTCTCTTGTTCAAGGACACATCTCCTCAGAATTTGGTCGATGCCCATCTTGTAGAGTTGCCCAACCACTATCATGAATGACTTGCTTTGGAGAGTCAGCTTCTTCCTCTGATCTCTGGACATATACTCCAGAAAGGACAAGTAAGACAGGAATTATAGCAGTTTGTTGTACCAACTAAGTCTTTCTCCTTCTGTGAGGAAACGCTATGCATCTGGGAAATTTTCTTTCACCCCTTCTAGTTCTTCTCCTGCACAGCAGCAAAAGAATCCATCTCGCCAACTTTCTCACCACGTCTAGTTTATTTATTAAGTATAGGAGAGCTTTGTGATCTACATGAAGCTCAAACATCTTACCCAGTAAGTAGTGCTTGAATTTCTTGATGGAGTAGATCATTCCTAGTGAGTCCTTCTCTATGTGAAGCAGTTCTTTTTCGATTTGGATAGCCTCTTGCTTGCATAGTATGTACCATCCCTCTTGTGCTTCCTACATCAGAGCACTGCCAATGCCTACATCAGAGGCGTCGCAACACACATGAAACACCATGTCATAGTTGGGCTGCTGGAGGATGGGAGTTGCTGAGAGTATCTTCTTAAGATTTTAGAATGCCTGTTGATAGGATTCAGACCAGACATATTATGCATCCTTCATCATGAGGTTGTATAAGAGCACTGCCACATTAGCTAGGAACCTCATGAATCTACTGTGCCACTTGATTAGCCCCATGAATCTTGCAAGCTCTTTGGCATTCTTAGGGGGATCTAGTTTCATGATGACTGTGACCTTGGCCGGGATCCACCACAAGTCCTTCTCTAGACACTATATGTCCCAAGAAGAGAGATCCACTTGCTTACAAACGAAGGCACACTTGGCTAGATTTAGGCTTGGTCTGACCCTCCTGCACTTTTCTAGGCACATTGTGAGATGTGTAATGTGTTCTTCTTTCTTCCCAAACACACTAAAGTCATCCACAAACACCCTCATGAAGCTGGTTAGATATTCATAAAATATTTCTTGAACCATAATCTAGAATATAGTAGGAGCATTTTTCTGCCCGAATGTTATCACATTGTATGTAAATGCCTCCATTATGCCACAAAAGCAATCTTTTCTTTATCTTACTAAGCCATTTGCACTTGATTTTACCCACTAAATCCATCCAGAAAAGAATATGTTTCATGTCCCACTACTACTGCATCCAGCAAGGAATCAATGAAAGGCAATGGTAATGGGTTGGTGGATATAGTGTGAGAAGTCGATACACACCCTAAGATTCCCATTATTTTTTGGGAGAATGGCTATCGATGATAGCCATTCCACCCGATCCATAGGATAGATGAGCCCTACCTTCAATAATTTGTCAATATCTTCTGTCACCTGTTTGACATAGTTTGGGTTCATCTCGCATCTGCTCTGCCTGATTGGGTTCATCTTGCATCTGCTCTGCCTGATTGGGGTTGCATCTTCTTTCAGGTTAATTTTATGCTGGTAGAAACTGGGATCAATCCCCTTCGTATCAAAATAGTTCCAAGAAAACACATCCTTGTAGGAATTAAGCAACAAGAGTCTCCCTCTAAATTCCTAATTCAGTTTTGCACTAATCCTGATTGTCCCTAGGTTCACCTCCTCAAGATCTTCTTCTTGAACTCTGATATTCCTTTTCCTGAGAGCTCGACTTCCTCTTGTTTTAGAGCCACCATGATATTTTCTTATTCTGCCTATGGCCCCTTCACATTATCCTGAGTGTCTTCTTCCTCTTTTACAAGTGCTTTCCTTATTGACTATCACTTCAGAGGATGAGCTACCAAGACCTCTGTATCATACCTCTGCATAATCCTCTCTATATCTACTTCAAATAAGAATAAAATATTTGGATTCTCCTTCAAGATCTTCTCTTCTTTGTCATCTTCTACCCCTTTTGGGTAGTTCAGGACTTCTGCAGGCATTGGTCGGCTTCCCGACTCCTGCCACTAAGGTGCAGACTTTCTTTTTGCCTCTTCTGATCATGATCTGGTTTGTCTCTGTGGACTACAAAGGTTTCAATCAGCCTGACAGTTAAGAATAAGTATCTTATCCCCAGAATTAATGAGCTTTTGGACAGGCTAAGTGGAGCCCATATCTTCACAAAGATACATCTCAAATCAGGGTATTATCAGATCAGGATTAATGAGCAAGATATCCTGAAGAGAGCCATCAATACTTGGTATGGGTATTATGAATTCACTGTCATGCCGTTTGGATTGACAAATACCCCAGCTACATTCGCTTAATGCAAGACATTCTCAGAGAATACTTGGATGATTTTGTTCTTGTTTTCTTTGATGATATTCTGATTTACTCAAAGAATGCAGCTGACCACATGAAGCTCATGTCAGAAAAGTTCTTGAGATTCTAAGGAAGCACCAACTCTTTGCAAAAAAAGAGTAAATGCACTTTCTCTGCCGACCATGTTGAATACTTGGGCTTTCTGGTATCAAAAGATGGAATTTCTCCATGGCTCTGTAGGAATTGGAAAACCTGATGGTAAAATGCAAAAATGTGGAAACTGTTAAGGACTGTGACACGTGCGTTCTAGAAGTGACCATCAAGATTAGAGGACAAATAGTGGAAAGGGTTATTCTGGATAGAGGATCGAGAGTGAACATTATATTAGATAGCCTGGCCAAAAAACTGGGTATCACTGAATTACAGCCAGCCCCATTCCATATCCGCATGGCTAACTAGAGAAGGGTCTGACTAGTCGAAATAGTCAAAAGAGAGCAAATGGAAGTGGCAAAATGCATATTCACTCCAATATTCATAGTCCTCTTAGCGTTCCATCTTTCTTTTTCTGAAAGAGAACTGGCGCACCCCAAGGTGAAACACTGGGTCTTACAAACCCTTGTTCTAACAGCTATCTAAGCTGTTCCTTGAGTTCGATGGCTTCAAGAACTGGCATTTTGTACGTGCGCAAGGCTACTGGCTAAGAATTGGAGGCATCTTTGTTAGCTCTGTCAAGAATAAATCATCATAATCACTTAACCATTCAGGTTCTTTAGCTTTTAACTTTGAGTCCACCGGATTCATTTTGACAAGATAATGCGTTGTTTCTTTCTAAGTCCTTTTAGTAACTTAGAAGCCTTTACTAATTGCAGACTTGGGGATCCTAAAATTCCGGTTCCTTGAACCGTGAAGGTCATGGACGGAAATGGTTCCATTATGATAGTGAATGTCTACTTGATTTTTGTGGTGCCAATCCATTCCAAGGATCCCGTCAAAAACTCCCAAAGGTATAACTCTGAACTGACAGTCAGTTAAATTCCCATCTAGATTGAACTGAATACGATCTGTCTCAAGGTGAGTGAAAAGAATCTTCCCACTTGCCAATTCAACTTGCATAGGTTTCCCTGATTTGTGATCTAAGACTAGCTTACACAAGCATCCAGGGAAAATGAAAGAATGAGTACTGCCTGAATCAATCAAAAGCTTAAAAGGCTTACCCTGATACTCAACTGGAGTATGAATGACGGAGAATTGGCAATTTGGCCCTTGGTTTTCAATTGGAGCATAAATCTGTCCTCTTTCCTCTTCCACTACTTCTGCAATTATGATTGCTCTGGTTGCTGCAATCTGAGGCGGAACTCTTTCTCTTTGGTTGCCCCAATTCTGGGAAGGAGTTCTGAGGCTACTGTGGACAGAGGCAGATGGGTGAGCTAGAGTTCTCCTAGGATTCCCCTGGTTTGGGCGAGATCCTGATTTGACTGCTCTGCTGATAGGAAGGGGCTGGTCTCTGCACTCTGGGTCGACTTCCCTGTCCCCTTGACATGGCAGGAGTTGGGTAGTCTTTCAGCTGGTGACCAAAACCCTGGCATCCAAAACACCGGTTCTCACTTCTGAGCTCATCCCTCTCTAGATCCTTGTGAAAAAGGTGAGGCTCCTAAGAAAGTGTTCTGTGGGAAGGGTCTTCCTTCACTTCTAAATCTCCCAGTATCCTGATTCTGATTGGGCCTTGCTACCTCTTTGGGGGAGGAAAGTTTGAAGTACTTCCTAGGGTTTGGAATCTTTTAAAGTAAGAGGGTACAGGATTTGGCGAGACCTTAACAACAAAGGCTTTGGCAAAGTCTTTTGCCATTCGTACTACTTCAGCCATTGAGACAGGTTTGGCATTCTTCACTAAGGTGTCCAATGGCTCGTTCATTCCTTGAATGAACCTGGCCATCAACTGCTCTTCATCCAATTGAGGAGAATATTTGAGGAGAAGGGCAAAAGTTTGATGGTACTCTTCAATTGTCCGGCTATCCTGCTTTAGTTCCAAGAACTCATTCATTTTAGTTTCAAGGAAGCCCGGAGGACAAAACCTCTTTCTGAGGTAAGCTTTAAGATCGGTCTAGGTCCGGGTATTCTGGTCGAGACGGTTAGTCTCGCAGTGATTCCTCCAAGCAACCTTGGTCATTTCCACAATCTTTAACTTGGCGAGAGCCATCTTGCTTCTCTCATTGTAGCCAGTTACCTCAAAGTATTCCTCCATTGCCTCAATCTACTTTTCCACTACTTCACCTAACTGCTCTCCTTCACCCATGAAGAGACCAGGTTGGGATCTGTGCAGGGCTTTTCGAACATCCGGATCTAACTCTTCGTCCATCAGTTAGAGGATTCGGTTGCCTTGCACAGGCCGCGCACCTCATGACTCTGACAAAATGAGATTTTCGTCAACTTAACTTTGACAACAGATTTATGATTATTTAATTTTTACGATTTATTCTTTAAATAAATAATTATTTCATCATACTTCTTGAACAAGATTAACCATATTCACAATCATGAAAATAATTTAGAATTTTTTTACAAAACATCATTTATTATCAAAAGTTTTTGATATATACATAGAGCATCACGGCTCCCCAAAATCACTATCTCAATCGTATACGCATAAAGAAGCGAAATTGTGAAGGAGACATGCCATGGTACACATGATTCATTACAGAAAGAGCTGCTGTAATTCTATCTCTAGGGATAAAGCGGCTAAGAAGCCTAAAAACTTGGCATGAAATTCTGAAGTTTCTGAGTGAATGATCAAAGAGTTGTACACGTTGAACAAGCCCTAGCCTTATCAAAATCATGGCTAAGGAAATATTTTGCCTGAGCCTCTGACGCTAACTGGTACTGACATTAATACATCGTCCTCCACAGAACCACATATACCGACGTCGCTCAAGAGGATTAGGAAAGTAAAGACTCTCAAAATGACATGCGAGTCTCACTCTGCTTACTCGGGTCATAGCAGAGTTAATGAGGTGCTCAAATGCAAAGGCTATCATATCTTGACTCTGGGGAGAGTTCAAGAATGCTAGATAGATTCAGGGTATCCATCTATAAATTCCAATTCAATTTATGAGTTTTCAATTTTTGAAGTTCCTTCAACATAATATTAACAAGAGGACATTATTTCCCAGATTTACTTTAAAAATTTTAAGCAGTTTCTGCTGCTGTTACATAAATTTACAACAGCGCTCTAATACCAACTATGAGATCCCACTACCCCCTCTGCGCACCGAATTCCCGGATGGTAGAGCGGAAGTAGCTTCCTCTTGCGCGGGGCAAGGTTTCTCACTCGGGGCCTCGCCCTCGAATGTCCGGGCATGAGACTAAGCTGGTGGTCATTCCGAAAATCGAAACCGGGAACACTTCCCATGCCCGAAAAACGGGAACGATTCCACCATTTTTATTTTCTTAACGAATTCTTTTAACGAGGTCAAGATACTCAACTACCTTCATCTGATAAAACCAGATAGAAGGAAAACTATTACAAACTTAACTTTGAAGGAATCAACATTTTTTTCCTAATTGAATCAGGCACAGCCGTTGATTTATTCTCAATTTATTCTTTAGAGAAGTCTTCAGGATTCTAATTAACTACTCGAGTTCTAAGCATATTCCTATTAATCAATTTTATTATTAAAACTCTACTGATTCCAGCCAAGCACCGCCCAACCACTAGAATAGTAGAACCAGACAAGTACTCACCCACCCATAATTGAAAGCCTTTCTTAACTTTTGCTTTAGAATACAGATACTCACACACTCCTCTTTACACTTTAATTTATAAAACAATCCATTAATTTTCACAAACAATTACTGGTTACAGATGTCATAACTCAAAATTTCCATTCAATCCTTGTTTCTCACAAAATAGTATCACTCTGGACTCTGCGTTGAGACCAGCAGGTCAACAACGAGATCTAGTAATAACAGATTACAATAATTTTCTCGTCAACACACATATATATATCTTCCACGACATACGCATGGGTTTCCTAAGCACCGCGAGCCCGTACATCACCTGGTCAGAACCCTCCAGGATCCTCCTTATGTGTCCTGGAACTTCACTCAGGGACCGCTTCCTCGCCCATCATACCGAAAGCACACCATTTTACACCATACCTAGGATAGTCAAGACTTGGGAAGGTTTTTATCGCGTAAGCCATCCTTTGAACAGCTGTTGCACAGCCAAACTTCCCTTAGAAAAACACATATACCAATGCTCCTTCCAGCATTCTGGCATAAGACAGTCCTTTAAGAAAACTGGGTTTCTATGCAAGTTTTTAGTTTTGAATTACTTTTGAATACAATGGGTATTTCTTAAATCTGTATCCCAATACTTCTAGATCACAGGTCTGGATTCCCAAGCCGAATTCCTCGAATTCTGTAATCTTGTTCCTCAGATCAAAATCAAAGATCTCAACTTAGTTTCAGATTCAGTGGGATTTGAGTGTAGATTACTGAACTGGTCACATCGTCTATTCTTGAAACTGATGAAGGAGTTATATCTTGGTCATAGTCTGATGCAAGGGATTGAGTCTGAAAAGATTCTCCTTGAACTATCTTTATCGAAGGGTAATATTTCTCCGACTTCGATAGGTTTTCTGAATTTTCTCATTACCATCCTAGAGAATTTGAAACGGTAGAATTTTCTTTCACAGAGTATTTACTTATTCATTTACCAATATTCATGGGATTGTTTTGATATAAAAATTCTGTATACATCTATTTATGCATAAAATCCAACTTCTATGGGAATAACACTTTTATATAAAAGAAATCCTTTTATGCATCTATTTATGCATAAAAATCAATATTAGTGAAAGTAACACTTTTACAATTAAAAAAATTTCTTTTATGCATCATTTTATGTATAAAAATTGATATTAACACTTTTACAATTAAAAAAATTCTTTTATGCATCATTTTATGCATAAAAATTGATATTAGTAAAAATAACACTTTTACAAGTAAAAAAAATCTTTTATGTATCATTTTATGCATAAAAATCCATTTTGATGAAAGTAACACTTCTGTAATAAAAAAAATATTCTTTTATGCATCTATTTATGCATAAAAATCTATTTTGATAAAAGTAACACTTTTATAATAAAAAATATTCTTTTATGCATCTATTTATGCATAAAAATCAATATTGATGAAAGTAACACTTTTATAATAAAAATATTCTTTTATGCATCTATTTATGCATAAAAATCTATTTTGATGAAAGTAATACTTTTATAATTTACAAAAATTCTTTTATGCATCTATTTATGCATAAAAATCCATTTTGATGAAAGTAACACTTTTATAATAAAAAATATTCTTTTATGCATCTATTTATGCATAAAAATCAATATTAATGAAAGTAACACTTTTATAATAAAAATATTCTTTTATGCATAAAAATCAATATTGATGAAAGTAACACTTTTATAATAAAAATATTCTTTTATGCATCTATTTATGCATAAAAATTCATTTTGATAAAAGTAACACTTTTATAAATAAAAAATATTTTTTTATACATCTATTTATGCATAAAAATCCATTTTGATGAAAGTAACACTTTTATAATTAAAAAATATTCTTTTATGCATCTATTTATGCATAAAAATCCATTTTGATGAAAGTAACACTTTTGTTATTAAAAAAATAACCAATATGCATCTTTCTATGCATAGAATTTATATCTAAAAGAAATAACACTTTTATAATAAAAATATTTCTACTATGCATTTTTCTATGCCTAGAATGAAAATAACACTTTTAGAATACACAAATGTTGGGGATTATTCTTTTTGAATGATAAAAGATAAAACTTATTTCACCAAATTTTAGGAAATTTTTCCATAACCTCCTTTGTATGGCTGACCATTTTTCAAATTTTTCTATCTTAAAATTACTTAAAAATTATCCCCAAATGATTTTAAGCACTCTAAACTAATCAAATTTCACTTTTAAAAAAGAAACAATATGAAAAGTTTAATTCCAACTATTAGATCACTTAACTAGGATAAAGAAGGACTGATTTTAATAATGAGAGAGGGGGAAAGCCTTTCCAGCAAGGCATAACATCACATTATCATTTTAAAGATAACAAAAATTAAAAAACCATTAAAACAATAAGAAAAAGTAAGATTTCTAACTTACATGAATCTGGGAGCTTTCCTTTGGCTTGATGGTTTGAGGGATCTACTCTTGTTTGCAACAAGAGTGGCCACCAATTCTTTAGAAGAGGGAAAGGTGAAAAACTAGTGAATTATTAAGAAATTCACAGTTCTTGGCTCTTGGGAGGAGTAGAGTAACAGTGTATAAAACACTATTAAGCTTCAATAAAGGGGAAGGCTTCTATTTATAGGAAAAAGTGAGCTCCTAACCAAGCAAACTGATTCTAGAATTTTCAAGATCAGTTTGGTCAATTTTTGACCATTTTTAGGTCAGTTTAGCTTACTTTTTAGAACTAGACTTGAATTAGGAGAGATGAGAGATCAAATATCTCAATTTGTGCTAATTTAAAACTCCACCACACATGTGAAATAGGCGCCTCCTTCATAAGGGGGGAATTCTTATTGTGAGGTGTCAAAAATCCATTTTTTAAGTATTTCCTTTGGTCCTTAGTCCACTCTTCATCTTATGTGAGTATTTGCTCATTTTTGGGGAGATTTTATTTATTTCTTCTATTTCTCCACACATTTGGATGAATCTGATTGGCCCCTCAAAACCTTAATTTAAAATTTTTAAAAAATCTAGACCCCTAGGATAAGGCCTCTTGAACAGATTATACTTGATTTCTAATGCACCTTCTGAAAATCTTTTTGAGCTTTTGTTTCGGGGGAACTTATTTTAATAAGAAGAGATATTTTTTCATCCAAAAATATTCAAAATTTGAATAATCTCTCTCTAGAATATTTTCTCTCTCTAGGCCAAAACAAGTAGAAACAAGATCTTTTATATTTCTAAAGAGGGATTTGATTATAGGGGAAGATACTTGACATCTTAAGAGGCTGGGGAGGAATCTTACATACACCAACTACATAGATTGAACACAATGGGATGCAATGGGTAGAAGAAGATATCTTTTGGGTTAGTTAGTACTATGTCCCCCCGAAAAATACCCATAATAATGGTTGGGTCGGCATCTCTTTTTGTATTTTGCTTAATTAGTGTTAAATCTCCTAGGCTTAAGTCTTCAGACAAGTTGATTTCATATTGAAGTAATGAGAGGGTTAGTGTAGATAAAAAAAGTTTAGAGTTTGAGGAGGGACCCAAGGAGTCACCGGCCAACGAACCTATCTCCGAGGCTCACTCAAGAAGTAGTCGTAACTCATCTGTTGGCTCTTGTCTTTGGCTTCTTTCCCTAACTACCTGTTGGTGCTCCAATTCTTGTATCCTTGTGTCTTTGGTTGAGAGAAGATCGGATATTGCCATTTCTCAAACCATTCTAGCTCTAGCTGCAACCAAGTCCTCAAAACCTCTGTGTGGCTACTTCCTGTGCTCTTCTTGCAAATGCTTCTAACCCTTGAGCCTCTTCAATCCTCTTAAGCCTTTCTAATGCCAATACTTGGATGTCCTTATGCTGAGTGAGTTGGTCCATTTCTTGTTTATGGCTCTTGGACATCTGTTCCATTTCCAAGGACTTAGCATTGAGCATGTCATTTAATGTTCTTACTTTTTCTGCATGTGCTTTGTTTGCATGTTCCCTTTCAGATTAAAGATGAAGTATCTTTTAGTCAGCAGATGGTGAGGGCTTCATTTAATGTAGCTATGGTCTTGGTGAAATCCTCTACCTTTTTGTTAGCTTCTTGAAGCTGTTGGGCATGTTGATGTACTTGTTCTTTTGTTTGTGAAACTTCTTTTTGAATTTGTTCTTTGGCTTGCTCCACTTGCGACTTTAGTTCTGTATTTTCTTTAATCCTCTGTATAATCATTTGGTCGAGGACTTGATTATTTCTCTCTAAGACCTGGTACCTTGTTTATTCCTCTTCTGCAACCTTTAACTCTTTGAGGATTACCTCTTTGTGTGTTGATGCGGTTGCCACCATTTGTTCTTGGAGCATTTGCACCTAGTCAATGGCCTCTTGGACTTGCTACACCACAATGCAGCATTTATGTCACTAAGCATATGAGTGGTTAATAGGTGGCAACACCACACCCTTTGTCCCTATTCCCAAATGGGGGCATTTGTTGTAGTTGCTCCTTCTAATTCATGGTGTGGTAATTGTAACAAACTATTCAGGCCCTTCACAATCTCTTTAATAAAGCGCTCGTCATCCAGATTATATAAGAAAGAAGTGGTTGGGATTGTTTCTGCATCATCCAGCCTTTGTCGTTTACTTGGGCTCGTTTCTTACTCAGTTCTCTTTCTTTTGTCTCCTTCCTGTCTTTTGTCAAGGACCTCCATCGGTGCTGAAGTTGTCTGTTCATGTTTTTGGTGCTCCTCCTCTTGCAACACCTCTTTTCCCAGGGCCTCTTACAACACCTCTTCTCTACACCAATCTCGGCTGATGTATTCTGATCTGATATAATGGAATTACAAAGTGGTGAGACGTTTCTGAAAATGATCTGAGCTAGGCTAGGGGGAGGTGTTCGCATCTACTCCAGTTTTGAGGTGGGGGTCCCTAATTTCTCTTGATTGAAGAAATGTTTCAGCAAAACATGCTTGGTCGGGGGAGGCTTGGTGTGGTGGATGTTAGAGAAGCCGGTTTGATTTCGAGGAGGAAGAGGATGGGGAGGTCGGTCTCTTTCTTGTTGTCCTACACACAAGCTTGAGCTTGGGCTTGCTTCACCACAACACTTACCTCAAGAATATGGCATTAGCAAATAGTTGTGCATGTGCTCAAAAATAGCTTTAGTATAGAGCATGCATAAAGTCTCTCTTTCCTATTCTCTTTCAATCCCTCTGCTCTTTCTCACATGCTTTCCTCTTATCTACTCAATGTATCTCTCTCACACACAAATCAAAGCACTAAGAATGTGCTTACCATGTTGACATCCAAAAAGATGACCTCAGTTTGTGGCTAAACAAGGTTAATGTAAAACACCATCATTGTAACATGCTAGAGAAGAAAGGCAATATTGCATGAACATGAGCAATCATTATTTTTGAAATTTAAGAGAATATCACACTCTTACACACACAAACCCTCTTCATTTCTATTCATAAAAGAAGGTAAGCATGGAAACCACAAGTGAGTACATTTAATGGTTTAAAATCTTAAAAGGAAATAGATCTTGTACTCTTTGTCGCACAAATGATACACTTGTAACTCTGGTCTGTATACACAAGAAGATCCCGGTATGATACACAAATGATATGGGGACTGGGGGCCTATTTATATGCCCCCACATGAGCAGTCGGCCTGCTGGTAGGCAGCCGACTGGCCCTGAAAACTCCACGACCAGCAACACATCCAGTTGGCCAGATCATCAGCAGTCGGCCACCTTTGGCATGGGGTCGTGGACCAATTGAGCAGTTGGCCAACAAATGGGATGCCTCCCAAGCCACAGAAAAATGAAAAAAATAGGAAAAAAATGCGAGGAGTGAAGAAAAATGATAAAACACCTCATAAGGGCGAGCACACCCATAACAAAGGCCCTGGTGTATAAATCTAGACAGGAGATGACTTCTAACACCCCCCTCTCAACTCCTGGCTGTGAAACCAACCACAGGGAGCTGGGGTGCCGCCTGAGCAAATCCTGAGATAGCGACTTCGTGAAGAGGTCCACCGTACTGTCCTCCGTCCGAACAGAACTCTAGCAAGATGTTGGAATGAAGGGATGTAATGCATGAAAATATGAGTAATCACCATGTAAACATGATGCCTAAGTGTGTTTAGTCTCTCACACCAAGAGAATGGAAATAGCCTT
Source organism: Cibotium barometz (assembly GCF_041138505.1). Classification (NCBI taxonomy): domain Eukaryota; kingdom Viridiplantae; phylum Streptophyta; class Polypodiopsida; order Cyatheales; family Cibotiaceae; genus Cibotium; species Cibotium barometz. The sequence continues at coordinate 26,202,367 of NC_141056.1, read as the reverse complement.
CCACAAGCCAAGAAGCCATGAGCTCCAAGAAACATGAGTTTCCATTTCTAAAAATGATCATCAAAAGTTACAACCATGGTCCAAGTCCCCTCTTTTATACATGGACTTGTCCCATTATTAACCCTATTGAATAAAGTTTCTACTTTATTACAAACCATCCCTTCCCAAAGATTTTGTCCTCAAAATCAATAACATGTACAATCTCAAAGTATGAGACTCTAATGTAATCAATGGGAAGTGGTTAAGAGTTCTCAAGTACATCCAAAGCACATATACAATGAAAATTTGGATGTGTACGAGTCCACAAAGCTTCAAGCCCAAAGTGTATGAGTGGGACTGTTATGACAGCCCTTCTAGTCGATGAAGACCCTTGAAAATCCTTCATTTAGACTCCATATATTGGGCTGAAAATGATATGTACACTCAGCCATATGTAGCCCACATCATAATCTTTCATTAGGATACGCCATGAAGCTTGTTGGAGTAGAAAAATAGGCCCAATAGTAGACCTTCCCAAAGCTGTCCAGAAATTACAGCATGTATACTTCTCCTCATATTACCCAATTTGCTCAAGTAAACCATACCACTTGGTCACGGAAAGTCATCCACAAGTAAACCATGTTGTTGGACATACTCCAATGATTGCCAAGTAGCCTCATCCATGGGTAATTGCTTCCATTTGACAAGGTATTCATCAATAAGACCCTCTTAGGTGGTAGACTCTTTGGCACTTGCAAAAATATCTTCATACTCCTTAAGAAGAGTTGCCATTTCCTCATCTATGTGCTGTCCACTGCCTTCCATCCCCTCTTGGGTAACATGTAACACATAGATAGTGTCAAAAGCCTTAATCTCTTTCTTGAGTCACCTTGGAGTGATCAAAGAGAGCTTCTTAGGTGCATTTGCAGCAAGTACCACCTCCCGGATCAAACGGAAACTCACCATCCTCCGTGATGAAAGAATGGTCTTCAAGTGACTCCTCATGTGCTTCTTCATTGCAATCCTCCCATTCTTCAATGTCATGAGAGTCATCCTTGTTCTCTTCCTCATCCATGAGGATCATAGTGGCCACAATCTTCTTTGATTTGCACACATGCCCGGGTGACCACCTCTCTTTGCACTTGAAACATAGCCCTTTGCTTCTCAACTCCTCAATCTTTGGATCATCCATTCTTTGAGTCTTCTTGAAGGGTTGAAAGGGCTTCTTCTTCATGAAGTCACTACTCCTTTTGGCATCAAATTGATGTATCCCATTCTTTGGCTGTCCACCCCCAAATGATGTAGGAGTTCTTGGATTAGAGGATGGTAATGTAGAGGTAGGACCTTTCCCAAAATTGTAAGAAGTAGTGGTTGGTTTGAGTGTGTCCTTGGTGAAGGTCATGGGCTGAGACCTCTTGTACTTTGGCTCATAGAGTTCGGCTAACCTCATAGCTTCTTTGAGAGAGCTAGGCCTTTGAGCCGACACATCCGCCTTGATGAAGTGTTCAAGCCCATGCACAAACTTTTTCATCTTCATGTCTTCACTCAAGCCTTCCACGTACATTGAAAGCTTCAAAAATTTCTTGATATAATCTCTCACCATCATCCCCTTTTGAGAAAGTTCATACCATTCTTCATGGTAACGGTCAAGCACTAGGGGTGAAATGAAGGCCAAGTTCATCTCCCGCTTCAATCCTTCCCAAGTTGATGGCGTGTTCCCTTGTTTGACCAAGTGCCTCCACCATTGATGTGCATAATCTTCAAGGTGTAAGGAAGCAAATTGTACCATATCACGCTCACTTTTTGGGTAAAGTTGGAAATAAGTGTCAAGCTTAGTAGCCCACTCCTCCAACTCTTGCGGAGATGATCCATCACCTTTGAACTTTGATAGTGAGACTTTGTCTTTGACATCCTTAGAAGCTGTGTAGGATGGGTTGTCATGTTGGGTAGAGGGTTTGAACCTTTGCATCTTCATATACGATTCCATGAATTGCGCAAAGTCTTTGTAGTCCCTCTTGATGTCATTTGGTAACTCCATCCACTTCTCATGAGCATCCCTTTGTCTTTGGGCAAAGGACAATTGGTTCCAATCGAGTACCACCTCTTCATCAATCATGTGCATATTGGAATTAGATGGACCCGAGTGAAAAGAAGAATGAAACATGTCCTTGACAAGGGGCCTCCGTGCATCCGCCATGAATCCAAAAGTAGCATTCTTGGTGGCATGCTCATGCATTACTTTGGGAGAAACCTCTTGTGCCATAGGTAGCTTGCCTTCCCTACGGCCTTCAAAAGCTGTCCCATATTGCTTGCCTGCATGTGAAACACCATGACCACTATCAAATGAAGGTTGGCTCATTGGCCGAGCCACCCTCTCTTCCAAGACTTCCATCCTTGTGGCCATAGTATCAAGTCTATCATTGACCTCCACCCTTGTAGCCATCGTGTCCATCTTCGCATTCATTTGCATCAGCATTTGCATGATCGAATCGATGGGGATGGTATGTGACGCTTGTGGGGTGGGCTTGTGGGCACTTCCAACATTCACTTCTTCATGCACTTCCCTTGAAGTATGCCCACAAGTATCTTCCGAAGCATCTAAGATTCCTTGCTCCATAATTGCTTCTTCTCCCTCTACCTCGTCGGGAGTCAAGGTGTTATGCTTTGGTCGCCCTCTTGTCCTCGTTCCCATGGAAAGTATTGGTTTCAAAGATTTGGCTCTAACTTGAGGTAGGGATGTCCGATTGAAGTGGTCTAGAGCTTGTTGGAGAGCTAATGAGGTGTACTAGACCACTATACAAAGACCCTTAAGAAGTGAGAAGTGCTACTATTCTCTGTTTTAGGGTTTACAGGGTTATAGGCTGAAATAGTATTTTGAGCATAACTTGAGCTAGAAATATCCGAATGCAAAACTTCTTAGCTCAAATCGAAGCCCTCGATGAGTACTACGAGCCTATGTGATTAGATCTTGAAGACCTTAAAACCCCTATGACTGAATTAGGGTTTACTGTTTCTGCAAAAACGCTAATTTATACCCCAAAGAGATATCGAAACGGAAAGGTTAAGGGCTCGTTGGGTAGCTCTAAGGAAGCACTAAGAGCTCGTATGATCACCTTTAATTCAGTCCAAAAGGTTTGGGACTGAATTAGGGTTTTGTAAATCTGCAATTTTCTTGCCCAAGTGACCCTTTTGTGCCCCCAATGATCCTTGCTTGTTCCCGCACCTTTGTTAGCACCTTTTGCACTTCCTTTGCATCCCAAGGTCTGCAATTAATGTTTCACCAACCTCAATTGCCATGCATAGTCAAGATTTTGGAAGAATTTCGCCATAGTCTCCTTTGTAAATGGAGCCAAATCTCAACTGAAAATGCAATTTCTGAAATCAAAATACAATGCTCTTTGCATCCCACAATGCCATGAAAGCTCTTATGCAATCTTTGTCCATCAAGGCATTAGCAACATCCACACAATATGATGGAATAGGGGGCCCCATTGCCCAAATGCATCCATAAAGTCGATGTGAGGATTGTTGAGGACGCGCGTTGAAGCTTGCCGATCTCCCGGCCAAGCCCTTCTCACCCCTTCACCAAGTTTTCCTCCAAGGTGAAGGTTGAGGCCATTTCTTCACTCCGTGTACCTAATCCCTCTTTGTACCGCTTTTCCAAGGCAATCACGGCACAAAGAGTTCAAGACATTCTCCCCTTGGCCTCTCCAACCAATGCCAAGGTACCCTCACACATTGCTAGATTCTAGAAAACTTGAAGTGGTAGCAATGGTGAGTGTAGGTACAAAAATGATGTGAATGTAATGGAAGAGATCACTTACAAGTATATGGCATGACTCATGCCATTTACAATTTTCTCATGAATCAATACGCATGAACTCATGCTCATTCTCCTCACTCCAAGTGTTCACCATCCATCAAACAAATTCCAACATCAACAACATCCAACAACACATTGACACTTGTGAAATATGAGTTCAATCCCCCAAAATTGATCCAAGAGCTATGCTTTCTTATGCCAAAATGCAAGTCATAGCATTGAATGGCTATGTAGATGATTCAAGGCATCTATGTGGCATAAAGATAAGCATGAATGGCTCCCAAAAGCATTGAGTAAACTTGATACTCCATCAATGGCATGCCAATTGAATCAAAGTGAAGAGTATCTCCAAAAATATGATCTATGAATTGGCCAAGCTCATGTGGAATCAATTCCTTTCACCATTGCCATCAATAATGCATGGAGAAGCAATATTGGCATGTGAATGGTCAAGCTTTAATGGTTAATTTCTGAAAATTAGGGGAATTTGAATGTGTCCAACCCTAATCCATTCCCAAGCTCCACCAAATGCTTCAAACTTGCAAGAAATTGATCATACCACTCACCAATGTCATCCGGAAAGCTTCAATGGTAGAAAATGTTGAAGAAGCCTCTTGTTGAAGAAAAACGTAGCTCTCTTTTGCTCTGAAATTTGCAGCCAAAATACATCTCCCATGTGCTTGAATAAGGCTTGAAAATATGCTCCAAATAATAGCTAAAAACCCTATTGCAAGGCTTCCATGTCTTGAGGTAGTAGAGCTAGGTGAAGCCTAGCTCTCCCTCTCCCAAATTTCAGCGCTGATTTGAGGCGGCAGCCTGCAGCCCGCCGTTTGTTGCTTTCTTGCCTCACTCATGAGATGATAATGCTTACAAAGATGCATATGAAGTATAAGCTTAGCAATTGCAAGATATGGTTCATGGTGGAAGGTAGGTTAAGCTCAATTTTCAGCCATGGAGAAATGAACAAAAGCTCCCAAATCTTGAGAAAAAAATTAGCAAGAAGAGGCTCAAATGAAAGATCTCGGAAAGCTCTACAAAAACCCTAAGGTTTGGCATCAAAACGGGTAAAGGAAGAGCATCCCATGGCTATGGAAAGCTTGAGGAAGAAGAAGATGATTACTAATCATGATTAGCAGAAAAGTTAATTGCAATTAGTCACTTGCCCTAAGTTTTGGCCCGACTGCCCCAAATTTTTGGTCCAGAGGCCCAAAATTTGATCCAAAAATGGCAAAATTGGTCAAAATCACTCAAAATTCAAGCAATTTCCATGAAATGCTCACCATCTCCATGAGATTAAGCAAGATTAGAGAAGATTTGTCAAGAATCACTCAAGGATTACAAGAAAATGAAAAAAAAAATTAAAAGAAACTCAAATTTTCAAGCAAATTTTCCCAACAACCCATGCATGCCCATGATCAAAATCAAGAGCTCTGATACCAATTGGAATGAAGGGATGTAATGCATGAAAATATGAGTAATCACCATGTAAACATGATGCCTAAGTGTGTTTAGTCTCTCACACCAAGAGAATGGAAATAGCCTTCCACAAGCCAAGAAGCCATGAGCTCCAAGAAACATGAGTTTCCATTTCTAAAAATGATCATCAAAAGTTACAACCATGGTCCAAGTCCCCTCTTTTATACATGGACTTGTCCCATTATTAACCCTATTGAATAAAGTTTCTACTTTATTACAGATGTCATCAGCAACGATCTGTTCACGATCAAAGTGCCTCTAGATGACTATGGGTACCTCCAGTGGAAGCCCAAACCTGCTATGCAACCTCTGCATTCTCACCACCTCACAAACAGCATCACAAACAGCCCGATACCCTGCCTCTGTACTCGATAAGGCAAAAGATGACTGTCTCCTACTGCTCCGTAAAACTACTCCTGGGCCTGAAGTAGATCTTGTCGTGTCCGGATCTCCTCCCCAAACTGAGTCACTCCAACCGTGGAGTCGGACTCCATCCAATAATCCCTCTCCTGTGTACAAGAGTCCATGATCCTTCGCATGCCACAAAAACCACAGGAAACGCAATCTGCCTCCCAAAGAGTCATCTACGACCATGAGCTCAACTGCCTCATCAGGACGCTCTTGTCCAATCTGGTGTCCATCAACCAGATCAATGAACCATACTGCTTCTGAGTCAAAGAGGCATCACACAGCTCACAAGGATCAACACATGTTACGGTGCACAAACAAGTCCTGGAAACCTGCTGAAGACCACGCAAGGCCTTCTGAGACCTGTCAAACACCCCCTTTGAATCCGGAACCACAAAGCCTGGAGAACCCACCTCCTTCTGCAAGTAATCACCTGCCACTTGCCTGGCTCTCCGAAAGGTCCTCGTGGAAAGAACATCCTCATCTACTGGAGGTGCTTTGTCCCGAATACTACGAGAAATGAGATCATAAGTGATTTAGCTTCCTCTGACTGACAAACACAAGAACTATCAACATCAGTACTGGAAAGTTCTTGCCAACTGTTGCCATCTACTGGCAAGCTATCCATCATCTGGTCTCGGAAAGCTTGTACCTGCACACTTAAGTGGCCATTTCCAGACTGCCACTCATCACAAACCGAAGGACCTGGGAGAGAGAGTGGTGAAAGCTTGTAAACTCCATTCTCCACTCTGCCTTCCCAAACCACCTGGCATGTTGCTTTGTCTCGGAGAGCAACAAGTGCTCATCAAACTCCACCCATACGCCAGTCTTGCAAACCTGATGCACTGACAACAGATGAAAACCAAGTGGCGGAATATACAACACCTGGGAGGAATGCTTCCCCCCTCTACTATCGGGAACTATCTCCATCGTGTCCTCACTGTGAACTGGGATAGTGGATGTATCTCCAGTAAGAATGTGACCAAAAAGCCTGCAGAGATCTTGTAAACCGGAACGGGAAGGAGTCATGTGCCTGGAAGCACCACTATCTAGAATCCACTCCCGAGTATCCGTTGTCGAGAGTCCTCCAATCTCCTCCTTGCCTGAAGAAAATGAAACATCGGTGTCCACCACCTCCAGGTGCACAAAAGCCGGAGTCTTCATGATTGCTGCTGAGGAATCTTCATCCTTCTTGGTCTTCTGCTTGGGACACTGCCTCTAGTAGTGGCCTTTCTCGCCACAATCATTACAGGTCCTCTCTGCCTTTAGTTTCTCATGGTCAGTAAAACGGACTTCTTCTCAAAAGACTTCTCCAACGAAGCCTTCCCTTTGCCCGTGTTATGGCCTTTTGACCGTTGGCCAGTTAAGGCCTCTGAACCTTCACCCTGAGGAGGGTTCGTGAATCGTTCCTCCTGGGCCAGGACCATGAGCACAAGCTCCTCCCACGTGATGGTGCTGAGCCTGCCACTCGTAATCAAAGACGAGTAAAATGTTGAGTACGAAGAGGGCAAGCGCGACAGCAACGTTATGGCCATGTCCTCTGACGACATCTCCTTCCCAGCCTGAAGAACGGACCCTGGTGTTGACATGATCCCACATATGTGTGGGCCTCCCGCTCCTTTCGGATCGATGGTAACTCCCCTTCCTCTGCTTCCGGCCGTGGAACCCCTTGCCAATATGACATCATCATGTGTCACGTTACAGTTGACATCAACAGCCTCATGATGTGTGTATGAACCACCACTATATGCTAAGCTGTGTAGGATATTCTTGGGTGCTCTATAAATGGTCTTGTAAACTTTTCTCTATGTGGTTTTTGTTGCATATCAATGCTCCACCCTCAATTGTAAGGATTCTAGCTAGCTCTTGTTGTAAGCTTCCCATTATAAGAGAAAGCCAGGTATGTGCAACCTGGATATCCTAACCTAGTCCTGACACTAATGGTGGCCGTTGTGGGCTTGATGGTAAGATCTAACATACATTGCTAGATAGTGTTTAGGTAGATGCTGACCATTAGTTGTGAAATGGACTGCACTAGGGTTATATGGTACCATACTTCAGGTTGCAAGGCCCAAATAAGGCAAAGGTGAGCTCGATGGCCATGGGAGATGGGGGAAACTTTTACACATCCCGAGCTAAGTCCACCATATATGGTGGCACCGATTATGTGTGCAGACCAATGCAATATAGTCATGGTTGTGTCTCGGAGCCTATATATATGGACATTTAGGCACCATCTCTATATATAGTCCACAAGCATTTAGCCCTTGTCTCTCCCATCATATAGTCTTCTCTACAACATCTATAGATTACCATTGAATGCTCTCCTCCATGTGCACACAATTGTTAAGCTTTCCCACCATCTGTTGTAAGTATCAAGATGCACTTCTTACATGGTATCAAAGTATAAGTTTATGATCACCACTTCTCTGTTCTTTTCCCACTGTCTAGTCCTTGAACTCCACTTTTTGGTTATTTTTCTTCTTAGTAGAGTAGGAGAAATGACATCAATAAAATGTGATGCTAGTAGGAAGTTAGACAACACCAACTCTCCTCTTTGGAAGTTCAAACTCATAGTAATTTTGTTTTATCATTTATTCCTATTCTCTCTACAACATGTCATAAAATGTATTAATGCCAAAACATAATTTACGTTTTTGGATATTCTCTCTTTTAAGTTGCTTCCCCTCTATATTACCAATACTTGTCTATATATTACCATGCAAATACTAGACTATCAATGTTACCAAATGTTATGTGGTAAATGTGATGGCATGTTAGTTTAGGAATGCCATCCAAGTATGTGATGCCATATTATTTCAAGAATGCCATCCAAGTATATCCCCGATAGAGACTATTAAAGGTAAAATAGTTGTTGTGATTGCATGCTTTCATTAGCTGTTTTCATGGATGCTTGTTTGTAGTAGCCGTGTGATAATTCATATCACATCTCACTTTGGTGTGAAAGGCTTGGTAAAACCCTTTCATAAAGAGGATAAGAAAATACCATTTCGAGATGAGAGTTTCTACATTTTCATTCTTTTTTACATTTTCAACATAAAGATGTGCTGTCCTCAACAGTTTGTAAAAGGAGATTTCTCACGATCCTCTCTTTATTTTGTAGGTCTTGGAATGTGATGCGGCCTCTCAACAACTTGAATGGTTTGGCAATATCTCGTTGGGAAACACTTATAGACGTGGATGCCATTATTTCTCTGCGCTCTCTCAAGAGGCTTCAGATTTGGGATTGTGGGAGCCTCCAGTCGCTACCGGAAGGAGATCAATAAGAAAAGAGAGTGTAATTAGAAAGAGTGAGACAATAAGGCTAGAAACATTAGAAAAGTGTTAGAATAAAAATATTAGCTCCAAAAATCCTAAAAAAAATAAGAACATAAGAATAGTTCTATTAAGAGATAAGTATCCCCAAAAATAGAATTTCGATTTTAGGTGATAAGAGGTCATATTTAGAGTACTTTTACACCTTTAGAGTCCATGCATACTAAAAATATGGAAAAACAACGCGTTTCTAAAGATGGTGCGTTTGCGGCTATATACAGACGTTTTTGCCTATTCTGTCCGCGTTGGCTTGTAGACCAGATGCCTTCCCGTTCTTTTGACTGGTTACATGACCATATTCTGAGTTTTTATCAGAGAGTTATGGCCGAAACAGTTTGCTGTTTCTCTCAGAGTCTCTACATAGAGAAAACTGTGAGAAGGCAACAAGTAGCCTCAAGGTAATCCTAGAGTTTGAGATGTATATATCCCTTCATTCTTATCTAATATCTCAGAAAAGAAGCTTAGATTGCTATAGTCTTTCGGAGGAAGAGACCTAAACTCCATAGCTTTTCTTTTAGAGAAAGAATACTATGCTGTAGACCTGTAGGAGAAGGCTATTTTGCCATAGATCTTAGAAAGAGAGAAGAATCACAGTATGAGTAAGAGGAGATAAAGCTTGGAGATTATTGGATGATTTCAATCAAAGGACAAGGTATTAGAAGACTCTATTCTCATATGTCAAGTTCTAAAGCTCTTGTTAACAAGCAAGGACAACGAGATAAACGACAAATTTCTATAAGGTATATACATATTTTGTTTTTCAATTATACATCATTCTTAGGGGTTGAGGTATGGCCCCGGCTTCTCTATTGATTGTTACAAGTGATCTATTTGATTGATTTACCATTTAAAGTTTGTATTCTTTTAAGCAATAACATATGCCTTAATAAAGAATGACTTATCACAATCTCAAGTTGAAATGCTAAAATCTTTGTGAAAAAGATTGTTTTCTTAAAGAAGGTGACATGGATCCTAGTCAGATGGTTTAGTGAGTAAATGGATTGTTATCTTTGTTAAATTAAGGTACATGTACAACTTCTCCCTGTCTTGACGCTGCCCCGTTCTTGTGCTTGTATAGCCGGACGGCGGAGACGTTAGTAAGGCCCGGAGTTGGCCCATGGTATCCCTCATACCATTGGGATAATGAGGTTTGCCGATTGAGGCGATTGATTATGATGCTGCCTAGTTCTGAGGGCCCAAGCTAGTGCGGTGAATTAGCCCACCCTAGTGCGCAGACATCCCTCTGAGGGGCGGGAGGATCGAGCGATGGAGCCTGAGAGGGCGACAGGCCGGCTTGAGTCCTCGCCAGCGGCCGACGATGAGGTGTATGGTCCCGTAGGGTTTTGCCCAGCATGTGGAGGCTGGAAGGCCGAATTCTAGATCATCGGCGGTATAAAGGAAAAGAATAAGAGAGCCAGTTTGGCTTGTATGAAATTGATTCATGTTTAAACTTTGTTTTTATAAATCTTATCTTTGGCATTATTGTATTGTGGAAAAAGGCAAAGGCTGTTTTAATAAACCTTGTGAAAGGGCCTTAATTAAGGAACATGTTTGTTTATGTCAAACAGTGTGGTAGGATTAATTAGAAAACAAATTGACGCGTGAGTAGGGTGGAAAGTGGGAGGATGGAATGCCCCGACGGCACCATCCTACGGACGAGTGGACCCGATTAGTCGGGTAGCTTTCCAACATATTAAGTGAAAGCCCTACGTTAGATAAATAGGTTCTCGAGCAATTCTATTCTAGAAGACTAGGCCAACGGCTGTGCCTTGCATGGATGAGGAAAAAAGCGTTGTTGCCCAATTTATGTGATCAATTACCCTATGGGTGATTTGATTTTAGAAGACCACGCTCCCCCTGCGGGATAGAACTAGGTCTTACCTATGAATCGTATCCTTGAATCTCTGCAAGGTCAAGGTGTTGATGAATAGGAAATTTTTCCCAAGATAAGACTTAGTGGACTATCTTAAGCGTTTCCCCTATTTGTGGAAGGGGAGAACCTTACAAGTGGTATCAGAGCCGATCTTAGTTCCTAGGATTTGTTTTTCAAAGGTTAACTGTCAAGGGATTAAAACAAGTGATTGTTTATCATATGAGGACGAATCAATCATCTCTACTGGCCATAGAAGTGATTTGAATATCCTCACATGTTGAGACAATCATCTTATGAAATTGTGCTTGTATCTTGGGGGTGCACACGCAAGATATTTGTACAATAAATTTGAGAAATTAGATTGGGGAGAAAACCTTTTGTAAACATAGGGTGATCAAATAAAGAAACTAGTAAGAGACTAAATGACTAGAAGGATAGACCGAAACTAGTGAGAGACTGAATGACTAGAAGGATAGACCGAAACCTTGTTTAGAGAAATTTTCAGGATATATCTCATTAACTTGCATATTATAAATTATTAAGATTGTAACTCCATTAAGATTTGAATAGTTGACGTGTGAATGCCATCCATTCGATACTGTACACTAGGACGATCATCCAAGATCTTTAAACCATCTCAGACAAACATGGGTCGTCTTGGATGTGTAATTCCCAGAGGATCATGCTCTTAGATGTGTTAGTCCCAAGATACCAGACGTGTAATTCTCAAAAAAATGAAGATCTCAGATGTGTTAATCTTGACTACCTTCAAATGTGGTGCTATGATAAGTATTTGATAGTCTTGAACTTTTAATGGATACAATGAAAGAAGCAAGCTCACCCTTGCTCGTGTCTGAAAATCATAAGAAATGCCAAATTAGTTGGAAGCATTGTTGTCAATCTAACCATTGGAGCTAGAAAGTTACAAGCATTGTTGTCAATCTAACCACTGGAGCTAGAATCAGTTATGAGATGCCATGAAAGTACACCTTCGTGAAAGGTTTTGTCCTCTAGGATTTCGAGAGGATAAAATGAACGAATTTTTGGAGCTAACCCAAGAAGGAAAGACCCTAAAAGAATACCACCAATAAACTTCTCCGATTTGCTCTAGATGGATGAGGTAACTCTTCTCCATCGATTCATTTGGAAGCTTAATCTATCTATTGAATAACCTCATCAAGAATGTGAAACCATCCTCTATTTCAAAAGCCATAAGTATAGCCAGAGACTATGATAAAGTTTTTATATAGAAAGTGTCGAGAAGGACATGAGTCATGTTAATCAAGAAGAGGTCCCCTAATTCAAGAGGAACGTCAAGTCCACCCTTGGCTACAAGGAATCATGAGCTAGAGCAAAAATTAGGTCAAGAAATAGGGATAGCTGGGTTAAAGATAACCGAATTTAACAAGTATTTCTATGAGTAAATAGAAGAGGATTGGTGCAAGATTTATGTGAAGTAATGTGCATGATGAATAGAGGTATTCTACAAGATGATACTAAGATTATGAAATTGCTATCATAGGTTAGATTGCGTAAAGGATTGATTCCCTTGCATTTTTCCATGAAAATTTATTAAGTACTATATTATATGGGGGTATAGAATAAGGAATTCGAAGGTTCATACCATATGAGAGGTATATGGATACATGAAATTAGAATAATAAAGATCTTTTGGAGGCACAACAAAATGAGCCAAGCACATGAAATAAACGAATCTTTAAGAACAATGTTTAGATAAAAGAGAATTTTTACCTAGTGGTGGGGACACCAATTTGAAAGAGATAGGAGGATTTACTTAGATACTACCCTAGCTCGCGAGATGAGGACATCTCGAATCTTTTAAGTGGGGGAGATTGTAACGTCCCTCCCAAGCCACGTATGTATGTGTCTCTTTGAATATAGATTTCAATAAGAAAAGAGAGTGTAATTAGAAAGAGTGAGACAATAAGGCTAGAAACATTAGAAAAGTGTTAGAATAAAAATATTAGCTCCAAAAATCCTAAAAAAAATAAGAACATAAGAATAGTTCTATTAAGAGATAAGTATCCCCAAAAATAGAATTTCGATTTTAGGTGATAAGAGGTCATATTTAGAGTACTTTTACACCTTTAGAGTCCATGCATACTAAAAATATGAAAAAACAACGCGTTTCTAAAGATGGTGCGTTTGCGGCTATATACAGACGTTTTTGCCTATTCTGCCCGCGTTGGCTTGTAGACCAGATGCCTTCCCGTTCTTTTGACTGGTTACATGACCATATTCTGAGTTTTTATCAGAGAGTTATGGCCGAAACAGTTTGCTGTTTCTCTCAGGGTCTCTACATAGAGAAAACTGTGAGAAGGCAACAAGTAGCCTCAAGGTAATCCTAGAGTTTGAGATGTATATATCCCTTCATTCTTATCTAATATCTCAGAAAAGAAGCTTAGATTGCTATAGTCTTTCGGAGGAAGAGACCTAAACTCCATAGCTTTTCTTTTAGAGAAAGAATACTATGCTGTAGACCTGTAGGAGAAGGCTATTTTGCCATAGATCTTAGAAAGAGAGAAGAATCACAGTATGAGTAAGAGGAGATAAAGCTTGGAGATTATTGGATGATTTCAATCAAAGGACAAGGTATTAGAAGACTCTATTCTCATATGTCAAGTTCTAAAGCTCTTGTTAACAAGCAAGGACAACGAGATAAACGACAAATTTCTATAAGGTATATACATATTTTGTTTTTCAATTATACATCATTCTTAGGGGTTGAGGTATGGCCCCGGCTTCTCTATTGATTGTTACAAGTGATCTATTTGATTGATTTACCATTTAAAGTTTGTATTCTTTTAAGCAATAACATATGCCTTAATAAAGAATGACTTATCACAATCTCAAGTTGAAATGCTAAAATCTTTGTGAAAAAGATTGTTTTCTTAAAGAAGGTGACATGGATCCTAGTCAGATGGTTTAGTGAGTAAATGGATTGTTATCTTTGTTAAATTAAGGTACATGTACAACTTCTCCCTGCCTTGACGCTGCCCCGTTCTTGTGCTTGTATAGCCGGACGGCGGAGACGTTAGTAAGGCCCGGAGTTGGCCCATGGTATCCCTCATACCATTGGGATAATGAGGTTTGCCGATTGAGGCGATTGATTATGATGCTGCCTAGTTCTGAGGGCCCAAGCTAGTGCGGTGAATTAGCCCACCCTAGTGCGCAGACATCCCTCTGAGGGGCGGGAGGATCGAGCGATGGAGCCTGAGAGGGCGACAGGCCGGCTTGAGTCCTCGCCAGCGGCCGACGATGAGGTGTATGGTCCCGTAGGGTTTTGCCCAGCATGTGGAGGCTGGAAGGCCGAATTCTAGATCATCGGCGGTATAAAGGAAAAGAATAAGAGAGCCAGTTTGGCTTGTATGAAATTGATTCATGTTTAAACTTTGTTTTTATAAATCTTATCTTTGGCATTATTGTATTGTGGAAAAAGGCAAAGGCTGTTTTAATAAACCTTGTGAAAGGGCCTTAATTAAGGAACATGTTTGTTTATGTCAAACAGTGTGGTAGGATTAATTAGAAAACAAATTGACGCGTGAGTAGGGTGGAAAGTGGGAGGATGGAATGCCCCGACGGCACCATCCTACGGACGGGTGGACCCGATTAGTCGGGTAGCTTTCCAACATATTAAGTGAAAGCCCTACGTTAGATAAATAGGTTCTCGAGCAATTCTATTCTAGAAGACTAGGCCAACGGCTGTGCCTTGCATGGATGAGGAAAAAAGCGTTGTTGCCCAATTTATGTGATCAATTACCCTATGGGTGATTTGATTTTAGAAGACCACGCTCCCCCTGCGGGATAGAACTAGGTCTTACCTATGAATCGTATCCTTGAATCTCTGCAGGGTCAAGGTGTTGATGAATAGGAAATTTTTCCCAAGATAAGACTTAGTGGACTATCTTAAGCGTTTCCCCTATTTGTGGAAGGGGGGAACCTTACAGTGCGGGAGCCTCCAGTCTCGCTACCGGAAAGAGTAGCAAGCCTGACGGGCTTGATGAGACTCGGCTTGTCTTGGTGCGGGAGTCTCCGATCACTGCCTAGAAATATAGCAAGCCTCACACGGCTGGAGAAGCTCCGCCTGGTGGGTTGTTGCGACATACAAGCACTGCCGGATGACATGTTTGGATGGCTACCATGCCTGCAGGAGCTAGGTTTGGATAGCTGTTACCTTCCTCGAAGAACTCTGGTACGCCCACTCACACCCACGTCTTCGAGCAGCAACCCATTTTCTGTACCACACATTTTCTGATGCAGCTGCACAAATGGTATAAAGCAAATAGCACTTTTACATGACATCTTATATGCATATCCTTAGTAATGTCTTCCCAAATGGTATAAAGCAAAGTTTTGTGATCAAGTACTTCTTCAAACCAACTTCTCTGCTAGTCTGTTCTAAGACCATACACTATTTAAATTTTACAAATATTATTAAGCATCTTTTACGTTTATGGCTTATTTTGCAAAGATTATTCAGCATCCTACGTTTTTTTTGGCTTTTCTTCTTAATATATTGCAAAGATTATATTAAGCATCCTACATTGTTCAATGCTCCTTGGATTTGAGAATGGAAATTGATTGGCCGTTACCATCCTAGGGTAACCATGTACACCCATCCCCATACCACCACGAGAAATCAAATATAGCTCCTTCCCCATGTTTAAGATGTTTTATGTCTTGCCTTTAATGTGAAAGTGAAAAACATGTTAGTATTGAGTTGCTCACAATTGTCTAGTACATCCATGTAAGCATTATGGCCATAGTTCTTCGATTTTTGTATTTCAAATATGAGTGAATTTATCAAAGCAATTAGAATAGTAGAGGAGCAAATTGGGAATGATGGGCATGGAAGTATATAACATGTATATCTATTTTGGTGCTTTTCTAATTTGAACAAGGGCCTTGTGGTAGTCCCACATAGCCACTACAAAACTATTCAGCATCACCTTTATTCCCATTAGATATTTGTGTACCTAAAAAGATGTGCAAATCAACTCACTTAGGGACGTAGGGTTTGATGTCAAGCAACTTTGAAATACTATACAAACCATCTCTCAAATCTTAAAGCAAGAAGCTTTCAAATATCATTTGAATGGGCTAAAGAGGAAAAGAGCTTGTATTCTTCTTGTTCATTTTGTTGTATTGAGCTACCCATGATAAATGCATTAATTCAAAAACTTTTATATTGAGTGTAAAGTAATGATTACAAGTGAAACCATGCAGATGTAGATGTGCCCTAGACTAGTGTACCACTATGATGGATATGAGATCTAATATGCCAATCCTGGAATAAAGCACGCCATCAAAATTCCTAGCACTGGTATTGGAAAGAAATTTACTCAAAGTTCTACCAATACTACCTTTCTAGAATCCGTACTGCTTACATCACTAGCTCCGATACTACCTTTTGAGATCCATATTACTCACTTGCACACAATTGATGACCTTGTAGGGCATTGTGATCGCCAAACAAAAAATTTGCAAGGAAAACTTATAACAATAATTACGACAAATGAAGACATTAGAAAGGAAGAAAAGAGCTAGACAAAAAATAGTAAAAAAAGAACACCCTCCATAGAAGAGCACTTAATAGGTCAAGCACATGAATAATTGCCTATTGTTGACTATTCAAGTTAATGGAAGAAGAATATTAAAGGAGATCCATGTAATTGAGAACATAATCCCGAAGAAGAGTACCAAAGACTCCACATTAATTATTATTTTTTCTTCCAAAAGTTAGTCGTAAGCAATTCATTCTCACCTTTCAAACTTATACTACTATAATCTTTCATCCATTCACCCTTGAATTTAATTAAATTACACTCTATTCACATCCTTTCTTAAGGGTAATGCGTAAATATTTTATTTTATATTTTTACAAATAATTCTTATTATTTAATTGTACTCTATTCACATCCTTTACCAAGTGTAATGCACAAATATGTCATTTTATCTTTTAATGGATAATTATTTTTATTTATTTTAAAAAAAATATTTTTATTTATTTAAAAATAATTTTTATGCTTTTCTTTCTTTAATTTAATCCCAATGTGCAGGGAGTGTAGGTGCACATCGGGAAACCAAAACTTAAATTTAACACATGACATCTCGACTATTAGTATTAAATTATGTTTTCTAACCTCAATAAATATTTTTTATTTAAAAGTGCTCATATCAAAATATCTTCTCTCACTAGAAATATACATCCAAAATAAATTCCTCAACTATATTAGGGTAAGGGGAAGAGGGATCTTACACTCTCCCCCACTTGAAGATCCGAAATTTTCTCATCTTGCAAATTGGGGATAATATCTCCTCAACTCTTCCTCTTTCTCCCAATTAGCATCCTCAACCGAGAAAAACTTTCATATGATTAAATATTCTTTTAAGATATTGTTCCTAAGGGGTTTTTCTTTGCTGCCCAAAACTGTTATAGTTCCAATTTCATGACCTTGACCGGGAAAGGTGACGTGCTTGTCATCCAATATATGACTTAGATGTGCAACATACTTCTTCAATAATCTGAAGTGAAAGACATTGTGAATCTTTAAGTATGGAGGGAGAAAAATTTTGTAAGCTTGATCTTTAAGTCTCTTCTTGTAATCACACGTGGTCCATAATATTTGGGTGATAGCTTTTTGTACTTTCCACCTTCGATCGTATATAAAGAAAGACCATATCACCGTCAATAAACTCTCTGATAGTTCAATTTAGATCAGCATAATGCTCTTGAATAGCTTTGATATCCTTCTTTATTTTCTTCATTTGATTATCCATTTTGTCTAATATTTGCTTCATCATTTTCACTTTTTTTAATGTGTTGGACCAATATAATTTCTCTGTAAAGTGCCTTAAATGTACTCATCTCTATGCTTCGATAAGAAAATTCTACCAGATGTACATAATTCTTCATCTTCTAGGTTCTCATCCACAAAACGCTCAAAGTATATCTTTGATCACTTGGATATGTCTGGTCATTAGTTTTCATATGGTAGATAGTTCTAAGATCTAGAGAAGTACCCATAACTTTAAATAATGCAGTCCGAAAGTGGGATGTGAACTTAGCATCTCGATCACATTGACTATTCTTTTAGGTGCAGTCCATGAAGTCTGAATATTTCCTACAAGAAGGCTTCAGTTACATCAAGAGTATTATATGGCTTTTTCAATGGAATCAGATGAACAACCTTAGTCAAGCGATCTACCCATGATTATATCTTGCATTAATTAAAGGAAATCCAGTAATGAAATCCATACTTATACACTCCCACTTCATCTGCGGGTTATGTAAAGGATTCAAGTTTCCTGACATTTTTTATCCTTTTGGTAGACAAACATGTTGAAGTACATCCTTCTTCAGTGCAGACCAAAATAAACTCTTCTTTATAGCCATGAAAGGCTTCACATAGCCAAGGTATCTTGCTATAGGACTATCACGAAATTCATTTAGAATCCTATATTTCTATCTGCATAGGAACACACAATCGATATTGAATTACAAACATCCATTGTCTAACTAGAATCCTTGGACTTTCTTTACTTCTTAGGCCATCTTATTATATTTAAGCAAGGCAAAAATACGGGTGGATAATTTATTTGACCTAATCTTTTCCTTAGTTTCAGTGGGTAAAGGATTTGAAATCACGTTTGCCACCACAAGTAAGGAGGCCTTCTTGCTAAGCGCTTTAGAGCATCTCTTTTCTTCCCGATGTATACTTGATTTCACAAGCATGTGCATCCATCTTCTTTGCCTCATGTTAAGATCATTCTGAGTGAAAATACATTTTAAGCTCTTATGGTCTATAACTAAGGTGATTTTTTATCTGAGAAGATAAGTGTCACCAAGGCTTCAAGATGTGCACTATTGCAAGCAACTCTAGGTCATGAACATAATAATTCCTTTTACGAGGTCTTAAGTTTCAAGACTCATAAGCTATGGGGTGTCCTTCCTACATTAGGATTTTGCCAATAGTGAAATCAGCGACATTGGTAATGACTTCGAAGGGCTTCCCAAATTCTGGCAAGTTCAGTATAGGATTCATTATAGTAACAGGATTTTTAGCTTATCAAACACACTTTGACACATTAAAGAACAATGAAAGGGAACATCCTTCTTAAGAAGTGCCATCAAGGTAGAAATAATCTTCGTATACTCGGGAATAAAGATTCGATACCACCCTATCAACCCTAAGAATTATGTGACTTCCTTTATTGTCTTTGATTCTAGCCAATCCATTGACAGTTTGCACTTTTGTGGGATCCATTGATATTCCATCTCTTGGCCTATGAACCCTTGATATTTAATTCGATCAATAAAGAAACTAAACTTGCTCTTCTTGGTGAAAAGTTAATGCTTTTTGAGGTCTTCCAAGACTTTATCACATGCTTCTCATGATTCATAACATTCTTGGAGTAAACCAGAATATCATCAAAGCAGACTAAAACAAAATCATCCAGATGCTCTATAATTATTTCTTACATCAATAAATTAAAGATATCAAGGGTATTTAATAATTAATTTGAATGGCATTATTGTGAACTCATAATGTCCCTATTGGTGTTAAAAGCCATCTTAGGAATATCTTGCTTCTTAATTCTGATCTCATAATATCCTGATTTTAAGTTAATATTTATGAATATCAGGGCTCCATGCAAATGGTCTAACAACTCATCTATCCTATATTTTTTCTTAATGATAAGTCAATATTCAACCCTCAATAATCAATGCATTATCTGAGAGTTCCATCCGTCTTTGTCTGGAAAAGAATTGGCACATCCTAAGGGAATACATTGGGTCAAACAAAGCGTTGATCCCAAAGTTTCCTCAACTATTCCTTGGGTCCAATTGCTTTTGGAATGGCCATATTATAAGCTCTTTTTGTAGTTGGATGAGCTCCAGTAGGTATCAACCATATCTCATGATCAACTTCACAAGTCAAAGACATTTTACATAAATCTTCAGGAAATATGCTAGCATACTCACTCAACCATTCTGGTTTCTTTGTATTTGACTCTACCTAGAGGATTGAGCTTGACAATCTAGATTGCTTGTGTCTTCCTAAGTTCCTTCAATAACTTGGATGCCTTTATAAGTTCTAAGGTAGGGGCTCCAATTACTCCAATCCCTTACACCTTGTTTCCATGAAGATACATGAAGGAAATAGTTTCTTTGTGACAATCTAGATTGCTTGTGTCTTCCTACGCTCCTTCAATAACTTGGATGCCTTTATAAGTTGTAGGATAGGGTCTCCAATTACTCCAATCCATTGCACCTTGTCGCATAAAGATACATGAAGAAAATAGTTCCTTTGTGACAATGAATATTAGCTATTTCTACATGAGCCAGTCATACCAAGAATCCCATTATATATGCCTAAGGACAAGACTCTAAACTTAAGTTTGGTCATATACCCATTCAAGGAGAACTGAATTATATCTGCCTCATGGCACATAAGAACCTTTCCACTTGTATTGGTTTACCCTACATCTAGGTGGCGATTACTAATTTATGCAAGCATCTGGGTGAAATAAAGGAATGAGTTCTTCTTGTGAACGAGCCAAAAGATTAAAATCTTTACCTTTGAAATTGATCGAGGGACATGATTATTGAAAACTACTAGTTTTGTGACCTTGCTGTGCTATATAGCAGCATGAATTATGCCTCTTTCTTCTCTCTTCACGTGAGTTATGGTAATAGCATTAGAATCTATTAACTGGCTAGAGCTTACCTCATCTACTCCAGTTTTGAGGTGGGGGTCCCTAATTTCTCTTGATTGAAGAAATGTTTCAGCAAAACATGCTTGGCCGGGGGAGGCTTGGTGTGGTGGATGTTAGAGAAGCCGGTTTGATTTCGAGGAGGAAGAGGATGGGGAGGTCGGTCTCTTTCTTGTTGTCCTACACACAAGCTTGAGCTTGGGCTTGCTTCACCACAACACTTACCTCAAGAATATGGCATTAGCAAATAGTTGTGCATGTGCTCAAAAATAGCTTTAGTATAGAGCATGCATAAAGTCTCTCTTTCCTATTCTCTTTCAATCCCTCTGTTCTTTCTCACATGCTTTCCTCTTATCTACTCAATGTATCTCTCTCGCACACAAATCAAAGCACTAAGAATGTGCTTACTATGTTGACATCCAAAAAGATGACCTCAGTTTGCGGCTAAACAAGGTTATATAGCCCCAAGATAAAATGTAAAACACCATCATTGTAACATGCTAGAGAAGAAAGGCAATATTGCATGAACATGAGCAATCATTATTTTTTAAAGTTAAGAGAATATCACACTCTTATGATACACACACACACCCTCTTCATTTCTATTCATAAAAGAAGGTAAGCATGGAAACCACAAGTGAGTACAGTTAATGGTTTAAAATTTTAAAAGGAAATAGATCTTGTACTCTCTTTGTTGCACAAACCCTTGCTTGCTGTCACAAGAATGTGTACACACTTTCGCGCTTCCATACCCATACACCCATACACATGTATGCACATGTATGTACATAAAATAGGGTAAGCATGGAAACCATAAGTGATTGCACTTAACATGGTTAAAACATTGAAAGGAAACAGATCGGTCAATCTCTTTTCACACACACACCCTTCCTTTTACACTCTTCTGTTGCCATAGGAACTTATCAATGCCTTTCCCTTCCTCTCTTAATGACGGTGACAAGAATCTGCTTGCTTATAAAGGGTTAAACCCCACTCTCATGCACTCAAGGGGTGAATCAAGCGCTCTTACTTTTGCATAGCTACTCTTGCTATTTTTCTTCCAGAGTTGACTAGTCATTTAACAATAAGAAAAGAATGCATACGTATTCAAACCCTAAAGGTGCTGCCTAAAGAGAATGTGTGACCCTAATTTTTATGTGGAACATCTTGTTAAACTCTTACCCTCTCTCAACCTCTCTGTCATGGACTAACATCTCATTAAACTCTTACCCTCTCTCAACCTCTCTCTCACATACTAACATGGTACTTTAAAAATTACATGCTATGGTCTTGAGGTAGGACATGGCAAGCTACAACAAGAACAACATGCATTCTAGATCTATTAGATGGGATATATACTTTAAAAATTACATGATATGGTCTTGAGGTAGGGCATGGCAAGCTGCAACAAGAAACATGTATTCTAAATCTATTAGATGGGATATATACATCCAGTCAATAGGATCTCAAAGCAAGCAACATACATTCAGATCAAGACTAGCAAACCCTAGCTTTGGTAATAGGTATTTGAAGAGAAAATTGTAGCGTGGTTTAGAAGTGTAAGGTGTTTGTGGGCATAACTACTCACCACATGAAGCTATGGGCAACTAGCGCGAGAACTAGACAAAGACGTCTAGTCTTGGTGCCCAAGCAGTACTGTGAGCACTTGCCCATGCAAAGATGGAAAACAAGGAATCATTGGGGCATTGCTCTTGCAGAGTAGGGAACATCTTTACATGATCTACAAGATCCTTAGGGAGTATCATTGATGATTACAAGGACTTCTTGTGTGGTTTTCGCTATCTCTGTGATGGTTACACTATCCAACACGTATGCCAAGCTCACAAACAACCGGAGATCTGCTAGCGTGTCATTTCCTTATTGACCAGTGTGTGAAATTTAGGGTTTTACAAGATTAGGGTGGATGTGAGTGATTAAGCATCATGATTAGCATTTAAGTTAATGCTAATGATAATGATTACTCACTAGAGTTGAGAGAGAGAGATTGCTAAAAGACACAAAAGAGAATATGCAAAAAGTACTTGTGCATACTTTCAATTAGAAAACCTGCCTTTATATAGGCACCAAACTAGCACATCACACAACTTGGATACTTATTTGACATTTTCCAACACTCCCCCTCAAATAATGATTATAATGGGTGATTTGGATTACAAAGCATACTTTTTGCTTTGGTTTCACCAACTTCACCATATAAGGAATACTTTACATGTTTGACAAACAAGGAGTAAACATGATAACATAAATACATAAGGAGAAATAAGGACTAAGGCTGGCCAAGACCACACAAGACTTAAAAGGTTCATACATCTTTGACAAAGTTAGCCTCTTCTTTGAAGGCTTGATTTGAAACTTCTTCATAGTTTTCACACTGTGCTGATGACATCTTCTTCTTGAACAAACGATCTTCTTTAAATTTGAAAGAACCATTATTGGAGTAGACAGTTTGAACTTCACCTTTCTTCTTTGAACTACTTGAGACTTTTTTTTGTTGAAGACTTTAAGTTGTCCACTAATTTGGACTTAGTGGCATCTTCATGGTTTTACATTATCGGCTCAATTTCCACTCGCTCATCTCGCATCAACACACCTTCACCATATAGGTGCATGTTGGTGCTAAGATACTATGAGAAAGCTAGTCCTTCGACATGGAAATTGTAGTACACCTTGAACCTAGCCTTAGGCTTTTTGCTTTTGAGATTAAGAAGCCATAATCATGTACCAAACCTTCAACCATAGTGGTTACATGCTAACAGATAACGAAAACATTGATGCTCCACCTAAGCTAAAAACTATAAGTATTTGGAGCTTGAAACTAGGGAACCAAACCAAGGGGCTTTTATAAAAGAAAGCAATAGAGTGATGGAGAAATCTCCAAGGTCAATATTGCACCCTCAATTGCTAAAATTTATGCACTTGATTACTTAATCATTGCTTAATGGAACTATACAAAAAATGAGTTTGATTGGTTCTCACTATATCCACTTGATGAAAAGCCTTGCAATTTGTTCTATGGGAAGCTCGAACCATTGCTAAATAACACCTCAAGGGGTTTTAAAGATTTTGTAAAAAAATGTCCAAAATCTGCATTTCTTTGTTTTGCTCCTCCCAGCTACCTATACAGAGCATCAATTGACTTGAAATTTCATGAGGAGGTAACTTTTATCAATAAGCCATACCTAAAAGAAATTTGTCCAATTGCTTGAGAAATTCATCAATTTTTGATGTGCAAAGGTGCTTGTTTGCTTTGCGTGTTGCATTTAAGATGGGCCATTTTATGTGTAGTTTAGCAATTGAAGGACCTTTCTTTTGAACCAAAAAGTTTATGATTAGGTCCATTGTGTAGAGGGAGAACCAAGCAAATCATTCTTGGTAGGGGTATTTTGGCAAAGAAGAAAGAGGAAAATTGGGATTAGTGAGACCATGGTTCTAATACTATGTAGGAAAATTACGGCTTCATAGGATTAGGATGGATGGTAATGATTAAGCATCATGATTAGGGTTTAGGATAATGCTAATGACAATGATTACTCACAAGAGTTGAGAGAGAGAGAAATCTAGACATGAGAGATTATGAGAAAAGTACTTGTGCATAACTTCAACTTGCCTTTATATAGGCACCAAAAGGTTACAACCAAAATCTCCCATGTGGGATAAACATCTTGATCTAAAATGGTGACCCTTAGAACATCCCACAATTTGATACCTATTTGACATGTTCCAACAACCAGCCAGAGAGGAGGGGATTGGCAGAGTAGGAGAGTCACTAGAGAGGAATGAGCGGTTTTAGAGAGAAGGGGGCTACAATGCAAGAAGAGACATTATCAAGAGCTCGCATGGGTGGAGCTGGCATCAGGAGCTAGCATGCACGTGTTAAAGGGGGGGCACACAGGGGAGGGGAGGGGTTGGCTATGAGGCTTGGGGGGTTTGGGCTACACAAGCGTGAAGCTAGGGGGTGGAGGAATGTTGGCGTCGCAGGGGAATTGCCAGAGCTGGCATGGATGGAGTTGGCATTAGGAGCTAGCATGCACGGGTATCAAAGGGAGGGGAGGGGTTGGGCTATGAGACATGGGGGGTTTGGGCTACGTAGGCATGAGGCTAGGGGGTGGGGGGAATGTTGACATCATAAGGGGAGGTTAGGGTTAGGAGTGTTTTTTCTTTTGGAATAATACTCATGTTAAGAAAAGGGTTATGGAGTGGGCGCAAAGGGGAGGGCCATAGGGGGATTAGGGTTTTTTATAAAATAAAAAATTGGTGCTTATTTATTGTATTAAATAAAAAAAGAGAAAAAAGAAAGAAAAAAGAAAATAAAAGATAAAAAGAAAAAACTTCAAGACAGCTCAACAAGCTGCCTGCCTACAGGAATGCCTAAGGAGGCTTTGGCTATAAACTCCATCAGACCCAAAATAACTCCACTACAGAGCTGCTATTTCCTAAATATCATAGGGTTCTTACCAAGTTTAACACATAACTACAAACTACCACATCTGAAAGGTCTTTTCAGGAGCCTTGAGGCCTATTAAAGTGCTAATCGCATCTCAATAACTTGAAAATAAATGTAAAACATACCCTAGGAGCCTTAGAATCCTGATACAAAGGAAGATACTTGGGAAAACCTGAATAAAAACCCTACCCTAGATGGCAACTTTGGTAATCTGTCCAAGTTGGTGACACTTGCACTTACCTAAGGAAACCTAGCTTCAATGGATCCTTCTAAGGATTTTAAACCCTAGTATGACACTCGCATTTACCAGAAACCCTAGCTTCAATTGGTTATCTCATATGCTTATCGCAACACAACCTGCAAATCCCACCTTGAATGGCCTCCGTAACCCAAAACACAGACAAAGTTTCGGTTCGCATTGGACAGCAAGCCGTGCCCTCAATTAATTATACCTAAAACAAACAAATCACATTATAATGACATTAAATGGCATAGCACTACCTTCAATGGCTTCTCTGGGAGTCTTAAACCCTAAAGAAAAACAGGAAGCAGACCATAAAAGAGGAAGAGTCACCTGAGAAAAACCTTCGGCTGCTTGAGGAAAGCGCGCTCCGTCTGCAGCAGAAAAGAGCAAACGGTGAGAGGAAGAGAGGTTGTGTAGATGACAAAAAGAGGAGGGAATCGGACACCGCACCTGTTCCGCCATAGCTGAATGTAGGCAGGCCGCTCAACACATAGCACACGCTTCAGAGAGACGGACGAAGAAGCCTCAGTAGAAGAAACCTTCAAAATGTTAGGGTTCCTATTTTATACAACATTTTTTATTCCACATTTTTCATCTAAACTTTTTTCTTCCAAAGCATTAGATCTAAACTTTTTTTTGACCAATAATATTTATTTATATTCTTTTTCTGGCTCTGGTGTATGACAGATTTGGAACAGTTAATATAAACTTTTTTTTTCAAACGCATTAGATCTAGTTAAACCTTTTTTCTTTTTTGAGAGGAATTAACACTCCTTGGGCCCTTTATTTATCTCAACCCTTCGCTGCTGCAAAGTGAGAGGGCAAAGTAGGCCAGAATCAAACCATGTCTCTCTGTTATCCATTTGGCATTTCTTCCAAAGTCCTTCCCAATGAAAGCACTTTCTCACGCTATCATATAGGTCTTGAAGAGACCCAAGTGACCTGCCAATGGCATGGAATGCATTTCTTCAAACACCTTTGGCTTGAATGATGAAAGGTACTTAAAGAAATGCATTCCATGCCATTGGCAAGTCAGTTGGGTCTCTTCAAGACTTATGATATTGTGAGAAAATGCTTTCATTGGAAAGGACTTTGGAGAGAGACGTGTATGCTTTTGTCTCAAGATGTTTAAAATGCCAAATGGATAAGGATCTTGTATTTTCTCTACCGTTTGAGATACCTCTTCGTCGAGCAAGTACTCCTCTTGTATGTCAATGATCCAATCACTATGCACCTCTGATATGGCTGCTAATGAACATGCCCATATTCTAGAGAGTGAATCGGCAACCACATTGTCCTTCCCCCTTTGTGATCTAGAGTCATAATTTGAAGAGTAAAAACCCACCTTCATTGCTTGGGAGAGAGATTGGGCTGACATAAGAAATATTTTAGCATCGAGCACCCTTCGAATAAAATCTACTCCCATAGAGGTAGTGACGCCACCCACTTCTTAATGGCATGTGAGATAGCAATCATCTCTTGATCAACATACATGCATTTGTATCTCCCTATCGTGTAGCTTTCAACTCTCTCATATGCAATCACTCCATGGTCGATATACAAGATAACCCCAATGCCTCTTCCACATGCATCTACCCTCGTGTGGTGAAATGCTTTAATAAATCTAGACACACAAGCATGGGGGCTAAAGTGAGCATATTTTTCAGCTCTTCAAAGCTCTTGTTAGCCGTGGTGGGCATCCCAAAAGAATGCCCTCCTCTTCAAATTATCTATCTCCCATAGAATGATGATAGACAAAGAAACCCTCTTAGTTGAGTAGAATTAGACCTTCCTTGGATCCACTCCAATGCCATCTTTGCCCACAATATAGCTAAGGTATTCCACCTCATGTGCCACCATGAACGTGCATTTGCTTTCCATCACATAAAGGTGGTTGGCTCTCTCACATCCAATACTTCTCTCACATGCCTCAAGTGTTCTTCCTCGTCCTTGCTATATACCAAGATGTCATTGAAGAATACAAGGACCTATTTGAAGAGGTAGGCTGACGTACCTTATTCATCATCAAGGCTTCGGATGCATTGCATAGACCAAACGGCATCACCATAAAGTGAAAAAGACCCCTTTCGGTTCTAAAGGCAAATTTATGCTCATCACCCTCTTCATACAAATTTGATGGTATTCCAATCTCAAATCAATCTTAGAGAACACCCTTGCTCCCTTGAGCTCATGAAGGAAGTCATCTATGCAAGGAATTAGGTATCTATTCTTGATAGAGATCTTATTAATTAAGAGATCCCTATAATCAATACACATGCAAAAGGAACCATCTTTCTTTTTGACCAAGAGAACAAGTGAGGCAAATAGAGATTAAATTGGTTCCACCCATCCCATATCGGTTAGTTCCTTCACTTTCTTGGTAACTTCATCCTTCTCCACCTTTGGGACCTTGTGAATTGGTATCTATTCTTTATAGAGATCTTGTTAAGAGATCCCTATAATCAATACATCTGTGGAAGGAACCAACTTCCTTTTTTACTGAGAGAACGGGTGAAGCAAAGGATAATGAATATCAATTAGTTCCTTCACTTGCTTGGCAACTTTATCCTTCTCCACCTTTGGGAGACAATAAGGGGGTTTATTCATCGGCTTGGCATTTGGTTCAAGCTCATTGGCTCAAGCTCAACTCCATGATCAACAACCCCCTTAGGTGGCAAGGATTTGGGCATGTCAAATACATCTGTATGCTCTTGCAAAAGCTTAGCCATACCCTCATGCACATACAAGGGTTAAACACAACATTGGTGAACGCATACACATATGATTCCAAATTCCAACAAAAACTTGTTCACGCCCTATTGGAAATTTGCTCATACTCCATCTATAAGCATAGGAATGGATTAGTTGCATGAGTCCATTTTTGTTGGTTATTGTTTGATTGAACATATCAATGAACATTGATCATTGAGATTGTTATGACCATGGATAGATTAAAAGAGAAGGATTGATTCTCATACTTTATAAATGAAGCACTCCAACTCTGCACCCTTACATATTTTTATACATAGGCTAAAAGTATTTTGAAGTGTGATATTAGTATACCAACCATTCCAAATATTATCTACTAGGACCTACTTTTAATATGCACCTCTTGTTGTAATATTTAAAGTCTTGATATTATTTCTTTTGAGTTTCCCTAAGGATACTTTTTCGAGTGTACAATGCACCTCATGATATGGAAATGCTTGTTGGAATGCATAAACACAAAGATTACCTTGACAAACACAAGATCATATTTACACTTATTTATCTCATTTGCAGCACGCCATTGTTTCTTAATTAAGCATAAATGTAAAGCATGGAACAATTCATGTAATGCAGCAATAGTAACGTGACTTCTTCATTAATTTAACTTACACTCCTATTAATTCTCAATGCATTCACCATTTTTGTAAGATTTCTAGAGAAAAATGGGTCAATTTGATCCATTTGATTATGTTGCTCACCTAACAAGGAGTATTGACCTTTGCATTATACTCTTGCCATTGTTATTTTCTTTGAAATTATACTCTTGATTTGACAATATTGATTTAGATCTTGGATTTTTGATGAATTTATCAAAATTTGAATAAAGATATCTATAAATCTTAAGAATTAGAGGAGCATTTTGTTGCTTGCATTATAAACCTCGGTTAGCCCTTACAACAAGAAGCTAGAAAAAGCTTATTGTGAGGCCCAACCCAGCTTCCCCCTCTTGGGATCTGGATAGACATTCCTCCAAACCCAAGAGGGTCTCAAAATCAATATCAATTTTTTGGTCAATTTAAAAACTTTTTGGTAGAAGGGGAATACAATTCTAGTTTATTCTTTTCATCGCTTCTGTCAAGGAAATGAAGAAGGAGGCTCGAGCTTGTATTGAAGCTTGGGTTGTGGACCCTTTGATCTAGCCACCACCACCCTCCACTTGGTCCCTATGGATGGATTTAAGGTATTCCCTTAAGTTCATTTAGACAAAAAAACATCCATTCAAATCAACTTTATCTTGAAATAATTCTTTCACTTGAGGTAAGTTCCTCATCATTGTGCAAGTTCATTGATTGCCCATACTAGATTCATCTCCAAATACCTTATTAGCTTGACCTTCGTACTTCCATTGGTGCAATACATGAATATAATACCCTAAGATTTCTCATTCAAGCCACTTCATGACTTTTCCAGGAGTCGTGGTTCATGGTCTTTCCAAGGACTACATCCTAAGACCTTGTCCTGGTCACACCTAGTGGAGGAGGGGATTAGCTCAATACCCCTCAATGCCTCATCTTTCCTTCATTGATAAGTCAGTGGAATCATTTGGATCACCACCCCCCCACACGTGAAGATTGGTGTCCATCCTTCGGATGGGAGGCCATCCTCACCCAAAAAGTCCTTCAGTTTGCATACACATAAAGCAATGAATATAAATCGATCTAATCCTTTGGTTATTCCATATCTTAATGTGTTCATCTAGCTCCATCCCTGTGGGATTGAGTCTCTAATAAAAGTTCAACTAGGGGTTCATTTTTTTATCCTTAGAATCCTTAACAAATTTCATGCAATGTCTAGATTGTCCCTAAATGAGATTCACAATTATATTTTGTGACAAAGTCTGGAACTAGTTCTCATGTTTAAGACTTGGAACTAATACTCATATCCACGTCTTGTTTGTTCTTGTTAACTAATTCCAATAGTTGAAATCTTTTGTGTTGGATCCCTTAGAGACACACCCCTTAGAGACACACCCCTTTGTGTTGGATCCCTTAGAGACACACCCACACTTATTCAGTCCCTTCACTAATCCATGGAAAGACCCAAATAAGAATTCATACCAAACATTGACTTATCATATAACCTTGCCATAAGATTAGCACACAAATTCCAAGAAAATAGCTCAACCAATAATTTAAACAATCAAAAGGCATTTATACAATGCATCCTAATTTACCACACCATGACAAATAAGTGGTTAGGCCATTATTCTTAACATTAAAAGATTGAATTCCCACTTTAAAAGAGGTAATTATCAACTTAGATAAAATGACCTTTTTCCTAATTATTAGAATCATCATCCCAATAGCTAACCACACATGCTTGAGCATCCCAAGAACTACAAAACTTTCCAACTATGACTACTAGATAAGTACTTTTATAAAATAATGAAGCTCAAGCATGTTTAAAGGATAAATTGTTATAAATCATGACAAATTTACCCACACATAACAACCTAGCTTATACTCTTATCTTAGCTCTCTCTCACTAGGCAGTGTGAAGATGACTAAAGAAGGGATTCAGGAATGCCAGTTGGAGCTTAAAATAGCCTAGAGTAGTAAAAGCATCTCACAAAAGGAATTTGAAAAGAATCTACATACATAGCAAGAAAAGGCCATGTTTGTTCTCAAGAAAGAAGAAGGCAAATCGAAGAGACACAACATCAGAGTGCAAGAAGATGAGCTTGAAGATAAAAATGGGGGAGATCTTGGTTACCCAACCTGAGGTGCTAATGAATGAAGGACATCAAAAACAACAAAATGGGGGAGAAAATAAAGAAATTCAAGACAATCAGGACAAGATAACAGAGATACATGCATAGTAAGAAAAGGCCATGTTTGTTATTAAGAAAGAAGAAGGCAAATCGAAGAGATATAACATCAGAGTGCAAGAAGATGAGCTTGAAGAGATAAAGTAGGAGATGACCAAGAGCCCAAAATAGTAAAAGTCAGTGCAAAACTGAGTCACGAATTTAGAGAAAAACTCTTGGAGCTGTCTGTTGAGATCTTACAAAGATGTATTTGCATGTGAAACTACTTTGACAAGAAGGGAATTGATCCCAACTTCTATCAGCATAAGATCAATTTGAAGGAGGATGCAATTCCAATAAGGTAGAGTAGGTACAAGATGAATCCTAACTATGCCAAGCAAGTCAAGGAGGAGATAGATAAGCTATTAAGAGTGGGATTCATCTACCCAATAGACAAAGTAGAATGGTTGTCATGTATAATCGTTGTCCCCAAGAAGAATGGGAAGCTTAGAGTCTGCATAGACTACACAAAGTTGAATGCCTCCACAATACAAATCATTCCCTCTACCATTCATATACTCATCACTATTGGATGTTGTACATGACATGAGATATATTCATTTCTGGTGGATGGATTCAGCAATTACAACCAAGTGCGCATGGCTCTAGAAGACAAAGAGAAAACGACATTTGTGACCGAATGGGGGGCTTTCGCCTCTAATGTGATGACCTTCGGACTGAAGAATGCTCCAGTCACATTCCAAAGAATGGTGCAAGAAATATTATATGAATATTTGACCACCTTCATGAGGGTTTTTGTAGATGACTTCAGTGTGTTTGGGAAAAAAGAAGATCACATAAAGCACTTAATAATGTGTCTAGAAAAATGCAGAAAGGACAAATTGAGTCTTAACAAAGCTAAGTGTGCCTTTGCAGTCACAAGTGGATCCTTGTTGGGGAGACACATAGTTTTCATAGAAAGACTAGCAAACTTGGACTCGACGAAAGTCGAGATCATAGTAAAGCTGCAACCACCTAAGAATAATAAGGAGTTAGCAAGACTCATAGGATTAATTAAGTGGTATAGTAGGTTTATGAGATTCCTGGCAAATGTAACAATACCTTTGTACAGCTTAACTGTAAAGGATGTGGAATATGTCTAGTCAGGAGCATATCATGAAGCATTCCAAAATCTGAAACGAATGCTATCTTCGGCATCGATTCTCAAGTAGCCAAACTTTGAGTTGGTGTTTCACGTTTTTGTGGTGGATGCCTCTGACTTGGCCATAAGAAGTGCTTTAATGTAGGAATCACATGAAAGATGGTTCCGACCAGTGTATTATGCAAGTAAAAGGTTGTCAAAAACTAAGAGAAATTATTCCACTGCCATAGAAAAGGAACCACTAGGGATGATTCACTCAATCAACAAATTGAGGCATTATCTGTTGGGGAATGTTTTCGAATTTCATGTGGACCATAAGGCACTCTTGTATGTAGTAAACTAGCTAGAATTAACAATGAAGCTAGCCATATGGATGCTATTACTGTAAGAGTTTGAGTTCACAATAAAACATCCCATACACCATACATGTTTATTCCTGGGGTGTGTTTTATTTTCTATCTAGACTGGAGTAAGGAGAAGCTCCAGATGGGATGGAGGATGATTTCCCAGATGCACACCTCTTCATCATAGATGAAGAGAGACTAAGTTGGTATGATGAAATACTGCAATTCCTTTCCAACTTGTCTTTTCTATAGTACATGTCAAGGGATTAGAGGAAAAAGCTGACTCTCCAAAGTAAGTCATTCGCGGTGGTGGTGGTAGGATGGTTATATAAAATGGGCATAGACCAGATTTTGAGAAGAGGCACTCCTGAACATGAATAGCAAGCTTTGCTCGCTACTCTCTGAGGTAAGTCATTCGCGGTGGTGGTGGCAGGATGGTTATATAAAATGAGCATAGACCAGATTTTGAGAAGAGGCATTCCTGAACATGAGTAGCAAGCTTTGCTCGAGCAGAGGCACATAGAGGGATTAGTGGAGGTCACTTTTCCATAGAAATCATGGGAAGGAAAGTGTTCCAAGTAGGACAGTGGTGGCTAACATCATTGAAAGATGCCCACACATTTGTAAAAGAGTGTGACATGTGCCAAAGGCTTGGGCATTCAAATGATTCAAACAGAATGCCTCAGACCCTGATACTACCACTCAAGCCAATTCAAAAATGGAGTCTAGACTTTGTAGGCCCATTCAAGCCAGAAGCTAAGAGGATGGGAAACAAGTACATACTAGTTGCTCCACAGATTATTGCACAAAGTGGGTAGAAGTAAAAGCTTTGAAAGACTGCAAGGCATCATCAGTGGTGGTAAAATTTCTGTACAAAATGATAACAAGATCCAAATGCCCAATTGAGATAGTCAGCACTCTTGAAAGGAAGACATTTCCTCAATGAAGTGATCAAGAGGCTGATAGAGCAGCAAATAATTATACACAAGAAATCAACGATCTACTACCCATAGGCTAATGGACAGGTAGAATCCACTAACATAATCCTGAAAGGAATTCTGATCAAGACAGTTAATGAGATCAGGACAGATAGGGACACAAAACTGCATTCTACATTGTGGGCATTCAGGACAGCTTATAAGGATGCGACAAGACTTATGCCATTTAGCATGGTGTATGGGCTGGAAGTAGTAGTGCATATGGAATTCCTCACACAAAGTCTCAGAATAGCCGTGGCAGAAAGATTATCCCCGAAAGAATTTGAAATTAACAGGATCAAGCAACTCCTTAAATTAGATGGAAAAAGATTGTATAGCTCATGGACAGCTGAGATTTGGTAGAAAAGAAGAAAGCTCCAAGTAAACAGGAACACCAAATTCAAAATCTTTGAGGAAGGAGATGTAGTCTTGTTATTCTCCTCAAGAATGGGACCTCACCCAAGAAAGAAAAAAATGAGATGGACAGGTCTATACAGAATCATCAAGAAAATGAGATGGACAAGTCCATACAGAATCATCAAGGAAATATGGATAGGAACCTTTGAACTGGCAAGGCTAGATGGAGAAAGGTTAAAGAAGTTGGTGAACGGATATAGGCTAAATCCTTATCATGGAAAGATGTCAGAATGGGAAAGGACACAAGCAAGGCAAGCACATCAAGAACCGGAAAGCATTTGGGGAGCAAAATCCAAATCCAATCAACTTCAGGAATTGGGATCAGGATAAGAGCAAATGTCAAAAGGGAGAAGCACAAGATCTAAAATTAGAAGCAAGAAAGTCGATGGTAATGCCCTATAAAAAAAGTACATGGATGGAAGGGGAAAGGTGTCACATCAAGCTTGCCCCACCATTACCCAGTCCATAAACGACCTCGTGGCCTGTGCAATAAGCACTAAGAGGCCATATCTGAAAAGAATTTTGGAGAATAATGAAGACATCGGGCAATTATGGCCATACTAAGGGGAGGTGTGCACCACGACAATGGCCAAGGTGGTGCACTGCAGTTTCTCACTTAAACGCCCACCGCGCTTGGTTTGCAGTTCTCTATTGTGCAACAGTTGTGTTCCCTGCTTTCTCTTCACTAAGCTTCTATGTGCTACCTACCCCCTCCTTACTAAACTTTGTTGTGATCCCTGCCTTCTCTTACCCTCCTCTAGCTATCTGTTGTTTGGCAAGATGGTTGAGTTCGAGTACTTGTCATCCACCCTATACAAAGAAGCAGAGAAGCATGCAGAATGGTTGAAGAAGATGGGGTTGAAAGGGTTTGCAAAGCTGCCCTGGGAGGAGCTCCAACATAATTTCAGGGTAAGAGAACAATCAGATCGGCTTTAGTGCTCCAGTGCCATGACACTGCCCTCTGGAGAGAAGGAGTTCACTCTCATATACGTATCAGAGGTGTTCCGCCAGCCCAGCAAAAGGGGAAGTTGAAGTCAGACCAACAAAAGATGATAATCTCATCGCAGAGTTTGGCCCATTGGAAGGAAAGGCAAAGGAGTATAAAATAACCAAAAACATTGAAGAGGATAAGCAGAAGCAGATGAGGTTTGTGGTAGAAACGGTAAACCTCACACACAAACCCTACCGCATGTCTAGGAAAACATTTGGGATTGTGAAAGTTGCAGAAGCAAGCACACGGTGGCATGGGCGGAGGTGCTCTACCACAACCTCAAAGAGTAGATCAGAAAGCTCACTAGGCCAAACACAAAAACCTAAATTGGGTGGTACCTTGACACCCTGTTCAAAGGTAAAGTTCAACCAAGAGCAGAGAGGGAAAAGGAGGAAGGCACAAAGGAAAACGCCCCTGGAAAACCTAAGATCTCAAAGTCTTCAGGAAAGACCCAGGAACCAACTACCATAGGTCACAACAAAAAGAGATTGTTCGAGTTTGGAGAGAAGAAGGTCAACACAAAGAAGGGGAAGATCCTTAAGGGTGGTTCCATTGAAGGAGTGGAAGGGCCAAGTAGTCAATAGATGGAGGAGGATTTGGTTGCACTGGGCCAATCCGTGTTGTTGTCCTAGAGGCTGGAGAGAAGAAGGTCAGCACAAAGAAGGGGAAGATCCTTAAGGGTGGTTCTAGTGAAGGAGTGGAAGGGCCAAGTAGTCAATATATGGAGCAGGATTTGGTTGCACTGGGCCAATTCATGTTGCTGTCCTAGAGGCTGGAGCAATAGCAGGTAGTAGGAAGCATCCTCCACTACCATAGTATAACTGGAGATGTAGCTTCCACAGCTAAAATCCACAATGCCCAAATCAGCCTCGATTATACGAAGCCCATCCAGTTTTCTAGAGACAATAAAAATGGATTAGGTATAGGGAGCTTTAAACTACCTACATAGATTCGTGTGACAGATGGCCTCAAGGAAATGACCAAACTGTAAACAATCATGAGGGAGAAGGACAAGGCATGTGCTCAAAGCACAAACGCACTATAGGCCTTGAGGAGCCAGCAAGAGCCATTGTAGGAAGAGCTGTGTAGGAGGAGAGCAGTAGCCAACCAAGTAGATGACCTGCAAAGGTAGCTAATGGAGCTCTAAGAGTCCAACAAAGGGCTAGGGCGGCAGGAGGTGGAAGAATTAAAAAGAAACATGGCTAGATGGGACCTGTGAGCACAACAAATGTAGGAGGATTGAACGGGGCCATAGGCAAAGGAGAATGAAAGCACAGGGTGCCTTGATTAGGGAGAAGCACCTAAGAATAATAACAGATGTTTAGAAAAGAGTAGACATGGACAAAGTGGACCTGGTGAAGTCGGAGGCACGATTGGTAGTGCTAGAGGCCAAAGAGTATGTAGAGGTATACAAGTTGGAGGCTGAGAGGACGGAGCAATGGGAGACACATGAATTGGAGGAGCTCAAGGAGGTTTGGGGGCATACTTGGAAGCACCCATACCTACTTGTAAATAGATAATTCTACATCAACCAGGAGACAGGAATTCGGACAGAGGGTCAAGACATATAGATCTACCTACATCATCGAGACTAGAATCTGGAAAGGCTTCAGATGCCCTAGCCTTGAGTGGAGGTGAAAAGGACGTAGGAGGCAGCAGTGGGGGTAGATGGACTAAAGAACTACAAAAAGAAAATGTGGAGCTGCCAATAGGAACTGGAAATATGGAAAAAGAAGTTTGTCGTCTTAAAAGGAGAAGGAAAGAAACCAACAGTAGAAGCAAAAGGAAAAGGCAAAGAAAGGATAATGCGAGAGTGATGATATACCAAAAACAGCCATCAATAATCGCTATGGGCATTATGAATTTACTTTCATGCCGTTTGGATTGACAAATGCCCCAGCTACATTCAATCGCTTAATGCATGACATTCTCATAGAATACTTGGATGATTTTGTTCTAGTTTTCTTTGATGACATTCTGATTTACTCAAAGAATGCAGCTGACCAGAGACTCATGTTAGAAAAGTTCTTGAGATTCTAAG
Organism: Cibotium barometz; assembly: GCF_041138505.1. Lineage (NCBI taxonomy): Eukaryota > Viridiplantae > Streptophyta > Polypodiopsida > Cyatheales > Cibotiaceae > Cibotium > Cibotium barometz. The sequence goes on along the minus strand of NC_141056.1, from coordinate 26,165,578 downwards.
GAAGGACCAACTTTTTGCAAAAAAGAGCAAATGCACTTTCTCTGCCAACCACGTTGAATACTTGGGCTTTCTGGTATCCAAAGATGGAATTTCTCCGGATTGGCCTGAACCAAAGATAGTCCAAGCAGTCATAGATTGGCATGAACCAAAGACAGTGAAAGAAGTCAGAGGATTCTTGGGATTGACTGGTTGGTATAGAATTTTTATACCAAAGTATGCTCTCATAGCTTCCCCCCTAACTAACCTTCTCAAAAAGAATATCCCATTTCAGTGGTCTGCCAGGTGCCAGGGTTCTTTTGATAAGCTGAAGACCGCCTTGGTAATAACCAATCCCGTTCTGAAGCTGCCAGACACGGGATGTATTTGATACGTTGTTGCCTCTATTTATAGGTGGAAATTCAAATGTGAGTCCTTTAATGAGGCAAATATTCAGCCTATGCAGATTTCAAACGACATCATGGATCAGCCTATTTCTGATGCAGATTTATAGGATATAATTCATGAGGATAGGGCTGAAAATGAGCAGGCTAGAGGTATGCCTAAATGGCTGGTGCAAACCTTGCGTGATAGTAAAATTGATGCACCTATATCTAGTCGTACTCGTTCAGGTTTTCAGCATGCCTCTTATGCATCAGATTGTTATGCTTTGGCCGTGTCTAGTATGTGTGAAGAGGAAGAACCTCTTTCATTTGATGAGGCACAAAAATCAAAAAATTGGTTGGCTGCAATGCAAAGTGAATATGACGCTATAATGAAGAATGGTACATGGTCTTTGTGTGATTTGCCTATTGGTAAAAAGGCCATTGGATGTAAGTGGGTTTTTAAGTTGAAACGAAAGCCAGATGGCAGTGTTGATCGCTATAAGGCTAGGCTTATTGTAAAGGGTTATGCTCAAGAAAAGGGCATTGATTTTGATGAGACCTTTGCTCCCACTTGTCGTATGACTACCATTCGTAGCATTTGTGCATTGGCAGCTCATAATGGTTGGAATATACATCAGTTGGATATAAAGACTGCATTCTTGAATGGAGATTTGCATGAGGAGGTGTATGTATCGCAGCCTCGTGGTTTTGTTCAAAGAGGGCAAGAAAACAAAGTGTGCAGGTTGAAAAAGGCTTTATATGGTTTAAAGCAAGCTCCACGAGCTTGGTATGAAAAGATACATGCATATTTGACTGCACATGGTTTTCAGAATAGTCCAATAGAAAGCACTTTGTATGTTAAACGTGTGGATGATGTACATCTAATCATTGCTCTCTATGTCGATGACATGCTGCTCACAGGACCAAATGAGAGTCATGATTTGAATGCCTCTTTTGAGATGTCAGATTTGGGGCATTTGCATCATTATTTGGGGATACAATTTAAGCAGTGTGATGGAGGTATTGCTTTGTGTCAGACAAAGTATATTGAGACATTGTTGCGGAGATTTGGCCTTGAAGACTGCAAGCCTATTGCTACTCCAATGGAGACAGGTTTGAAGTTGAGTCTTCATGATGCTAAAGATCACTTTGATGTCACACTCTATCAGACAGCTATTGGTTGCCTCATTTATGTATGCATTACGAGGCCGGACATTCAGTTTGCAGTCTCACAGGTGAGCAGGTTTATGCATAGCCCAGGGTCTCAGCATTGGAAGACAGTTAAACGCATCATCTTGGGTTGTTTTATCCCAAGGGGGGATCGTTGCCGCCAGATTTACATGCTTTTTCGGACTCAAATTGGGCTGGTTGCTATGACACAAGAGTGTCCACAAGTGGTTTTTGTTTCATGCTCGGTAGCTCATGCATATCTTGGTTGAGCAAGAAGCAGCCTACTGTGGCCACTTCTAGTTGGTGAAGCTGAGTATAGGGCAGCTTTCACAGCTACGGTTGAGTGTGTGTGGCTCAGACGGCTTATGGGGCTGACTTGGGTGTTGGACAGGAGTCTGCCACCTCTATCTTCACTAACAGTCAGAGCGCATTGGTAGTTGCAAGAAACCCAATTTTTCATGCTCGCACAAAGCACATTGAGGTGCATTATCACTATGTCAGGGAGAGACTCTCGGCAGGAGAGATCAGCTTGGCCTATGTGCCAACACAGGACAACCTCGCCGATCTTTTCACAAAGGCGCTTCCTCGTGAGAAGTTCGAAGCTTTCCGCAAAGCTTTGGGCTTGCTCCCCTTTGTGGACTGATCTACTTCGGGCATGGCACTCCCCTATACATGAGTGCCATGCTCTCATGTATATATATATAGGCAGTAATGTGTGTGAACACACTTAGGATCGCCGGGGCACTTTTTCCCTCTTTAGGAGGTTTTTTCCCCCGGCTTGTATATATGCCCATCCTTCTAGGGCTAACTTATCTTTTGTACATTGACACAATCTAATACACTTTATGTTGTGTGCATTCTTGCTTCTTCTTCTCCAAGCTTTGTGTGCTTTCCTGCAACCCTAATTCCAACAATGAGAGGAATTATGCTATTCTTGACCTGGAACTACTTTCAGTAGTATATGCCCTAAAGTTGTGGAGACATTACCTACTGGGAAAAAGGTTCACTTTTCAAAGAAGCAGATATGGTCTTCATTTGAGTACGGCCCAAAAGAAGTTCTCTATCTCTTGGGAAGTACAAGAAGTTATCCCCCAGATATTGTGGGCCATATCTGATTACAAAGAAGGTAGGTGACTTAGCCTACGAGCTTCTTCTGCCTTCTCATCTCAAAGTTCATAATGTATTTCATGTAAGCCTTCTAAAGAAATATGTGCCAAGTCCAAATCATGTACTTGATTGATGATGAAATCCTAACCTCTTCAACCCAAGGGCAGATGGAACTCCAACCTGAAGAAATTCTTGATGTTCGAGAGAAGATTCTCAGGAACAGAATTCTCAGAGAATTATTAGTAAAATGGAAGTTCTATCCTTTTGAAGATGCCACCTGGGAGAATGAAGCCGACCTGTTATGGGATTACTCCCAGATTGCGAGATGAGGATATCTCGCGTTTTTCAAGTGGGAGAGAATGTAAGATTCCTCCCCAGCCTCTCAAGATGTCCCCAGCATCTTCCCCTATAATCAAATTTCTCTTCAGAAATATAAAAGATCTTATTTCTACCAGTTTTGGCCTAGAGAGAGAGAAATTGTTATAGAGAGAGAATATTCAGATTTTAAATATTTTTGGATAGAAAAATATCTCATCTTATTAAAATAAGTTTCCTTGAAACAGAAGTTCAAAAAGATTTTTAGAAGGTGCATTAGAAATTAAGTATAATCTGTTCATCAAGAGGCATTATCCTGGGGGTGAGGATTTTTTTGTTGAAATTTTAAATTAAGGTTCCTATGGACCAATAAGATTCATCCAAATGTAGGGAGGAGATAAATAGAAGAATAAAAGAAAAATCCCCCAAAAATGAGTAAATACTCACATAGATGAAGAGTTGACTAAGGACAAGGTTAATAGTAAAAAAAGAGGGATATTTCGATGAAATGATGCATTTTTGACACCTCAGTATGGGGGAATTCCCCTCATGAAGGAGGTGCCTATTTCACATGCTTGAATGAGTTTTAAACTCCCAAATAATGAGATATTTTTATCTCTCCTCTCTCTTGTTTCAACTAGATCCAAAAAGTGAGCAAAACTGACCCAAAAATGGTCAACAATTGACCTAACTGATCTGAAAAATTCTAGAATCAGTTGGCTTGGTTAGAAGCTCACTTTTTCCTATAAATAGAAGCCTTTTCCTTTGTTGAAACTCAATAGTGTTTTGCACTGTTACCCTGCCTCTCCCAAGTGCCAAAAACAGTGAATTTTACTCATAATTCATTAGTTTTTGACCTTTCCTCTTCCAGAAGATTGGTGGCCACTCTTGTTTCAAACAAGAGTAGAACCCTCAAACCATCAAGCCAAAGGAAAGCTCTCAAATTATCTATGTAAGTTGGAGATTCTTCTCTTTTCTAATTCTTTTATGGTTTTTTATGATTTTTGTCTTCTCTAAAATCAAATGATGTTATGCCTCATTGAAAAAAAGGCATTCCCCTCTCTTCTTTAGTAAATCCAACCATTCTTTATCCTAGATGATTGATTATTGGATAAAATCAAGTTTTTCATAATAAATAAGTAGAAAATGTTTACACTAGAATGATTTAAATACTCTTGGTAAACTTCTAATTAATTTTAGTAAGTTAAAGGAGGGCTTTTTCTCTCCTTTGTTTTTTCTTAGTTTGATATTAAAATAAAAAAAGAGAAAACTAATAGGGGTTGTTTTTTAATAGAGAAAAATAAGAAACACAAGGGGAGTTTTTTAATAATTAAATAATAATAAGAAAAAAGAGAAATATGTGGGATTTTTTTAAAGAGAAAAACTAAAATAAAATAAAAAAAATATGGACGTTTTTGTTAAAAAAATAGAAAAAATACAATAAAATAAAATAAATAAAAATAAGAAGAAAAAGACAAAGGCTTTTTTCTTCTTTTCCTTTTTTCTTTTTTCTTTTTTATTTTAAAGGGAGGAAAAGATGGGTGTAAATTAAGAGAAGGGAGGAAAAAATGAAAGAAGGGGAAGGGGGAAGGGGGGGATTTTTTTGAGAGGGAGTGGGGGCATTGTACGTGCAAGCATGTGGATAGGTGTGGGTGAGCCGGATGCAATTGTGCAATTTATGGATGAAAGTGTGAATATGCATGCAAATGGGGTGCATGGGAATGTGAAATTGTGTAAAAGGGAGTGAAGTCAAGGAAGCACCTATCTTAGCATTACATGATCCTAGTCGGCCTTATGTTCTTGAAACTGATGCCAGTGACTATGCTATCGGGACTGCTTTATTTCAAGATGGTAGACCGGTTGCTTTTGAAAGTAAAAAGCTAGACGACACTCAATCTCGTTGGCCAATCCTTGAGAAGGAGCTTTATGCTGTGATTCATGCTCTCAAGGTTTGGAGACATTATTTATATGGCTCTCAAGGTTTGGAGACATTATTTATATGGCTCCAAGTTTATGGTATTGACTGATCATCAGTCAATCAAGTATGTGTGTGATGCAGCATGAATAGTATTGCAGATGCGCTTAGTCGGATTAGGGAGGTGAATACTTTGTCATTCACCGAGATTTCTACTGACTTATTTCAGTCATTGAGAGGGCTTTGCAGGACTGATAGTTATTTTGGTCCATTTTGGCATAAGATCCAGGACGGGAGCTCATTGATTGACCAAGACTTGATGACTGAGCAGTCTACCATTCAGACTGCAGGAGGCCAGTGGATGATTTGGAATGGTTTACTGTTCTGTAATGACAAAATTTGTGTGCCACAGATCCCGGACATTAGGTCCAAGATTCTGAAGGAGTGTCACGATGCCCTTCTGCTGGACACCCTGGGGTACACAGGACACTATCATTAGTGAAACACACTTTTTATTGGCCAAAGATGAAAGGGCATGTTGAAGATTATGTTCTCAAGTGTCAAATTTGTCAGGCAAATAAAGTTGAACGCTTTAGACAGGCTGGGTTGTTGCATTCTTTGCAAATCCCAGGTAATAAATGGGAAAGTATTTCCATGGATTTTATTACCCGATTGCCAAGAACACATCAAGGCCACGATTCTATTTGAGTTGTGATAGATCGCTTAACAAAGATGGCTAGATTGTTACCAACCCGGAAGACTATTACAGCTATGCAATTAGCTCGGCAGTTTATCGAGCAATTGTTTAGACTGTATGGGTTACCGCAGGACATAGTCAGTGTGATAGGGACTCTAAGTTTACGAGTGATTTTTGGAACTCTGGGCCTTACTAATGTCTCTGCCGTCTGGCTATACAAGCACAAGAACGGAGCAGTGTCAAGGCAGGGAGAGTTGTACCTTTACCTTAATTTAACCAAGATAACAATCCATATACTCAACTATACCATAGGACTAGAATCCATGTTACCTTCTTAAGAAAACAATCCTTTTCACAAAGATTTTAGCATTTCAAATTGAGATTGCGATAAGACATTCTTTATTAAGGCATATGATGTTGTTTAAAAGAATACAAACTTTAACTAGTAAATCAATCAAATAGATTACTATTAACAATTAATAGAGAAGCCGGGGCCATACCTCAACCCTTAAGAATGATATATAATTGAAAAATAAAAAATATATATACCTTATAGAAATTTATCGTTTATCGCTGTCTTCGCTCTCGTTAATAAGAGTTTCAGAACACTCAATATATGAGAACAAATAGTCTTCTAATACCTTCTCTTACGATTGAAATCATCCAATCATCCCCAAGATTTATCTCCTCTTACTCGTACTCTGACTTTTCTCTCTTTCGAAGGTCTATGGCAAAATAGCCTTCTCTTGCAGGGCTATGGTATACTATTCTTTCTTTAAAAGAAAAGCTATAGAGTTTTAGTCTCTTCCTCCGAAAGACAATAGCAATCTAACCTTCTTTTCTAAGATATTAGATAAGAATGAAGGGATATATACATATCAAGCTCTAGGATTACCTTGAGGCTACTTGCTGCCTTCTTTCAGTTTTCCCTGTATAGAGACCCAGAGAGAATCAACAAATTATTTCAGCCATAACTCTCTGATAAAAACTCAGAATATGGTCGTATAACCAGTCAAAAGAATCGGCAGGCATCTAGTCTACAAGCCAAAGTGGGTAGAATAGGCAAAAACGTCTGTTTATAGCCGCAAATGCGCCATCTTTAGAAACGCATTGCTTTTCCACATTTTTAGTATGCATGGACTCTAAATTTTTAGTATGCATGGACTCTAAATTTGTAAAAGTACTCTAAATATGACCTCTTATCACCTAAAATCGAATTTCTATTTTTGGAGATGCTTATCTCTTAATAAAACTATTCTTGCCTTCTTATTTCTTCTAGGATTTTTGGAGCTAATAATTTTATTCTAACACTTTACTAATGTTTCTAACCTTAACTCTTCTCTTTTTCTTCTTGAAATCTATATTAAAAGAGACACATACATACATGGCTTGGGAGGGACCTTACAATCTCCCCCACTTAAAAGATTCGAGATGTCCTCATCTCGCGAGCTGGGGTAGTATCTAAGTAAATCCTTTTGTCTCATCCAAAGTGGTGTCCCCACTAGGTAGAAATCTTCTTTTATCTAAACATTGTTCTTCAAGAATCCCTTATTTCATGTGTTTGGCTTGTTTTGTTGTGCCTCCAAAAGGTCTTTATTATTCTAAAGTTAATTGGCCTTATTTTCCTAATTTCATGCATCCATATACCTCTCATACGATATGAACCTTCGAATTCCTTATTCTATACCCCCATGTAATATGGTACTTAACAAATTGTCATGGAAAAACGTAAGGGAATCAATCCTTTACACAATCTAACCAATGATAGCAATTTCATAATCGTAGTATCGTCTTGTAGAATAGCTCTATTCATCATGCACATTACTTCACATGAATCTTGCTCCAATGGTCTTAGAACTTGCAAAAGGCATGAACACTTACAAGTGGCCTTAGCACTTGCAAGTGGTATGACCACTTGCAAAAGGTATCAAGTGGTCTAAAAATCATAAGAAATGCCAAATTAGTTGGAAGCACTGTTGTCAATCTAACCACTGGAACCGAATCAGTGATGGGATGCCATGAAAGGAATTCAAAGGTTCATATCGTATGAGAGGTATATGGATGCATGAAATTGGGATAATAAGGCCAATTAACTTTAGAATAATAAAGACCTTTTGGAGGGACAACAAAAAGAGCCAAACATATGAAATACAGGACTCTTGAAGAACAATGTTTAGATAAAACAAGATTTCTACCTAGTGGGGACACCACTTTGGATGAGACAAAAGGATTTACTTAGATACTACCCCAGCTCGCGAGATGAGGACATCTCAAATCCTTGAAGTGGGGGAGATTGTAAGGTCCCTCCCAAGCCATGTATGTATGTGTCTCTTTTAATATAGATTTCAAGAAGAAAAGAGAGTGCACCTAGAGAAGAGTTAAGGCTAGAAACATTAGGAAAGTGTTAGAATAAAATTATTAGCTCCAAAAATCCTAAAAGAAATAAGAAGGCAAGAATAGTTTTATTAAGAGATAAGTATCTCCAAAAATATAAATTTGAATTTAGGTGATATGAGGTCATATTTAGAGTGCTTTTACATATTTAGAGTCCATGCATACTAAAAATGTGGAAAAGCAATGTGTTTCTAAAGATGGTGCGTTTGCAGCTATAAACAGATGTTTTTGTCTATTCTACCTATGTGGGCTTATAGATTAGATGCCTTCCGGTTCTTTTGACTGGTTATACGATCATATTTTGAGTTTTTATCAGAAAGTTATGGCTAAAACATTTTAAGGATTCTGCAGGGTCTCTATAGACGGAAAACTGTAAGAAGGCAGCAAGTAGCCTCAAGGTAATCCTAGAGCTTGAGATGTATATATCCCTTCATTTTTATCTAATATCTTAGAAAAGAAGGTTAGATTGCTATTGTCTTTCAGAGGAAGAGACTAAAACTCCATAGCTTTTCTTTTAAAGAAAGAATAGTATGCCGTAGCCTTGCAAGAGAAGGCTATTTTGCCATTGACCTTCGAAAGAGAGAAAAGTCAGAGTACGAGTAAGAGGAGATAAATCTTGGGGATAATTGGATGATTTCAATCGTAAGATAAGGTATTAGAAGACTCTCTGTTCTCATATACCGAGTTCTAAACTCTTATTATAACGAGCAAAGACAACGATAAACGATAAATTTCTATAAGGTATATATATATATTGTTTTTCTATTATATATCATTCTTAGGGGTTGAGGTATGGCCCCGGCTTCTCTATTAATTGTTACTAGTGATCTATTTGATTGATTTGCTAGTTAAAGTTTGTATTCTTTTAAACAACATCATATGCCTTAATAAAGAATGTCTTATCGCAATCTCAAGTTGAAATGCTAAAATCTTTGTGAAAAGGATTGTTTTCTTATGAAGGTAACATGGATTCTAGTTCTATGGTATAGTTGAGTATATGGATTGTTATCTTGGTTAAATTAAGGTAAAGGTACAACTCTCCCTGCGTTGACGTTGCCCCGTTCTTGAGCTTGTTTTGCCGGATGGTGGAGACGTTAGTAAGGCCCGGAGTTGGCCCATGGTATCCCTCATACCATTGGGAGAATGAGGTTCACCGATTGAGGCGAGTGATTGTGATGCTGCCTAGTTCTGAGGGCCTAGGCTAGTGCCGTAAATTAGCCCACCCTAGTGCGTAGACATCCCTCTGAGGGACGGGAGGATCGAGCGATGGAGCCTGAGAGGGCGACAGGCCGGATTGAGTCCTCGCCAGTGGCCGACGATGAGGTGTATGGTCCCGTAGGGTTTTGCCCAGCATGTAGAGAGACTGGAAGGCCGAATTCTAGATCATCGGTAGTATAAAGGAAAAGAATAAGAGAGCCGGTTTGGCTTGTATGGAATTGATTCATGTATAAATTTTTTTTGTAAATCTTATCTTTGGCATTATTGTACTATGAAAAAAGGCTGTTTTAACAAACCTTGTGAAAAGGATCTTAATTAAGGAACATGTTTATTTATGTCAAACAATGTGGTAGAATTAATTAGAAAACCAATTGGCATGTGAGTAGGGTGGAAAGTGGGAGGATGGAATGCCCCGATGGCACCATCCTACTATGGACGGGTTGACCCGATTAGTCGGGTAGCTTTCCAACATATTAAGTGAAAGCCCTATGCTAGATAAATAGGTTCTCGGGCAATTCTATTCTAGAAGACTAGGCCAGCGGGCTGTGCCTTGCATGGATGAGGAAAAAAGTGTTGTCTTTAGAAATCAAGACTTGGAGCTGTCCAAATTATGATCAATTACCCTATGGGTGATTTGATTTTTAGAAGACCACGCTCCCCCTGCGGGATAGAACTAGGTCTTACCTATAAATCGTATCCTTGAATCTCTGCATGGTCAAGGTGTTGATGAGTAGGAAATTTTCTCCAAGATAAGACTTAGTGGACTATCTTAAGTGTTTCCCCTATTTTAGAAGGGGGGAACCTTACAATTGGTATCAGAGCCGATCTTAGTTCCTAGGATTTATTTTTCAAAGGTTAACTATCAAGGGATTAAAACAAGTGATTGTTTATCATATGAGGACGAATCAATCATCTCTACTAGCCATAGAAGTGGTTTGAATGTCCTCACATGTTGAGACAATCATCCAATGAAATCGTGCTTGTATCTTGGGGGTGCATATGCAAGATATTTGTACAGTAAATTTGAGAAATATGATTGGGGAGAAAACCTTTTGTGAGGAAAAACATAGGGCGATCAAATTAAGAAACTAGTGAGAGGCTGAATGACTAGAAGGATAGACCAAAACTTTGTTTTGAGAAATTTTTAGGATATATCTCATTAACTTGCATATTATAAATTATTAAGATTATAAATCCATTAAGGTTTGAATAGTTGATGTGTGAATGCCATCCATTGGATGCTTTACACTAGGATGATCATCCAAGATCTTCAACCCATCTCAGACAAACATGGGTCTAACTCCAGATGTGTAATTCCTAGAGGATCATGCTCTTAGATGTGTTAATCCCAAGATACTAGATGTGTAATTTTTAAAAAACTAATCATCTCAGACGTGTTAATCTTTGGATGTGTCAATCCCAAGGCACCATATGTGTAATTCTATAATAAACAAAGATGTAAGATGTATTAATCCTAATTGCCTTCAAATGTGGTGCTATGATAAGTATTTGATAGTTTTGAACTTTAATAGATACAATGAAAGAAGCAAGTTCACCCTTGCTCGCGTCTAAAAATCGTAAGAAATTCCAAATTAGTTGGAAGCACTGTTGTCAATCTAACCACTGGAAGCAGAATTAGTGATGGGATGCCATGAAAGTACACCTTCGAGAAAGGTTTTGTCCTCTAGGATTTCCAGAGGATAAAATGAATGAATTTTTGGAGCTAACCCAAGAAGGGAAGACCCTAAAAGAATACCACCAAAATCTTGCTAAAACTTCTCTGATTAGCTCCAGAGAGATGGATAAGGTAACTCTTCTTCATCGATTCATTTGGAAGCTTAATCTACCATTAAATAACCTCGTCAAGAATGCAAAACCATCCTCTGTTTCAGAAGCCATAATTATAGCCAGAGACTATGATAAAGTTTTTTTTTTAAATATGGAAAGTGTCGAGAAGGACATGAGTTCTTCCATGTTAATCAAGAAGAGGTCCCCTAATTCAAGAGAAACGTTAAGCCCACCCTTGGCTACAAGGAATCATGAGCTAGAGCAAAAATTAGGTTAAGAAATAGGGATAGCAGGGTTAAAGATAATCGAACTCAACAAGTATTTCTATGAGTAAATAGAAGAAATAGGGATAGAAGAAATAGAAGAGATGGATAAGGTAACTCTTCTTCATCGATTCATTTGGAAGCTTAATCTACCATTAAATAACCTCGTCAAGAATGCAAAACCATCCTCTGTTTCAGAAGCCATAATTATAGCCAGAGACTATGATAAAGTTTTTTTTTTAAATATGGAAAGTGTCGAGAAGGACATGAGTTCTTCCATGTTAATCAAGAAGAAGTCCCCTAATTCAAGAGAAACGTTAAGCCCACCCTTGGCTACAAGGAATCATGAGCTAGAGCAAAAATTAGGTTAAGAAATAGGGATAGCAGGGTTAAAGATAATCGAATTCAACAAGTATTTCTATGAGTAAATAGAAGAGGATTGGTGCTGGATTCATGTGAAGTAATGTGCATGATGAATAGAGCTATTCTACAAGATGATACTAAGATTATGAAATTGCTATCATCGGTTAGATTGCGTAAAGGATTGATTCTCTTACGGTTTTCCATGAAAATTTGTTAAGTACCATATTACAACAGGGTATAGAATAAGGAATTTGAAGGTTCATATCGTATGAGAGGTATATGGATGCATGAAATTAGGATAAATAAGGCCAATTAACTTTAGAATAATAAAGACCTTTTAGAGGCACAACAAAATGAAACACATGAAATAAGGCTCTTGAAGAACAATGTTTAGATAAAAGAAGATTTCTACCTAGTGGGGACACCACTTTGCATGAGACAAAAGGATTTACTTAGATACTACCCCAGCTCGCGAGATGAGGACATCTCGAATCTTTTAAGTGGGGGAGATTGTAAGGTCCCTCCTAAGCCATGTATGTATGTGTCTCTTTTAATATAGATTTCAAGAAGGAAAGAGAGTGCACTTAGAGAAGAGTTAAGACTAGAAACATTAGGAAAGTGTTAGAATAAAATTATTAGCTCCAAAAATCCTAAAAGAAATAAGAAGGCAAGAATAGTTTTATTAAGAGATAAGTATCTCCAAAAATAGAAAATCGAATTTAGGTGATAAGAGGTCATATTTAGAGTAATTTTATATATTTAGAGTCCATGCATACTAAAAATGTGAAAAAGCAACGTTTTTCTAAGGATGGCATGTTTGCGGCTATAACTTACAAGAGCTTCTCTCTTTATGGGCTCAAATTTGGTGCATGCAATGCCCTTCAACCCTTCCTTTGACATCAACAAAAGCTTGAAGGAAGCCTGCTCTATTTGGGTGGAGATAGTTGGGTTGCCACCTTGGCTGAGGGTAGCACTGAAAGATGTGGTGAGTATGCTGAGGCCAGTACTCTTCATGCCAAGGGATGATGGTAATATGTGATAGTCTAATAAGATGTGCATCTCATAGAACACGTTAATGAAAACACTTAAGATAATAGAAATGGATTTAAGAGAGGTATCTTGGTTAAATTAAGGTAAAGGTACAACTCTCCCTTCCTTCACGTTGCCCCGTCTTGTGCTTGTATAGCCAGACGGCGGAGACATTAGTAAGGCCCAGAGTTGGCCCATGGTATCCCTCATACCATTGGGAGAATCAGGTCCACCGATTGAGGCGAGTGATTGTGATGCTGCCTAGTTCTGAGGGCCCAACCTAGTGCAGTAAATTAGCCCAACCTAGTGCAGTAAATTAGCCCACCCTAGTGCGTAGACATCCCTCTAAGGGACGGGAGGATCGAGCGATGGAGCCTGAGAGGGCGATAGGCTGGCTTGAGTCCTCGCGCCAGCCCGATGATGAGGTGTATGGTCCCGTAGGGAAAGAGAGCTGGTTTGGCTTGTATGGAATGGATTCATGTATAAACTTTTTTTATAAATCTTGTCTTTGGCATTATTGTACTGTGAAAAAAGGCTGTTTTAACAAACCTTGTGTAAAGGGCCTTAATTAAGGAACATGTTTATTTATGTCAAATAGTGTGGTGGGAGGATTAATTAGAAAACAAATTGACACGTGTGAGTAGGGTGGAAAGTGGGAGGATGGAATGCCCCGATGGCACCATCCTATGGACGGATGGACCTGATTAGTCGAGTAGCTTTCCAACATATTAAGTGAAAGCCCTATGCTAGATAAATAGGTTCTCAAGCTAGATAAATAGGTCCTTGAGCAATTCTATTCTAGAAGACTAGGCCAACGGCTGTGCCTTGCATGGATGAGGAAAAAAGCGTAGTCTCTCTTGGAATCAAGACTAGTAGTTGTCCAAATTATGGTCACTTACCCTATGGGTGATTTGAGTTTTAGAAGACCATGCTCCCCCTGCAGGATAGAACTAGGTCTTACCTATGAATCGTATCCTTGAATCTCTGCATGGTCAAGGTGTCGATGAGTAGGAAATTTTTTCCATGATAAGACTTAGTGGACTATCTTAAGTAAAAAACTAGTGAGAGACTTCATGACTAGAAGGATAGACCGAAACTTTTTTTTGAGAAATTTTTAGGATATATCTCATTAACTTCCATATTTTAAATTATCAAGATTATAACTCCATTAAGGTTTGAATAGTTGACGCATCCATTGGATGCTTTACACTAGGATGATCATCCAAGATCTTGAACCCATCTCAGACAAACATGGGTCTAACTCCAGATGTGTAATTCCTAGAGGATCATGCTCTTAGATGTGTTAATCCCAAGATACTAGATGTGTAATTTTCAAAAAACTAATCATCTCAGACGTGTTCATCCTGATAATCTTTGGATGTGTCAATCCCAAGGCACCATATGTGTAATTCTAAAAAAAATGAAGATCTCAGATGTATTAATCTTGAATGCCCTTAAATGTGGTGCTATGATAAGTATTTTGACAGTTTTGAACTTTAATACAATGAAAGAAGCAAGTTCACCCTTGCTTGCGTCTAAAAATTGTAAGAAATGCCAAATCAGTTGGAAGCACTGTTGTCAATCTAACCACTGGAACCATAATCAGTGATGGGATGCCATGAAAGTACACCTTCGAGAAAGGTTTTTGTCCTCTAAGATTTCGAGAGGATAAAATGAATGAATTTTTGGAGCTAACCCAAAAAAGGGAAGACCCTAAAAGAATACCACCAAAATCTTGCTAAAACTTCTCCGATTAGCTCTAGAGATGGATGAGGTAACTCTTCTCCATCGATTCATTTGGAAGCTTAATCTACCATTGAATAACCTCGTCAAGAATGCAAAACCATCCTCTATTTCAGAAGCCATAATTATAGCCAGAGACTATGATAAAGTTTTTTTCTAGTTCTTTTGACTGGTTATACAATCATATTCTGATTTTAATCAGAGCGTTATGGCCGAAACAATTTGCTGATTCCATTAGGGTCTCTATACAGGGAAAACTGTAAGAAGGCAACAAGTAGCCTCAAGGTAATCCTAGAGCTTGAGATGTATATATCTCTTCATTCTTTTCTAATATCTTAGAAAAGAAGGTTAGATTGCTATTGTTTTTCGGAGGAAGAGACTAAAACTCTATAACTTTTCTTTTAGAGAAAGAATAGTATGCCATAGCCCTGCAAGAGAAGGCTATTTTGCCATAGACCTTCGAAAGAGAGAAAAGTCAGAGTACAAGTAAGAGGAGATAAATCTTGGGGATGATTGGATGATTTCAGTCATAAGAGAAGGTATTAGAAGAATCTCTATTCTCATATATTGAGTTCTGAAACTCTTATTAACGAGCAAAGACAATGATAAACGATAAATTTCTATAACGTATATATAGAGTTTGTTTTTCAATTATATATCATTCTTAGGGATTGAGGTATGGCCCCGGCTTCTCTATTAATTGTTAGTAGTGATCTATTTGATTGATTTACTAGTTAAAGTTTGTATTCTTTTAAACAACATCATATGCCTTAATAAAGAATGTCTTATTCATAGTCTCAAGTTGAAATGCTAAAATCTTTGTGAAAATAATTGTTTTCTTAAGAAGGTAACATGGATTCTAGTCCCATGATATAGTTGAGTATATGGATTGTTATCTTTGTTAAATTAAGATAAAGGTATAACTCTCCGTGCCTTGACACTGCCCCGTTCTTGTGCTAGTATAGCCGGACGACGAACACGTTAATAAGGCTCGGAGTTGGCCCATAGTATCCCTCATACCATTGGGAGAATGAGGTTCGCCGATTGAGGCGAGTGATTGTGATGTTGCTAGTACTAAGGGCCCAGGCTAGTGCGATAAATTAGCCCAACCTAGTGCGTAGACATCCCTCTGAGGGGCGGGAGAATCAAGAGATGGAGCCTGAGAGGGCGACAGGTTGGCTTGAGTCCTCACCATAGCGATGGCCGACGAAGAGGTGTATGGTCCCGTAGGGTTTTGCCTAGCATGTAGAGGCTGGAAGGCCGAATTCTAGATCATCGACAATATATAGGAAAAGAATAAGAGAGCCGGTTTGGCTTGTATGGAATTGAATTATGTTTATATTTTTTATATATCTTGTCTGTGGCATTATTGTACTGTGAAAAAAGGTTATTTTAACAACCTTGTGAAAAAGGACCTTAATTAAAAAGATGTTTATTTATGTTAAATAAGGGATTTCATTAACGTCTTCACAATTTCGTGATCACGTTAACAAAACCTATTGTTAACATATTAAAACTTGTGATCACATTGTATATTCACATGACCTGAGCAATGACCTACCAGAACCCACTAGTCCCGTAACACCTCCGAGCGTTTTGTTTTCCCGGCGGGCCCATTGGGATTTGTACGCCGGGAAAACAAAAGAACCCCGGCGGGGTTCTGTTCTGTTTATAAACACTGCCCCGACACCCATCGTGAAACTTTTGGGAAGATAGTCCTTGTTTTGGGGGTGTGATATCTCAAGTTTCTAGAAGTGTCCTCTTGGGAAGAACGTCCTTATCTTAGGGGCTGTCATCTTTCCTTATAGGCACTCCTAAGGCTATTGAGCCACTCGTCCTTAGTTCTTTGAATTGGGGGTAGGGTGTGGTTCGTAGCTAATACTTGTGGAGATTTAGGGACAAAGTTGGAGTCATTCAGCTTTGCATTTGAGCTATGTAGGTAATCTACCTCATTCTGCTTTATGAATGGTTTGATGGAGCCAAGAGTCCTGCTTAGGGGGTTGTATTGGTTCTTGATACTTGATATAGTTTAGAGTAGACAAGGGTCTATTGTCCTATACTAGAGTATTGGGAAAGCATAGATCTTTGATTTTCTTTGTGAATGTTAGAGAAGGTCTATTGTCCTATACTAGAGTATTGGGCAAGCATGGATCTTTGATTGTGTAAAGTATCCTTAATTGGGTACAAAAGGCATCCTTCATTGGGGGTGCAATGTGCATGATAGTTTCGAAGTAGTTTTCTAGTCAGACCTTGCAAAAGATAGTTTCGAAAAACACTCCTCATCTACACACCTATCGTGACAGAGATACAGAGAGAGAGAGAGAGAGTTGTGAAGTGTATCATGAGAGAGAGAGAGAGAGTTGTGAAGTGTATCATGAGAGAGAGAGAGAGAGAGAGAGAGAGAGAGAGAGAGAGAGAGAGAATTGTGAAGTGTATCATGAGCGAGAGAGAGAGAGAGAGAGAGAGAGAGAGAGAGAGAGAGAGAGAGAGGGAGGAAGAGAGAGTTGTGACAAATAGAGAGAAGAAACATTAGATGACATTTTTAATATTTTTGTGAGTTCCTAAAGAGAGGAAAATAATACACTGTTTTATTTTTTAAGTAAATAGAGGGAGAAAAAAGAATTTATTAGGGATTATGTATATTTTAAGAGGAAAAAAAGAAATCCTCATCTACACATCTATCGTGTTGTGAAGTGTATCATGAGAGAGAGAGAGAGAGAGAGAGAGAGAAAGAGTTGTGAAGTGTATCATGAGAGAGAGAGAGGGGGGAGGAAGAGAGAGAGAGATATTCATTTTTTTGAGTTACGATATTATGAAATTAAACGTAAAGACAATATGATGTAAACTTTGATCCATGAAATACTCATGCCGCATTACCAACCAAGTATCGCATGGATCACACACAATAAAAACAATATAAGTCAAATCAAGCAAATTTACGACATTTTTTCGACCATGTTAACGATCACATGCCGTAATATGCAAGCAAATTTACGACATTTTTTTGACCACGTTAATGATCAAATGCCGCAATATGCAAAAAACAATATATGCACTAGCGGACGACACCAACTTGCCATGTTAACGACAAAATGCCGCCCGATTCTATGGGAATACGAATAGGATACGGACATACACTGGCCGTGTTACCAACCATATGCCCGCATTTGACAAAGGGAAGGGAAGGGAAGGTGACATCACCATAACGATACTATGCTTGCCGCGTTACCGACTAGTACCGCTACGGCGTGCTTTACTTACCATAGGACACAGACCAGCCGCGTTACCGACTAAGTGCCCTAGGGTAAGCACCATTCCGAAGAATGGCCTTACACACACACCCCTCGTGTGGCGGACCACCCACATCCTGCCGTGCATTGCAACAATGGGCGGCTGCCCGGACGAACACACACCCACACACACCCACACCCACACAAACACACACACCCACAACTCTCATTACCTGTGTATACTGTCAGCAACAATGAACTCCCAAAGGGCCCCCCGGGCCCATATATATAGAAAATTGTAGCCCGTCGAGCTAGATGACAACCCCGGTGAGACCCGCCGGGCTTTTAATTTTCCCGACGGGGCCGTCGGGTATTGCAAAATCCCGGCGGGATTTTAGTCGGTTATCAAGGAACCTCCCACCGGCTTTTTTGGGAACATGTTAACATGTTAATAACATGTTAACACATGTTATTAACAAAAAAAAATTGTGATCATGTTAGGCAGCAAGTAGCCTCAAGGTAATCCTAGAGCTTGAGATGTATATATCCCTTCATTCTTATCTAATATCTTAGAAAAGAAGGTTAGATTGCTATTGTCTTTCGGAGGAAGAGACTAAAACTCCATAGCTTTTCTTTTAAAGAAAGAATAGTATGCCGTAGCCTTGCAAGAGAAGGCTATTTTGCCATAGACCTTCGAAAGAGAGAAAAGTTAGAGTACGAGTAAGAGGAGATAAATCTTGGAGATAATTGGATGATTTCAATCGTAAGATAAGGTATTAGAAGACTCTCTGTTCTCATATATCGAGTTCTGAACTCTTATTAACGAGCAAAGACAACGATAAACGTTAAATTTCTATAAGGTATATATATATATTGTTTTTCTATTATATATCATTCTTAGGGGTTGAGGTATGGCCCCGGCTTCTCTATTAATTGTTACTAGTGATCTATTTGATTGATTTGCTAGTTAAAGTTTGTATTCTTTTAAACAACATCATATGCCTTAATAAAGAACGTCTTATCGCAATCTCAAGTTGAAATGCTAAAATCTTTGTGAAAAGGATTGTTTTCTTATGAAGGTAACATAGATTCTAGTTCTATGGTATAGTTGAGTATATGGATTGTTATCTTGGTTAAATTAAGGTAAAGGTACAACTCTCCCTGCCTTGACGTTGCCCCATTCTTGTGCTTGTTTTACCGGATGGCGGAGACGTTAGTAAGGCCCAGAATTGGCCCATGGTATCCCTCATACCATTGGGAGAATGAGGTTCACCGATTGAGGCGAGTGATTGTGATGCTGCCTAGTTCTGAGGACCTAGGCTAGTGCGGTAAATTAGCCCACCCTAGTGCGTAGACATCCCTCTGAGGGGCGGGAGGATCGAGCGATGGAGCTTGAGAGGGTGACAGGCCGGCTTGAGTCTGCCCCAGTGGCCGACGATGAGGTGTATGGTCCCGTAGGGTTTTGCCCAGCATGTAGAGAGGCTGGAAGGTCGAATTCTAGATCATCGGCAGTATAAAGGAAAAGAATAAGAGAGCCGGTTTGGCTTGTATGAAATTGATTCATGTATAAACTTTTTTTATAAATCTTGTCTTTGGCATTATTGTACTATGAAAAAAGGCTGTTTTAACAAACCTTGTGAAAAGGATCTTAATTAAGGAACATGTTTATTTATGTCAAACAATGTGGTAGGATTAATTAGAAAACCAATTGGCACATGAGTAGGGTGGAAAGTGGGAGGATGGAATGCCCCGATGGCACCATCCTACTACGGACGGGTTGACCCGATTAGTCGGGTAGCTTTCCAACATATTAAGTGAAAGCCCTATGCTAGATAAATAGGTTCTCGGGCAATTCTATTCTAGAAGACTAGGCCAGCCGGCGGCTGTGCCTTGCATGGATGAGGAAAAAAGTGTTGCCTTTAGGAATCAAGACTTGGAGTTGTCCAAATTATGATCAATTACCCTATGGGTGATTTGATTTTTAGAAGACCACGCTCCCCCTACGGGATAGAACTAGGTCTTACCTATGAATCGTATCCTTGAATCTCTGCATGGTCAAGGTATCGATGAGTAGAAAATTTTCTCCAAGATAAGACTTAGTGGACTATCTTAAGTGTTTCCCCTATTTTAGAAGGGGGGAACCTTACAATTGGTATCAGAGCCGATCTTAGTTCCTAGGATTTATTTTTCAAAGGTTAACTATCAAGGGATTAAAACAAGTGATTGTTTATTATATGAGGACGAATCAATCATCTCTACTAGCCATAGAAGTGGTTTGAATGTCCTCACATGTTGAGACAATCATCCTATGAAATTGTGCTTGTATCTTGGGGGTGCACACGTAAGATATTTGTACAGTAAATTTGAGAAATATGATTGGGGAGAAAACCTTTTGTGAGGAAAAACATAGGGCGATCAAATTAAGAAACTAGTGAGAGGCTGAATGACTAGAAGGATAGACCAAAACTTTATTTTGAGAAATTTTTAGGATATATCTCATTAACTTGCATATTATAAATTATTAAGATTATAAATCCATTAAGGTTTGAATAGTTGATGTGTGAATGCCATCCATTGGATGCTTTACACTAGGATGATCATCCAAGATCTTCAACCCATCTCAGACAAACATGGGTCTAACTCTAGATGTGTAATTCCTAGAGGATCATGCTCTTAGATGTGTTAATCCCAAGATACTAGATGTGTAATTTTTAGAAAACTAATCATCTCAGACGTGTTAATCTTTGGATGTGTCAATCCCAAGGCACCATATGTGTAATTCTATAATAAACAAAGATGTAAGATGTATTAATCCTAATTGCCTTCAAATGTGGTGCTATGATAAGTATTTGATAGTTTTGAACTTTAATAGATACAATGAAAGAAGCAAGTTCACCCTTGCTCGCGTCTAAAAATCGTAAGAAATTCCAAATTAGTTGGAAGCACTGTTGTCAATCTAACCACTGGAAGCAGAATTAGTGATGGGATGCCATGAAAGTACACCTTCGAGAAAGGTTTTGTCCTCTAGGATTTCCAGAGGATAAAATGAATGAATTTTTGGAGCTAACCCAAGAAGGGAAGACCCTAAAAGAATACCACCAAAATCTTGCTAAAACTTCTCTGATTAGCTCCAGAGAGATGGATAAGGTAACTCTTCTTCATCGATTCATTTGGAAGCTTAATCTACCATTAAATAACCTCGTCAAGAATGCAAAACCATCCTCTGTTTCGGAAGCCATAATTATAGCCAGAGACTATGATAAAGTTTTTTTTAAAAATATGGAAAGTGTCGAGAAGGACATGAGTTCTTCCATGTTAATCAAGAAGAGGTCCCCTAATTCAAGAGAAACGTCAAGCCCACCTTTGGCTACAAGGAATCATGAGCTAGAGCAAAAATTAGGTCAAGAAATAGGGATAGCAGGGTTAAAGATAATCGAACTCAACAAGTATTTCTATGAGTAAATAGAAGAAATAGGGATAGAAGGGTCAAAGATAATCGAATTCAACAAGTATTTCTATGAGTAAATAGAAGAGGATTGGTGCAGGATTCATGTGAAGTAATGTGCATGATGAATAGAGCTATTCTACAAGATGATACTAAGATTATGAAATTGCTATCATCGGTTAGATTGCGTAAAGGATTGATTCTCTTACGTTTTTCCATGAAAATTTGTTAAGTACCATATTACATCGGGGTATAGAATAAGGAATTTGAAGGTTCATATCGTATGAGAGGTATATGGATGCATGAAATTAGGATAAATAAGGCCAATTAACTTTAGAATAATAAAGACCTTTTGGAGGCACAACAAAATGAAACACATGAAATAAGGCTCTTGAAGAACAATGTTTAGATAAAAGAAGATTTCTACCTAGTGGGGACACCACTTTGCATGAGACAAAAGGATTTACTTAGATACTACCCCAACTCGCGAGATGAGGACATCTCGAATCTTTTAAGTGGGGGAGATTGTAAGGTCCCTCCTAAGCCATGTATGTATGTGTCTCTTTTAATATAGATTTCAAGAAGGAAAGAGAGTGCACCTAGAGAAGAGTTAAGACTAGAAACATTAGGAAAGTGTTAGAATAAAATTACTAGCTCCAAAAATCCTAAAAGAAATAAGAAGGCAAGAATAGTTTTATTAAGAGATAAGTATCTCCAAAAATAGAAAATCGAATTTAGGTGATAAGAGGTCATATTTAGAGTAATTTTACATATTTAGAGTCCATGCATACTAAAAATGTGAAAAAGCAACGCGTTTCTAAGGATGGCGCGTTTGCGGCTATAACTTACAAGAGCTCCTCTCTTTATGGGCTCAAATTTGGTGCATGCAATGCCCTTCAACCCTTCCTTTGACATCAACAAAAGCTTGAAGGAAGCCTACTCTATTTGGGTGGAGATAGTTGGGTTGCCACATTGGCTGTGGGTAGCGCTGAAAGATGTGGTGAGTATGCTGAGGCCAGTACTCTTCATGCCAAGGGATGATGGTAATATGTGACAATGTAATAAGATGTGCATCTCATAGAACACGTTAATGAAAACCCTTAAGATAATAGAAATGGATTTAAGAGAGGTATCTTGGTTAAATTAAGGTAAAGGTACAACTCTCCCTACCTTTACGCTGCCCCATCTTGTGCTTGTACAGCCGGACGGCGGAGACATTAGTAAAGCCCGGAGTTGGCCCATGGTATCCCTCATACCATTGGTGGGAGAATGAGGTTTGGCGATTGAGGCGAGTGATTGTGATGCTGCCTAGTTCTGAGGGCCCAACCTAGTGCAGTAAATTAGCCCACCCTAGTGCGTAGACATCCCTCTAAGGGATGGGAGGATCGAGAGATGGAGCCTGAGAGGGCGATAGGCCGGCTTGAGTCCTCGCAAGCCCGACGATGCGGTGTATGGTCCCGTAGGGTTTTTGCCCAGCATGTAGAGGCTAGAAGGCCGAATTCTAGATCATCTGCAGTATAAAGGAAAAGAATAAGAGAGCCGGTTTGGCTTGTATAGAATTGATTCATGTATAAACTGTTTTTATAAATCTTGTCTTTGGCATTATTGTACTGTGAAAAAAGGCTGTTTTAACAAACCTTGTGTAAAGGGCCTTAATTAAGGAACATGTTTATTTATGTCAAACAGTGTGGTGGGAGGATTAATTAGAAAACAAATTGACGCATGAGTAGGGTGGAAAGTGGGAGGATGGAATGCCCCGATGGCACCATCCTATGGAAGGGTGGACCCGATTAGTCGAGTAGCTTTCCAACATATTAAGTGAAAGCCCTATGCTAGATAAATAGGTTCTCGAGCTAGATAAATAGGTTCTCGAGCAATTCTATTCTAGAAGACTAGGCCAATGGCTGTGCCTTGCATGGATGAGGAAAAAAGCGTTGTCTCTCTTGGAATCAAGACTAGTAGTTGTCCAAATTATGGGTGATTTGAGTTTTAGAAGACCACGCTCCCCCTGCAGGATAGAACTAGGTCTTACCTATGAATCGTATCCTTGAATCTCTGCATGGTCAAGGTGTCGATGAGTAGGAAATTTTTTCCAAGATAAGACTTAGTGGACTATCTTAAGTAAAAAACTAGTGAGAGACTTCATGACTAGAAGGATAGACCGAAACTTTTTTTTGAGAAATTTTCAGGATATATCTCATTAACTTCCATATTTTAAATTATCAAGATTATAACTCCATTAAGGTTTGAATAGTTGATGTGTGAATGCCATCCATTGGATGCTTTACACTAGGATGATCATCCAAGATCTTGAACCCATCTCAGACAAACATGGGTCTAACTCCAGATGTGTAATTCCTAGAGAATCATGCTCTTAGATGTGTTAATCCCAAGATACTAGATGTGTAATTTTCAAAAAACTAATCATCTCAGACGTGTTCATCCTGATAATCTTTGGATGTGTCAATCCCAAGGCACCATATGTGTAATTCTCAAAAAAATGAAGATCTCAGATGTATTAATCCTAAATGCCCTTAAATGTGGTGCTATGATAAGTATTTTGATAGTTTTGAACTTTAATACAATGAAAGAAGCAAGTTCACCCTTGCTTGCATCTAAAAATTGTAAGAAATGCCAAATCAGTTGGAAGCACTGTTGTCAATCTAACCACTGGAACCAGAATCAGTGATGGGATGCCATGAAAGTACACCTTCGAGAAAGGTTTTTGTCCTCTAAGATTTCGAGAGGATAAAATGAATGAATTTTTGGAGCTAACCCAAAAAAGGGAAGACCCTAAAAGAATACCACCAAAATCTTGCTAAAACTTCTCCGATTAGCCCTAGAGATGGATGAGGTAACTCTTCTCCATCGATTCATTTGGAAGCTTAATCTACCATTGAATAACCTCGTCAAGAATGCAAAACCATCCTCTGTTTCAGAAGCCATAATTATAGCCAGAGACTATGATAAAGTTTTTTTTAAAAAATATGAAAAGTGTCAAGAAAGGACATGAGTTCTTCCATGCTAATCAAGAAGAGGTCCCCTAATTCAAGAGAAACGTCAAGCCCATCCTTGGCTACAAGGAATCATGAGCTAGAGCAAAAATTAGGTCAAGAAATACGGATAGCAGGGTTAAAGATAATCGAATTCAACAAGTATTTCTATGAGTAAATAGAAGAGGCTTGGTGCAAGATTCATGTGAAGTAACGTGCATGATGAATAGAGCTATTCTACAAGATGATACTAAGATTATGAAATTGCTATCATCGGTTAGATTGCAAAAAGGATTGATTCCGTTATGTTTTTCCATGATAGTTTGTTAAGTACCATATTACATTGGGATATAGAATAAGGAATTCGAACGTTCATATCATATAAGAGGTATATGGATGCATGAAATTAGGATAATAAGGCCAATTAACTTTAGAATAATAAAGACCTTTTGGAGGCACAACAAAACGAGCCAAACACATGAAATAAGGGACTCTTGAAGAACAGTGTTTAGATAAAAGAATATTTCTACCTAGTGGGGACACCACTTTGGATGAGACAAAAGGATTTACTTAGATACTACCCTAGCTCGCGAGATGAGGACATCTCGAATCTTTTAATAAGTGGGGGAGATTGTTAGGTCCCTCCGAAGCCATGTATGTATGTGTGTCTTTTAATATTGATTTCAAGAAGGAAAGAGAGTGTACCTAGAGAAGAGTTAAGGCTAGAAACATTAGGAAAGTGTTAGAATAAAATTATTAGCTCTAAAAATCCTAAAAGAAATAAGAAGACAAGAATAGTTTTATTAAGAGATAAGTATCTCCAAAAATAGAAATTCGAATTTAGGTGATAAGAGGTCATATTTAGAGTACTTTTACATATTTAGAGTCCATGCATACTAAAAATGTGGAAAAGCAACGCGTTTCTAAAGATGGCGTGTTTGCTATTATAAAAAGACGTTTTTGCCTATTCTACCCGCGTTAGGCTAGATGCCTTTCGGTTATTTTGACTGGTTATATGACCATACTTTGAGTTTTAATCAGAGAGTTATGGCCGAAACAATTTGCTGATTCCGTCAGGGTCTCTATACAGGGAAAACTGTAAGAACGTAACAAGTAGCCTCAAGGTAATCCTAGAGCTTGAGATCTATATATCTCTTCATTCTTATCTAATATCTTAGAAAAGAAGGTTAGGTTACTACTATTGTCCTTCGGAGGAAGAGGCTAAAACTCCTGTTAACCTATGAACGGACAATGAGATGTACTATGTTTTACGTCATGTAATTAGTTTAACTATTCTGAGTCATGGGCCAGGCTTGTCGGCACCATATGCAAAGGATAAAGGGATCGGGTGATTGCCGATGAGAGGCGCACCTTGAATATCAGTAGGATAAGGGTTAGGGTCGGCCGGCCATGTATGGGCGCCCAAGTGTGAATGGCCAAGTCACCTATAAGAGTCAAATGTAACCCTAAAACCCTTATTCTCATGTGTTGTGAATACAAGAGTGCTCTTGCCTTATCTCCTTGGTTTCCTTCTCCTGCGTGTGTGTGAGAGAGAGAGAGAGAGTGAGAGAGCGATCGAGCACTGTGTAGCGGCACGACGGCGGAGAGGCGGTAGAGCCGCGACAGGCGGCTCCTTCTTCACTGCTGCGACGCGGGAATCCTTCACGGCGACGGTTAGAGAAGTGAGTGACACACCTTTGCATTCTGTTTGAGCTTGCTTTCCTGGTTGTATGCTTGCAGCCATTCGTGGCTCGCATACGGTGTATGTGCGGCAAAAGCGCACATTTTTGGCGCTGCTGCCGGGGAGTTGCCCTGCACCAAGCTCTAGTTTGCAGCTCGGGCTGCTGTGTGAAGTTTAATTTACACTGTAGGAAAGTGACTATGCGTTTGTTGTTGAGGTGTTTCCGTGTTTTGCAATCTGTTTCTGCAATTTGTCTTCTGCATTTCTGTTTCTTTTTGTTATTTTTCCGCTCCGCGTGTGGGCGTGCGTTCTGTTATCTGGTTTCTACGTGCGAGGGGGGATTTGTGAATCCCCATACCTGTGCTGTGTGCGAACCGTGCCGCGACCAAGGCTGAAACCCAAAAAACTTATCTCAAAAATTAAAAAAATTAAAAATAATAATTTAAAAAAAATTAAAAAATTAAAAATAAAAAAAATAAATTTTATTTCTTTCTTGACATAAAACAGTCATTTACAAACAGGTCACAAATACAGTTTCTATATTGAACTCTCGTCTTTTCACATTATTCCACATTAATCCATATTATTTAATCCAATTCCAATTCATATGTGTATCCATTCTTGACCAGATACATCATTTTCTATCCCATCACATAGGATTCATTCACTTCACATAACATCCATTCCTATCTTTCTTAATTTACATTACGTCTCCTCACATCCATTTCTCATTATATCTCATTCGTTCAGATCTTATATTGTTCATTCACATTCTGATTCACATGACATCTCATCTCATCCATTCGCTCATATCGACTTCATATCCATTCACATTCATTATTCCACACACACATCCACATTCATACATCCACATTCACATCTACATTTATACATCCATTTTCACATCCACAATCATACATCCACATCCAAATCCACATTCATATCTACATCCATATCCCCATTCACATACATCCACATTCACATTCCATATCTACATCCATATCCCCATTCACACATCCACATTCACATTCACATACATCCACATTCACATTCACATTCACATTCACATTCACATTCACATCCAGACATCCATATCCACATTCCACATCCT
Organism: Cibotium barometz; assembly: GCF_041138505.1. Taxonomy (NCBI): domain Eukaryota; kingdom Viridiplantae; phylum Streptophyta; class Polypodiopsida; order Cyatheales; family Cibotiaceae; genus Cibotium; species Cibotium barometz. Next base: position 26,138,754 of record NC_141056.1, on the reverse strand, counting down.
TATTCACATTTACATACATCCACATCCACATTCCATATCTACATCCATATCCACATTCACACATCCACATTCACATTCACATACATTCCCATTCACATTCACATTCTCATCTATACATCCATATCCACATTCCACATCTACATCATTTCTTTCACATACATATAACTACATCTATTCTTTCACATACATACATCTCCATCTATTCCTCGTTCATTTTCACCTAATTGATTTGTTTCACATCCTCATATCTATTTATAGAATACAAGAGAATTCTTATTTTCGATATAAGATTTCTTTACGCATTTATTTATGCATAAAGTCCATTTTAAGAAGACTAACACTTTCGAAATAAAAATCAATCTTTTATGCATCTTCCTATGCATAAATTCATTTTAAATGAGAATGACACTTTTGAATAGAAAATCAAATATTTAATGCATCTTCCTATGCATAAAGTCAAAATTGACGAAAATAACTCTTTTGAACTAAAAATAGATTTCTTTATGCATCTTTCCATGCATAAATCCAATTTAGTAGGAATTACACTTTTAGAATAAAAGAATTTTTCTTATGTATCCTTTTTATGCATAAAATCATTTATGATGAAATTCACTCTTTTAATATAAAAAAATATCTATTATGCATATGATTATGCATACAATCATTTATGAGATGAAAATCACTCTTTTAATATAAAAGAATTTCTTTTATGCATCTAATTTATGCATAAAATCATTTATGATGAAAATAACACTTTTATATAAAAAAATCTTTTATGCATACTTCTATGCATGAAAATCAAATATGATAAAAGTAACACTTTTATAATAAAATAATAATCTTTTATGCATACCTCTATGCATGAAAATCAAGTATGATAAAAGTAACACTTTTATAATAAAATAATAATCTTTTGTGCATACCTCTATGCATGAAAATCAATTATGATAAAAGTAACACTTTTACAACAATAAAATAATAATCTTTTATGCATACCTCTATGTATGAAAATCAATTATGATAAAAGTAATACTTTTACAATAAAATAATAATCTTTTATGCATACCTCTATGCATGAAAATCAAATATGATAAAAGTAACACTTTTACAATAAAATAATAATCTTTTATGCATACCTCTATGCATGAAAATCAATTATGATAAAAGTAACACTTTTATAATAAAATAATAATCTTTTATGCATACCTCTATGCATGAAAATCAATTATGATAAAAGTAACACTTTTATAATAAAAGAAAATCCATTTTGATGAAAGTAACACTTTCATAATAAAAGAAAATTATTCCTTTATGCATAAAAATCTATTTTGATGAAAGTAACACTTTCATAATAAAAGAAAATTATTCCTTTATGCATAAGAATAATAATAATCAATATGCATCTTCTATGCATGAAAATGACACTTTTAGAGTATAGAGTTGATAGGAATTACTCTTTTAGCATAATAAAAGATAATTCTTATTTTCAAAAATTTTGCCATAACCTCCTTTGTATGGTTGACCATTTATTTTTCCTACTTAATTTTGTCTTAAAAATTAACTCTAATTGATTTAAAGTAATCTATACTAATCAAAATTCACTTATAAAAGAGAAAACATTATAAAAAGTTTAATTCCAATAATTTTCACTTAACTAGGATAAAGAAGGGTTGATTCTAAGAAGAGAGAGGGGAAAAGCCTTTCGATCAAGGCATAACATCCATTTATCACTTCAAATAATCATAAACATTAGAAAAACATAAAATCAATAAAGAAAAATACAAGAATCTCTACTTACATAATTTCTTGGAGCTTTCCTTTGGCTTGATGGTTTGAGGGTTCAACTCTTGTTTGTAACAAGAGTGGCCACCAATCTTTGGAAGAGGGAAATGTCAAAAACTAGTGAATTATTAATAAATTCAGAGTTCTTGGCTTGGGAGGAGCAGAGTAACAGTGCATAAAACACTATTAAGTTTCAACAAAGGGGAGGGCTTCTATTTATAGAAAAAAGTGAGCTTCTAACCAAGCCAACTGATTTTAGAATTTTCCAGATCAGTTTGGTCAATTTTTGATAATTTTTGGGTCAGTTTTGGTCACTTTTTGGATCTAGTTGAAACAGGAGAGAGGAGAGATAAAAATATCCCATTATTTGGGAGTTTAAAACTCATTCAAGTGTGTGAAATAGGTGCCCTCTTCATGAGGGAAATTCCCCCATGTAGAGGTGTCAAAAATGCATCATTACTTCTAAATATCTCCCTTTTTTAACTATTAACCTTGTCCTTAGTCAACTCTTCATCTTATGTGAGTATTTACTCATTTTTGGGGGATTTTTCTTTTATTTCTTCATTTATCTCCTCCCTACATTTGGATGAATCTTATTGGTCCATAGGAACCTTAATTTAAAATTTCGAAAAAATCTTCACCCCCAGGATAATGCCTCTTGAACAGATTATACTACTTAATTTCTAATGCACCTTCTGAAAATCTTTTTGAACTTCTGTTTCAGGGGAACTTATTTTAATAAGATGAGGCATTTTTCTATCCAAAAATATTTAAAATCTGAATATTATCTCTCTCTTGGCCAAAACTGATAGAAACAAGATCTTTTAAATTTTTGAAGAGGAAATTGATTACAGGGGAAGATACTGGACATCATGAGGGACTGGGGGAGGAATCTTACATTCTACCCCACTTAAAAAACGCGAGATGTCCTCATCTTGGAGGTGGAGTATGATCTTTTTCATCATCTTCTTCTTCTTCAATCACTTCCAGCGTTACTTTCTTGGAAGTGGACGGCCGATTTGGGAACAACTCTCTTTGACTTTCCCTATTCTGAGGTGGAGGTCTTGTATTACTTTGGATTGAAACTGCAGGTTGGATAGAGGGTCTACCTCTTGGATTTCCCTGCTTTTGGCGGGGATAGAATCCTGATTACTCTGGAAGGAAGGGGCTGGAGTCTGGAATCTTGACCCTTGATTTCCCTGCCTTGAAAACCTTGATCCAAAAGGAGTTGGGCAATCCATGCTACGATGTCCAAACCCTTGACAGTTATAGCATTTCACTCTCTTGTTCAAGGGTGGAACTTCTGAAGTTGAAATCCAAGGGATTGAGTTTCGAGAAAAGGACATTTTTTCCATTCTAGAACTTCTCATATCCTGGGTTTGACTCTGATATCTCTTAGGCGGAGGAAGGTTGGAATCATCTTCTGGGAATAAAAACCTTTTCAAAGGTGATGGTGCTGGCTTTGGCGGGACTTTGACATCAAAGGCTTTGGCGAAATCCTTCGCCATCCGGCCATGGAAATAGGTTTGGCATTCTTGACTAAAGTATCCAATGGCTCGTTCATTCCCTGAATGAATCTGGCCATCAGTTGTTCTTCATCCAATTGTGGGGAATATTTGAGGAGAAGGGCAAAAGCCTGATGGTACTCTTCAATTGTCCGGCTTCCCTGCTTTAGTTCCAAGAACTCATTCATCTTAATTTCAAGAAAGCCTGGGGGACAAAACCTGTTTCTGAGGTAAGCCTTGAGATCGGTCCAAGTTTGGGTATTTCGGTCGAGACAGTTTGTCTGGCAATGGTTTCTCCATGCCACTTTGGCTGTCTCCACTATCTTCAGCCTTGCAAGAGCCATTTTGCTCTTCTCATTGTACCCGGTGACATCGAAGTATTCTTCCATTGATTCGATCCACTTCTCCACAGTCTCGCCTAAGTTTTCCCCTTCACCCTTGAAAGGTCCAGGCTGCAAACTATGAAGAGTTTTACGAACATCTAGGTCGAGCCCTTCTTCATTGAGTTGGGGGTTAACATGTCTACCACGACGACCTCGGTCCATGTTCCTATCAGTACGAAAATTCTTGTTAAGTCTCTTTATTTATGATTCAAACCGAATTTTGATTCAACTGATTCCGGGTTTCTCTAAATAGGTCGGCTCCCCACAGAATCAAGGGATAAAGATACTCATATAGAATGCATTATCAGTTAATAATTCATTTAGAATATCTCATTCATATCTTTAACACAGTAATGGTCCATTAGACTAAATTTTTCCATCTGAACAGTCCTCTATGGAGATTTCAATTTTTCAGATTTTTAATTTATCATCCCTTAACTTGATCCACTGATCAAAAGTTAACAGTAGTAATCTGGCAGCACAATCCACTAATCTGATAGTGATTGGCTGAAGTCATAAACTTCATTCTAGCTACGAACATTATCACAGGGACTCGTCCCATTCATCCTCATTGCGGTTTCGCTTAGCTTATTACATTTCAACCAATTTTCAGGGATCATCATTTTTTCAATCAGAATCCAAATCAACTCATCAGTTCTCAACTAGAATTTAAAAATCATATCAACCACATTCGAATTCATCAACTAGATAGCATTAATGCTTATAATTTCAAGTCTTAGATTTACTCGTATATACAGCCAGTAAAGAGCTGTAGTTATACCCTCGGTATATACGAGTATCATGGAACTTGGAACTATAAGGTAAATACCATCATGTCTAGGCCTCAAGCAAGTCAGGGATTCCATACAATTGCGGTACTTCCGTTTGAAGACCCAATTACCAATTTATGAATTTCAGTTTGAATATCAAATTGTATGAATTTTATCACACAATTACAACCTTTTAGTGCCTCTTGATAAATTTTTGACATATTTGGCTTCTCGGTTGATCAACATTAGCCAAATAGCTCTAATACCAACTGTGAGATCCTTGTCCCCACCGCACAACGGATTCGGGGTGCTAGTAGCGGAAGTAGCACATCTTGCGTGGGACAGGGTCCCACACTCGGGGCCTTGCCCATGGATATCCGAACAGGTGACTAATTCCTCGATTCTGCCAAACCGAACTCGGAAAAACTTCTCTTGCCCGGAAAGCACGGGCGATTCCACCAGGATAACTTTTTCCTAATGTAGTCAAAAGCCTTAACTAACTGAACTGATCTGATCGAACTCGTAAGTTCCATAGTCAGATCAAGGGACAGATTGCACTTGAATCATAGAGACTAACGCTTTTTTCCTCCTCGAGAGGCACAAATGTTGATCCTTTTTCCATAGAACAATTTTTCTCCGGGATTAACTTCATCTATCGAACTAAACAGAAATTGAGTCTCGATTTAAGGATCCATCAATCCAGCCTAACCCCATCCAGTCCCATGGGTTAGCCAAGCGTCCAAACACTGTAGTGATGGGATCCAATTAGGAATTTGGTTAGGTTTTATCTCGGGTACCAAGGAAAAGAGTTCCCAGGCTCCCTAGCCGGATGTTCATGCAAATTTAACTCCAGTCACACCACTTACACACCCAATATGAAATTGCCTTTTTCCTAGATTCAAATGTATTTAATTCAATCATTTAAAGAAATCATAGTGTTAGTGATCATAAACTTCCAAGTATCCGATTGAATCTTAATTTCCAATCATTCCTTCATCGGAGTATCTATGGCATCATTGGCAACCAGAACGCTCACCACCTATTCACTCAGGGGCCTTTTCGATAGTTCCTAGCTCATAGTACCCGGTAATATTTTCACATATAAAAATCAAGATGGAATCCTCGTTGAAGATCAGCAAGATCAATCAACAGATCCATATAAGAGAGCCATGGACTCATCCGTTGAGGACCAGCAAGATCAATCAACAGATCCATATAAGAGAGCCATGGACTCATCCGTTGAGGACCAGCAAGGTCAATCAACCAGATCCATGCCCGATTTCAGAAAACAACTCTTACTCCTTGTTCCAATATCTTCCACGACGCACGTGTGGGTATCTTTGACGACCCAGAGCTCGAGCACCGTATGGTCAGCACCCTCTAGGATCCTTCACAGGTCACCTAGCGCTTCACTCATAGGCCGCTTCCTTGGTCCATCATCCACCGTACCGGAAGCTCACCATTTAAATCGAACCGAGGCTGGCGGCCGACCTTTCTATGCGAGACGTCCTCCATTGACTCTCTGTCTCAGCAGTTGCAACTTTATCACGTAGGTCTCCATGACCTTAATCACAAGATGGTCAAAATGCTTCCCCAACATTCTTGACATAAAACAGTCATTTACAAACAGGTCACAAATACAGTTTCTATATTGAACTCTCGTCTTTTCACATTATTCCACATTAATCCATATTATTTAATCCAATTCCAATTCATATGTGTATCCATTCTTGACCAGATACATCATTTTCTATCCCATCACATAGGATTCATTCACTTCACATAACATCCATTCCTATCTTTCTTAATTTACATTATGTCTCCTCACATCCATTTGTCATTATATCTCCTTCGTTCAAATCTTATATTATTCATTCACATTTTGATTCACATGACATCTCATCTCATCCATTTGCTCATATCGACTTCATATCCATTCACATTCATATTTGCATTCATTATTCCACACACACATCCACATTCGTACATCCACATTCACATCTACATTTATACATCCATTTTCACATCCACAATCATACATCCACATTCATACATCCACATCCACATCCACATCTACATTCATACATCCACATTCACATTCACATCCATACATCCATATCCACATTCCACATCCTCATTCACATTCATATACATCCACATCCACATTCTATATCTACATCCATATCCCCATTCACACATCCACATTCATATTCACATACATCCACATTCACATTCCATATCTACATCCATATCCCCATTCACACATCCACATTCACATTCACATCCAGATATCCATATCCACATTCCACATCCTTATTCACATTTACATACATCCACATCCACATTTCATATCTACATCTATATCCACATTCACACATCCACATTCACATTCACATACATCCCCATTCACATTCACATTCTCATCCATACATCCATATCCACATTCCACATCTACATCATTTCTTTCACATACATATAACTACATCTATTCTTTCACATACATACATCTCCATCTATTCCTCGTTCATTTTCATCTAATTGATTCGTTTCACATCCTCATATCTATTTATAGAATACAAGAGAATTCTTATTTTCGATATAAGATTTCTTTACACATTTATTCATGCATAAAGTCCATTTTAAGGAGACTTTAACACTTTCGAAATAAAAATCGATCTTTTATGCATCTTCCTATGCATAAATTCATTTTAAATGAGAATGACACTTTTGAATAGAAAATCAAATCTTTAATGCATCTTCCTATGCACAAAATCAAAATTGACAAAAATAACTCTTTTGAACTAAAAATAGATTTCTTTATGCATCTTTCCATGCATAAATTCAATTTAGTAGGAATTACACTTTTAGAATAAAAGAAGTTTTCTTATACATTTTATAAAATATCTTTTATAAATATGATTATGCATACAATCATTTATGATGAAAATCACTCTTTTAATCTAAAAAAATATCTTTTATAAATATGATTATGCATACAATCATTTATGATGAAAATCACTCTTTTAATATAAAAGAATTTCTTTTATGCATCTAATTTATGCATAAAATCATTTATGATGAAAGTAACACTTTTATAAAAAAAAATCTTTTATGCATACTTCTATGCATGAAAATCAAATATGATAAAAGTAACACTTTTATAATAAAATAATAATCTTTTATGCATACCTCTATGCATGAAAATCAAATACGATAAAAGTAACACTTTTACAATAAAATAATAATCTTTTATGTATACCTCTATGCATGAAAATCAAATATGATAAAAGTAATACTTTTACAATAAAATAATAATCTTTTATGCATATCTCTATGCATAAAAATCAAATATGATAAAAGTAACACTTTTACAATAAAATAATTATCTTTTATGCATACCTCTATGCATGAAAATCAATTATGATAAAAGTAACACTTTTACAATAAAATAATAGTCTTTTATGCATACCTCTATGCATGAAAATCAATTATGATAAAAGTAACACTTTTATAATAAAAGAAAATCCATTTTGATGAAAGTAACACTTTCATAATAAAAGAAAATTATTCCTTTATGCATAAAAATCTATTTTGATGAAAGTAACACTTTCATAATAAAAGAAAATTATTCCTTTATGCATAATAATAATAATAATCAATATGCATCTTCTATGCATGAAAATGACACTTTTAGATTGTAGAATTGATAGGAATTACTCTTTTAGCATAATAAAAGATAATTCTTATTTTCAAAAATTTCGTCATAATCTCCTTTGTATGGCTGACCATTTTTTAAAATTTCCTACTTAATTTTGTCTTAAAAATTAACTCTAATTGATTTAAAGTAATCTATACTAATCAAAATTCACTTATAAAAGAGAAAATATTATAAAAAGTTTAATTTCAATAATTTTCACTTAACTAGAATAAAGAAGGATTGATTCTAAGAAGAGAGAGGGGAAAAGCCTTTCGATCAAGGCATAACATCCATTTATCACTTCAAACAATCATAAACATTAGAAAAACATAAAATCAATAAAGAAAAATACAAGAATCTCTACTTACATAATTTCTTGGAGATTTCCTTTGGCTTGATGGTTTGAGGGTTCAACTCTTGTTTGTAATAAGAGTGGCCACCAATCTTTGGAAGAGGAAAATGTCAAAAACTAGTGAATTATTAATAAATTCAGAGTTGGCTTGGGAGGAGCAGAGTAACAGTGCATAAAACACTATTAAGTTTCAACAAAGGAGAGGGCTTCTATTTATAGGAAAAAGTGAGTCTCTAACCAAGCCAACTGATTTTAGAGTTTTCTAGATCAGTTTAATTTTGGTCACTTTTTGGATCTAGTTGAAACAGGAGAGAGGAGAGATAAAAATATCCCATTATTTGGGAGTTTAAAACTCATTCAAGCATGTGAAATAAGCGCCCTCTTCATGAGGAAAATTTCCCCATGCAGAGGTGTCAAAAATGCATTATTACTTCTAAATATCTCCCTTTTTTAACTATTAACCTTGTCCTTAGTCAACTCTTCATCTTATGTGAGTATTTACTCATTTTTGGGAAATTTTTCTTTTATTTCTTCATTTATCTCCTCCCTACATTTGGATGAATCTTATTGGTCCATAGGAACCTTAATTTAAAATTTTGAAAAAATCTTCACCTCCAGGATAATGCCTCTTGAATAGATTATACTTAATTTCTAATGCATCTACTGAAAATCTTTTTGAACTTCTATTTTAGGGAACTTATTTTAATAAGATGAGATATTTTTCTATCCAAAAATATTTAAAATCTGAATATTATCTCTCTCTTGGCCAAAACTGATAGAAACAAGATCTTTTAAATTTTTGAAGAGGAAATTGATTACAGGGGAAGATACTGGACATCATGAGGGGCTGGGGGAGGAATCTTACAATTGGCCTTTTCATACCTTGTTCTCAATGCTCCTCTTAACAGTCCCCAATTCTCTCTTTCTTCATTTATAGAGTAACATTTTCAAAACACTCTTTATCTCTTCCCATTAGACCTTTGTAAGCATCATCATCCCTATTACTGCTAAGTGCTATCAACTCGACTCTTCTCAAAAACAAGTCTATATCTTCACCTTTCTCCCCTTTGAATGTCTTGTATCCAATACCTTCCATGAGTCTTGAGCTGATCTTTAGATGGATTCCAATGATCAAAGTCCTATATAATAACTCTCTACTCCTCAGTGGGGGCACCAGAATGTGTGACGGTTCTGAGAGATGGCCTCTATTAACACCTCTCGTAACTTCACAAGAAAAAGAACCAAGGAGCAATATTCACAAGAACTTCAGTCAAATCCATTAAGAGAAGCTATAGATGGATGAACATAAGATAAAAGCAAGTATTATTGAGAGACTTGATACAAAGCTTCTGTGAGACCCCTACCCTCTCTGCACATCAAACTCTAGAGTGCTAGAAGCGGAAGTAGCAACCTTACACGCAGGGCAGAGCTTCCCACACTTGGGGCCTCACCCCACGAATGTCCGGGCAAGGGACTAGTCTAGCAGGCTCTTCCAAAACCAAACCCAAAAAAACTTTCCTCGCCCATAAAACAAAGACGATTCCTCCAGGAAAATCTTCTAACGAAAACTTATCTAACAGGGTCAAGAGTCTAGGCTATCCTTCACTTGGATGACTGACTTGAAGGAGGAACAATCTTTATAGACTTGATTCATAGAAACCAATGCTTTTTTTCCCATTCAAAGAGGCACAGCTATTGATTCTTTCCCATAGAACAAGGATTATCTCGTGACTTACTTCAACTATCGTAACTTTAAACAGAGTTGAACTTTATTGTAGGAATCCACCAATCCAACCTAACCCCATCCAATCCCATGGGTTAGCCAACCACCCAACTGTATTAGTGGGATCCCTCTTTATAAAAATTTAGTTATGTTTTGTCCCAGGTATCAAGGAAAAGAGTTCCCAGGCCCCCTAGCCTCATGCAAAAATTAAATAGACACACCACTTACACACCCGATATGAAATTTCCTTTTCTCCTTTTTAAAACAAAATTACAATAAAACCACATTGTTTCCATCATGATCCTCAGTATTCCAGTTTCAGGGTCCAAGTTCCAACTTTTCCAATTTCCAACCATAAAATCGAATTTCCAGTCATACCTTCCTCGGCATACCAACACCACTTGGTCAGTTCGTTTAGGCTCACCTAGTACTTCACTCAGGGGCCTTTTCAATAGTTCCTAACTCATAGTACCCAGGAGTATAATCTCTTTTTTTCCATAAAATCTAAATTTTAGTCATTCCTTCCTCAACGTACCTATGGCATCATCGGCAACCAAAACGCTCCACCACCTCTTCAGTTCCTCTAGGCTCACCTAGTACTTCACTCAAGGGCCTTTTCAATAGTTCATAACTCATAGTACCTAGGAATATGATATCATAAAATCCATATGGACTCTCTGTTAAAGATCAGCTAGATCAACCAACAAGATCCATTTATCAAAAAGGTGCCATGGACTCATCCGTTGAAGACTAGCAAGGTCAATCAAACCAGATCCATGCCCGTGTTCAGAAAATAACTCCAACTCAATGTTCCATCTTCTTCCTCGATGCACGCATGGGTATCCTGGGCGACCTAGAGCCTGAGCACCGTATGGTCAGCACCCTCTACGGTCCTTTGTAGGTGACCTCATGCTTCACATATAGGCCGCCTCCTTGGCCCCTCATTCACCATACTGGAAGCTCACCATTTTAATCGAACTGAGGTTGGTCAAGACCTTGGCCAACCTTGCCACATGAGACGTCCTTCTTTGACTCTCCATCTGGCTGTTGTTGTAACATTCTCCACTTAGGTCCACAAACTCTTTCCATAAGATAGTCAAAATGCTTCCCCCAGCATACTTGACGTAAAACAATCTTCAATAACAGGTTTCACATATGCAAATACAGATTCCAAGCAAAATTTTTCATCTTTCCATATCATTTCACATCATTCCTCATCATTTCATATCATTCCTCATCATTTTTCATCATTCCACATTATTTCTCATCATTTCACATCATCCCACATTCATTTCACATCATCCCACATCATTCCACTTTCATTCACATCATCCCACATTCATTCATATCATCCCACATCATTCCACATACATTCATATCACCCCACATCGTTCCCACATTCATTCACATCACCCCACATCATTCCACATACATTCACATCACCCCACATCACTCCCACATTTTCATTCCACAGACATTCACATCATCCCATTTTTCCCAAACAAGATGGTCACTTTCGTTGATTAGTTAATCAGAATTTTTGTTCCACAATCAACTAGATTAAGAGTACAGTTACTCTATAATGATAGAAATTCTAAGTCTCGGCCAATCACTTGGCTTAGTTAAAGGTAACTTTTTCTCGACTTAATTCAATTTAAATCTAAATTTTCGTTCACTTTTGGATCCTTGATCCTTTCAAAAATTCTAGAATCCTTTTCCAGGGAATCTAGGAATAAGTCAGTCACAAGTATTTACATTCATCCAACTAAGCATGTTTTTGGTCTTTTTTCTGGGAAATCCTTTTTCCGTTCAAAATATACTTAAGATTCTATTTCTTGAGAATCTAGATGTATACTTCATAATTCCAAAAGTTAAATATATTCGTGATTTCTCTTTCTGATCAAAATTTATCTATGTTTTCTCGATGCACCCCTATGAATATTTTTACATTATTTTCTTAATTTTTTCAAAATAGAATATGCTCAATATTCCTCTTTTAGCATAAAATATTTATGCATGCATACTAATTCATTTTTATCTAAATGAATTATATTTATAATCCCATTTGAATGAATCTAGAAAAAAATATGCATAACTTCCTTTATTTTTCTGGCAAATGAATAATGCTCAAAACTCCACTTTTGGCATAAAATTTATTATGCATAAATTTAAATTCATTTTCTAATGATAAAATTTTCACCATAGTTTCCCTGCATTTTCTATGAAATGAGAATGCTCAAAATTTCCCTTTTAGCATAAAATTTAACTTATGCATAAACCTTCATCTCTAGCTTGATAAGCTTAGAGTTTAGGGTAAGGAAATGAGATTAAGAAGTGAATATTCCTTCATAAAGAGTGAATATAAATCATAAACAATACTTAAGCATATGAGATTAACATTACTTCATCTAAACAACAACATAATTCAAGAAGGGCATGGTTTTAAGAAGAAACCATGAGATAAAATGCTTCCCAAGCAAGTAGAGGAGAGAAAATAGTATAAACATCATGGTTTAGGCTTACCCTTGGTATGCTTGATTCTTTACCTTGCAAGGAGATATGTATCCCTCAAGGAAGAGCCTTGTCCATCAAGAGAAGAGGGTAATCTTAAAGAGAAGAAGAGGTTTAGTGAAGCACCCAAAGCTTCACAATGGAGAGGCAAGGAGGAGGGAAGAAGGAATTAAACTAAAATGAAAATTACACTAGCATGGAAATACTCTAAGATGAAAATACAAAGTAATGGGGTTCTATTTATAGGTGAGGGAGGCCACCAACCAAGCTCAACTGGGATCTAGAGGCTTCCAGCTTCAGTTTGATCCAATTTGGATAAGTTTTGGACTACTTAAACCCATTTGTTTGATCCAGTTTGAAAGAGGAGAGATGAGAGATGAAATATCTCGCTTTTTTGAATAAAAAAATTGGGTAATGATAGATATTCTAGGGGCCTCCTTGATGAGATCCACACACCCTCCTGAGGTGCCAAAATTCACATTTTTATACTGTTAAGTACCAGTATTATAGTCAACTCTTCATCTTATGTGAGAATTTACTCATTTTTTGAGGATTTTATTTTATTCTTGAATTTTTCTTATCGAAACACTTGGATTAATCTCATTGGCCCATTAGAACACTCTTTGGACCTTAATCAAAATTTTTTGAAAATAGGTATCCCTAGGTTAAGGTTTCCAGTGCACATAATCAATTAATTTCTAATGCACATTGGAAAACTCTTTTTTAAAGGTCTGTTTCAGGGGAATTCATCTTAAAATTAAAGAGTAACTTCATATCCAAAAGTATCTCAAAATTGTATTACCTCTCTCTAGACTAAAACAAGGTCAAACAAGATCATTTTCCATTCTAAAAGGGAGAATGATTGCAAGAGACCGAAGGGGAGGTTCTTACATCTTTACATCATCAAAAGTTAGAGGGAGGAATCTTACATTCTACCCCACTTTAAAAACGTGAGATGTCCTCATCTCGCAAAACTAGGGGTAATCTCGTAAAAAATCATCTCCTCATTCGGAGGGTGGTACTTAATTCCAAAAATTAATTTTAAGTGATTTGTTTCACAATGGTTCCTCTAAGCTACCGTGGCTGTTCCAGTAATTTTTAGTCTAGCAACAAGGGCCATCTTGCTCCTGCCACCATTATACTCCGTCACATGTTCCATTACTTTGATCCAATCTTCAATTGCTACTCCTAAGTTTCCTACTTCTCTCCTAAGAAGGGTTCTGGTTGGAAGTTATGGAGAGCCTTGTGTACATCGTCTCATCAATCTCTTCCTCATCGAGTCAGGGGTTAACATTTCTACCACGACGACCTCGATCCATGATCTTGTCAATACGAAAATTCTTTGTCAAGTCCCTTTTCCCAACTTAACAAAGACGCTCAGGTGAAAAGACCATTTTATTTATAATTCAAATTCAACAAGAGTTAAACTTTAGATCCAACTGATTCTAGGGTTCCTTAAAGCTTGGTCAACCCTCTCAGAATCCTGGGATAAATATCCCTTCTATAGGAAGAAACATACAGAACTCATTATCAGAAAGCAAATCATTCATATCCTTAACACAATAATAGTCAATCAGACCAGTAATCTCTAATTAACACCTGAACATTTCCCATGGGAATTTCAGTTATACAGGTTCTCGATTCGTCATTCCATAATTGGGTCCATTGGGTCAAAGGTCAAGCTACGAACAATCTGTCAGCACGATCCACTAATCTCATAGTGATCTACTGAAGTCTTAATCGTCTAGCATCATTATACTGGAATTCTCTCTATTCATCATCATCATGATTTATTCAACTTATCTACTTTCAACCACACACGTGAGTAGGGTGGAAAGTAGTAGGATGGAATGCCCCGATGGCACCATCCTACAGACGGGTGGACCCGATTAGTCGGGTAGCTTTCCAACATATTAAGTGAAAGCCCTACACTAGATAAATAGGTTCTCAGGCAATTCTATTCTAGAAGACTAGGCTAGCGCGGCTGTTCCTTGCATGGATGAGGAAAAAAGTGTTGTCTCTAGGAATCAAGACTAGTAGTTGTCCAAATTATGATCAATTTCCCTATGGGTGATTTGATTTTTAGAAGACCACGCTCCCCCTACGGGATAGAACTAGGTCTTACCTATGAATCATATCCTTGAATCTCTGCATGGTCAAGGTGTCGATGAGTAGAAAATTTTCTCCAAGATAAGACTTAGTGGACTATCTTAAATGTTTCCCCTATTTTGGAAAGGGGGAACCTTACAATTGGTATCGGAGTTGATCTTCGTTCCTAGGATTTATTTTTCAAAGGTTAACTATCAAGGGATTATAACAAGTGATTGAGGACAAATCAATCATCTCTACTGGCCATAGAAGTGGTTTGAATGTCCTCACATGTTGAGACAATCATCCTATGAAATTGTGCTTGTATCTTGGGGGTACACACGCAAGATATTTGTACAATAAATTTGAGAAAAAAGATTGGGGAGAAAACCTTTTGTGAGGAAAAACATAGGGCAATCAAATTAAGAAACTAGTGAGAGACTGAATGACTAGAAGGATAGACCGAAACTTTGTTTAGAGAAATTTTCAGAATATATCTCATTAACTTGCATAATATAAATTATTAAGACTATAACTCCATTAAGGTTTGAATAGTTGACGTGTGAATGCCATCCATTGGATGCTTTACACTAGGATGATCATCCAAGATCTTGAACCCATCTCAGACAAACTCCAGATGTATAATTTCTAGAGGATCATGCTCTTAGATGTGTTAATCCCAAGATACTAGATGTGTAGTTTTCAAAAACTAATCATCTTAGACGTGTTAATCCCTGATAATCTTTGGATGTGTCAATCCCAAGGCACCATATGTGTAATTTTCAAAAAACCCTCTGAGGGGCGGGAGGATCGAGCGATGGAGCCTGAGAGGGTGATAGGCCGGCTTGAGTCCTCGACCCAATGGTCGACGATGAGGTGTATGGTCTCGTAGGGTTTTACCCCCAGCATGTAGAGGTTGGAAGGCCAAATTCTAGATCATCTGCAATATAAAGGAAAAGAATAAGAGAGCCAGTTTGGCTTGTATGGAATTGATTCATGTATAAACGTTTTTTATAAATCTTGTCTTTGGCATTATTGTACTGTGAAAAAAGGCTATTTTAACAAACCCTGTGAAAATGGCCTTAATTAAGGAACATGTTTATTCATGTCAAACAATGTGGTAGGATTAATTAGAAAACAAATTGATGCGTGAGTAGGGTGAAAAGTGGGAGGATGGAATGCCCCGATGGCACCATCCTATGGACGGGTGGACCCGATTAGTCAGGTAGGTTTCCAACATATTAAGTGAAAGCCCTATGCTAGATAAATAGGTTCTTGGGCAGTTCTATTCTAGAAGACTAGGCTAGCGGCTGTGCCTTGCATGGATGAGGAAAAAAGCATTGTCTCTAAGAATCAAGACTAGTAGTTGTCCAAATTATGAACAATTACCCTATGGGTTATTTGATTTTTGGAAGACCACGCTCCCCCTGCGGGATAGAACTAGGTCTTACCTATGAATCGTATCCTTGAATCTCTGCATGGTCAAGGTGTCGATGAGTAGGAAATTTTCTCCAAGATAAGACTTAGTGGACTATCTTAAGTGTTTCCCCTATTTTGGAAGGGGGGAACCTTACAATTGGTATCAGAGCCGATCTTAGTTCCTAGGATTGATTTTTCATCAAAGGTTAACTATCAAGGGATTAAAACAAGTGATTGTTTATCATATGAGGATGAATCAATCATCTCTACTGGCCATAGAAGTGGTTTGAATGTCCTCACATGTTGAGACAATCATCCTATGAAATTGTGCTTGTATCTTGGGGGTGCACATGCAAAATATTTGAACAGTAAATTTGAGAAATATGATTGGGGATAAAACCTTTTGTGAGGAAAAACATAGGGCGATCAAATTAAGAAACTATGAGAGACTGAATGACTAGAAGGATAGACCGAAACTTTGTTTAGAGAAATTTTTAGGATATATCTCATTAACTTGCATATTATAAATTATTAAGATTATAACTCCATTAAGGTTTGAATAGTTGATGTGTGAATGCCATCCATTGGATGCTTTACACTAGGATGATCATCCAAGTTCTTGAACCCATCTCAGACAAACATGGGTGCATGCAGCAGACATGGAAGAGGAGCACAATACCTTTTCGAGCGGTGTAAGATTCCTCCCCAGCCTCTCAAGATGTCCAGCATCTTTCCCTCTAATCAATTCCCTCTTCAGAATTATAAGAGATCTCGTCGAGATCTCGTCTCTGCCTGTTTTGTCATAGAGAGAGAAAATATTCTAGAGAGAGAATATTCAAATTTTTAATATTTTTGGATAGAAAATTATCTCAGCTTATTAAAATAAGTTCCCCTAAAACAAAAATTCAAAAAAGAACTTTCCAATGTGCAATTTGGAATTGATTGGAAATGGGTATAAAGGACCTTGGCCTAAGGGTCTAGATTTTCAGAAATTTTTGGATTATGGTCCAATTAAGGTCCCTATGGGCCAATAGCATCAATCCATGTGTATGGAGGAGATAAATCCAATTTGTAAAAGAAGATACCCAAAAATGAGTAAATGCTCACATAAGATGAAGAGTTGAAAATGTACAAGGTTTATTAGTAAAAAAAACTTAGAGTAATATTAAAAATATGAGATATTTTGGGTATCCAAAAATGAGTAAATGCTCACATAAGATGAAGAGTTGAAAATGTACAAGGTTTATTAGTAAAAAACTATGAGCAATATTAAAAATATGAGATATTTTGGGTATAATCATTCCATTTTGACACATATGTAAGGAAGGGGAGTCCATTAAAGGAGGTGCATATTTCACATGCTTGAATGAGTTTTAAACTCAAAAATAATGTGATATTTTTATCTCTCCTCTCTCTTGAACCAAACCAAGGCTATATTTTGGGCAAAATGCAGCGTTTTGCATTTCTACAAGATGGTTCTGTGCAAGCCACTTGCAAATTGCAACTTGTGCATAGTGATGTATGTGGGCCTATGCAAACTCCGTCATTTGGTAAACAATTGTACTTCGTGACTTTCATCGATGATTACTCAAGGCATGCATGGGTATATCCACTGAACGCAAAGTCCGAAGTGTTTTTGTGCTTCAAACAGTTTTTACTTATGGTTGAAAATGTATCCAATTGTACTGTGGGCACCCTCCGTTTTGATCGAGGGGGGGGAGTACATGTCTAAAGAGTTTGATGCATTTCTGGCTAGTCGTGGGATAAAACATCAATGTACTGTGGGCACCCTCCGTTCTGATCGAGGGGGGGAGTACATGTCTAAAGAGTTTGATGCATTTCTGGCTAGTCGTGGGATAAAACACCAATGTACAGTGCCATATACCCCTCAGTAAAATGGTGTTGCTGAGAGGAAAAACAGGTCACTTATGGAGATGGCACGATGTAAGGTCAAGAGCCAAGCTTTGCCACATGCGTTTTGGGTTAAGGCTGTCATGTGTGGTGCTGCATATGTACTCAACAGGTGTCCCACTAAGGCCTTGTAGTCTATTACTCCATATGAAGCTTGGCATGGCAAGAAGCCTTCTATTGGTCACTTGCGTGTCTTTGGTTGCTTGGCCTATGCTTTAGTGCCTGTGCAACAACGTAGAAAATTGGATGATAAAGCTGTCAAATGCATTTTTGTTGGTTACAGTGCTGAGAGCAAGGGTTACAGATTATAGTTAAAGCGTATCTTGATTAGTCGAGATGTTGTTTTATGGCTACATCAGAACAAATCGTAATTCATTCTTCGCGTCGTGACTTGTCAGACATTGCCTTTCGTTTGACCCAATATCTAATGAACGTAGGTAAAACATGATATATATAATTGAATATAACATTTAATATCAAGAGTGATTGCTTGATAACTTACTAAAGAATTATGCAGGGAAAATGTTGAAGTGATGGATGCTTGCTTGATAAAATGGTGAGATGGCGTAGATGAGGCACGGCGGAGGAATATACGCAGCTGAAGAAGGCAGAACGAAATGGCGACAAAAGACAAGGAAACTTGACATTTACCGAAGACGAGTATCACATTTACCGAGGACAAGCACAACACACGTGCGAAAGAGCATGTCCACATGTGCAAAAGAGCATGTCCACACGTGCCAAGGAGGATGTGGGACCGTACTCATGATGATTACAATCAATCAAATTTTAACACGTGTCATCATATGTGCGCAGAGCACATGGTACATGTAAAGACCATTAGTTTCCGTGGATAAAGGTGACCAACATTCATCATTCATTGCTTCTTGCTCTCGTGCAATTTTTCTCGCAATCATCTCGTGCAATCTTTCTCACAGTCATCACCTTCACCCTGCTTCTTGCTCTCCTATAGTCAACTTTGTTGGTTGCTTCTTGCTCTCCTAGTGAATTTCGCAGTATGTTTTTGAATATTTCCGTGTTTCAATTTGGCCGAAGTTGTATAATTGTTTTATAAATATTCCATCAAAGATTGCTGCTTTTAGATTTTTAAGAATTTAATTTATTTCTCCCAAATATGTCATCAAATCACTACAACGCGAAGAGGGATCTCGGTGAGAACTAACGTACCCATATCGCACTGTAGTGATTTTGCCTCCACAATGGTAATTTGCTTGCACTACAACGCGAGAAGAGGTCTTAGTGTGAACTCTCTCAAGCATATCGCGTTATAGTGATTTGTCCTACTGTCATTCTTTTTTTACTTTTTCAAAGATTTCATCGTTTAGATTTTTAAGAAATTAATTTTTTCCTTACAAATAATTGATCAAATTACTACAACGCAAAGAGGGGAGTCGGTGAGAACTCTCCCACCCATATCGCGTTATAGTGATTTGTCCTACTTGTGTCCTTGTAGTGATTTTTGTTACAATCGTCATTGCCTTTGAAATATTGCATCAAATCACTATAACGTGAAGAGAGGTCTCCTTGTTGGGAATTCTCCCACATGTATCGTGTTGTAGTGATTTTGGTACATTTTTCCTTGCAATTTTATTTTCTCACTAATATTTCATCAAATTACTACAACGTGACTGGAGATGTTGATGAGATTTCTCCAACACTTATCGCGTTATACTGATCTTGGCTAATCCTTTATTATCTTACACAGAACTTTTGTCGTCCTCCTAACATATTTTCTAGCTGTAGATGGAACCTTTCGGGATTGAGGTTGAGTCTGATGTTGGCCTTCAAGGAACCCTAGATGAAAAGTTGTTCGACTTCCTGTATAAAGCTCGACAGCATCATCGCGCCATCCTGAAATCTCACGCATGTTTAATTTCAATTTCTCCATCAAAGACATGATCGTTTCTGATCGTTCGTATCTTGAGGAGAAAGGGCAGCAATTTCAGCAGACCACTTTGAGTGGTACAGTCATGTTTGATAGCGTCTAGTAAGTGCACGTGAATGATATTATGCCTTCAACAACCCTGAGACAAAAGTTGAACAGGGATGTTTTAAAGGTGCCAGATGATAAGAAGAAGACACACAGTAAGTACCCCATTGACAATCGCAAGTGTCGTCTTGTTGCTTACCACTATGGATTTATCTACTACCTGCATGTGCTACTTGAGGATGAAGAAGTTGCAAATGAAAAAATTGAGGAGAAGCTAGAGGAACCTCCAAGAGCAGAAGATGAAGTTCAAGAGATTGCGGAGGAGATAAACTTGGCTACAGAGAGGGACTTAAGTGAACTTGATGCGCTCAGAAGAGAAGATACCTTAGTGGTTATAGGTGATGAGCAGCCCTCTACGATAGAGGAAGCAAGGGATTTACAGATATTCAAGCTCTCTTTGACATAAGGGAAGACTACTGTCTGGCCATCATTGCACAGAATCTTGAGGAAGATGAAGATTTTGTGGATCTAGATTTGGATAAGTATCTCTTATTGGATTCAAATGTCAAGGACAGTGAGTTCCATTCTGCTACCGACACATTATCCATGATGTACAAGGATGTAAAAAGCTATGAATCCAACCTTTCCACTGAAGGAGAATTTCAGGCTATTCAGGTGTTTACTTGTTAATTACTTTTTATCGTGCTGGAGTAGCTTATTCTATTTGTTGTGTTGGCTCATCAACAATATTGTTTTGCATCTGGTTGTGTTTGAGGATGAGTTTCTCAATCGCGAAGCAGGCAAACGCATGGGAGGACTCGGAATGGACTCAGCACTAGGAGAGTATATAAACTGATTAAAGTTTCCATAATTCATTATATTCCACAAGAAATTCTCGAAAGACAATGCAGAATTTCCTTTGTTTGCAATCAAGACATTATCCAGATACCTTGGGGCATATCCCGTCAGGTGGAATGCAGACAAAGTCATGCTTTTGGAGAAGCAGTTAGCATTGCGAATCTTTGGACAGGGCCCTGGAGTCTATGCACTAAGGAGTAAATATTATTTAGCCTCCTATACTGCTTATGGATTGGCGTGTGGGATTAAGGATCCCAATATGCTAAGTGATTATGGCAAAAGGGAGCTTTTGAGATTCACAAAACTGAGGGTTCCTCCAGTTTGCTAGTTTACAGGATGTTGTAGAGACATCTTCAAAAAGGGCAAGGCTTCATGCACCCAAGGATGTTAGTGAGTAGGTTAAGGAGTAGTAGTATATTCCTATCTCTTGTAATAATGTTCTCTCTCGTGTAATGTCATGACAATTTTGCATATGATCATTTCTGAATTTGAAATGTTGATCATGGATCTATGGGTATCCAAATCTTCCCATTTCTTTGTTTTGTTACTTGCCATTGCTTTGAACTGGTGCTTCTTTTTGGCTTTGTGTGCAAGCTTCCTATATGTCCACTGATGTAATTCCTCTAAACTGTTAGCTTTTTTTGAAGTGACAGAGGCTAGTCATTCACGTGACACAAGGCTCAACGCACGAAGAATTGGCGACGAAGTGAGGATGCAGGAGCTCCAAGAATTGCTCGGTTAAAGAAATCAGCTATTCGGGAAATGCATAAGTCGAATATCAGAGCTTTGAGTTATTTTGTCCCCTCGTTTCACGTTAGACTTTCGGTGCGAGGCACCGCGCAATTTTTCCCTTTCGATGCGGAGGAGATTGATGATTTGTCCAATGTTTTGAGGGAGGTCAACGATAGAATTATCATAACAGTTCTAACGTTTGCTACGTCCTTTTCATCATCATGATTGTAAAGTGGGTTGCTTGTCCAAAGTAACTAATATAATGTAATCCTGTGCAGCTTGGTTGTATCAAATCTCCCATTCGATGTTCAAAATCGTGTATATATTGTAGATTCCCTTCTTTCCTCAGTTCTTACTGCACAACATACTTCATTGGTTGATGTATGTACGTGGTTTAGTTTGATAAATTTTGATATAGCTCAAATAATCCTAATGGCATACAATGAAGAGTAAGTGAGCATGCAATCTCATTTATAGTCTTAGTATTGTAACCTATATTTACTATATATTTTTGATGTTACTTCTGATACTCCTAATTGCATGTTGTAGTTCACACTGGAGTTTGATCCTTTACGATATGGAATCTAAGACTTGTTACTTGACCAATTTAGGTGAAGAATTCCATGGCACCGTGAGACAGTAAGTCCATACATTCAGTATTTATATATTGTAAAACGAGTCGGGGGGGGGGGGAGAGAGAGAGAGAGAGAGAGAGAGAGAGAGAGAGAGAGAGAGAGAGAGAGAGAGAGAGAGAGAGAGAGAGAGAGAGAGAGAGAGAGAGAGAGAGAAGGAGAAGTAGTTAGAGAACTTTTAGTATTGACAACAGCATTGTTTCGTGCGCAGATCGGTTAGAAAGCTAATAACTGCTCTCGAGGCCATAATCCAGGACACACTACTAGAACACACAAGGACTGTGAGATGCAAAGTCCCGCAGCCAACGGGATGGCCATAGTTGCGGTTGGAGAGTGTGCTACAATGCAAAGTTGCTGCTACATTTAGTTCTCTCGTTACTCGCAAAAAAATGTAAGCATGCTCCTTTTTTTTAATGATATGTTGTTTTCCTTCCTCATTGGCACATGTCTATTTTTTTTTGGCTTTTTGTAGAATCCACGACGATTATCAAAATACTCCGATGTGGATTTAGGGCTATTCAGGGAAGAGACCATTGAGCATATTATTGTCAACATTCATAGCATGCTGCCTAATATCCCTGTTGTATTTGTGCCCCCTCCACCACGGCCGCGACCAGGACCACCGCCATGATAGTACCCCCGAACATAAGTCGACAGGTTTGTTGTCGAAGCTTCCAGAATCTGATGAATCTGAAGATGTCAATTTGGAAGCTTCAACCTTGCAACAATGACAGCAAGCTTCAGTTCGAGAAGAGCAACCACCCCAAGAGCATCCAGAAGAGTAAGTACCCCAAGAGCATCCCAAAGAGTAACCAACCCAAGAGCGTCCCGAAGAGCAAGCACCCCCTCAACGACAAGCCTCACCGCCTCAACAACAAGAATCATCCCACACACAATAGCACGCTTCGTAGGAAAAAATAAGAACATGCTATCAATGTTTTAAACATCTAATAAGAAAATGTAGAATATTTGTATTAGTTTCTACTGCTCTAAGAAATACAAAATTTTATCATGATTGATGTAAGTATATGCTGTCAAAAATACATTTATCTCCATTTATCTCTATGTGATGGTCGTTTGCACCACGAAAACTTGCTTCCTTGTAATGTCTTTACATTGAATGGTTCTTTCTTTTCTCCTTGGTACATATTTTCAAAAATCAAAGTAATGTATATAAGTAATAATGATTATGCTTCCTTGTAATGTCTTTACATTGAATGGTTCTTTCTTTTCTCCTTGGTACCTATTTTCAAAAATCAAAGTAATAATGATTATGGCATAGTTTTGGAATGAATACTTTTTCGAGGTTACCAAGTCTATTCTCACTTGACGCAATGAGATTTTTGACCTTATATTGAGTACTGTCAAGAGCTCATGTTCAAACCATACCTCTAATAACATCAATGGATTTTCAATGTCATCCTCCAAGTCCTCATCAATTGCTATAAGTTTTCCATTGACATAATGCCATCTCATATAATGAAAGGCCAAAATAAAATTTTGGGAGCGAATCATATATTTACAGACAATAGATTTCCTATGGATTTTGCAGGTAACCCCATTTAATTCTTTCACATCCCAATTTTGACCTAAGAAATCCAAACATTTCTTTGATTTACAAATAAACATTAACAATGTTTTTTTGACCTCCTTGTTATAAAAGAAGTCGACAAAAACATGCAATGGCATAAAGACAACAATTTTCACCTGACGATTTGCTACATTTGGTCTTATACACCTTTACACATCTTGGTATATCTTTAATCTAAAGCACTCACTTGTTTCTGTTGTTGGTATGGGCCATTTGGACTATCGAATGAAGGCAGTGGTAATGCTTTCAAAGATCCATAACCTGTAACACTATGAGGTGCCGTGTAAAATTCATTATAAAAGAAAACTCCTCTCTCTGCCGCCAAAGACCTACTGGATGTTTCTTTGTATAGCTACTCACCAATAGATGCATGAAAAACATCAAAGATTCCCACAATCCTATCTATAGGCTAGCAGTCAACCAAGTTTGAAGGATATATATCTATACAGACAAATACAAGAGAAGAATAAGTATAGAAATGAAACACATTACATAAACATAATGTAAAAACATTTACTTACAGTTTGGTCTATGGAGTGGGATTCCATCAGGAAAATGTTGGAGACGTAGTTCTAAGTGCATGTAGGCATGTTGTATAAGGACTTACTTAATGCTCCTACTTGTGTCAAAGAGTTTGAAGTCTTGAACTCTGCCTTTGTAAGTGTCGATGAACTCATTCTTTGTTTTTTTCGCTTCCTAGTATGCAACACAATCCAACTACCAACAATAAAGATTGTGGTAGGAATCCACCTTTGATTATCCATATAAAAACTGTTGTATACTATAATAGCTTGAGTAGAGGAGCAGAGATGCCTAGGACGTCTGGTTTCCATGGAAGCAAATAGAAAATAAAAGTAGATGTAAGAAGATAGAAGAAGATGAGATGGCAGAAGAGATAACCTCCAAAACGTGCGAAATTTTTAGAGGGAAATCCATTCATTAAATGACGTAGGAACTTCGAAGAGAACATTTCAAATTTTTAGAGAAAAAAAGCACTTTTATTAAATGAGCTGAACGAGGGAAATTTTTAGATTGAAAACCATTCATTAAATGAGCTGAGATTTATTAAATGAGCTGACAACACTCTATTTTTCATACTCAATTCTGTTAGGCAGTTGGATCCCATCACTACAGTGGTTGGTGGGCGATTGGCTAACCCATGGGACTAGATGGGGTTAGGCTGGACTGATAGATCCCTAAAATGAGACTCAATTCTGTTATGGTACGATAGATGAAGTAAATCCTGGATAAAAATTGTTCTATGAATCAACGGCTGTGCCTCTCATCAATGAGGAAAAAAGCGTTGGTCTCTATGATCCAGGTGCAATCTTTTCCTTGATTTGACTGTGGGACTTACAGGTTCGGTCAGATCAGTTCAGTAAGTTAAGGCTTTTGACTACGTTAGAATAAAAATATCATCGCCGTGCTTTTCAGGTGAGGGAAGTTTTTCTGGGTTTGGTTTTGGAAGAACCGAGGGATTAGTCTCTTGTCCGGATATCCGTGGGGGCGAGGCCCCGAGTGAGGGACCCTGCCCCGTGCAAGAAGTGCTACTTCTGCTGCTAGCACCCTTGAATTCGTTGCGCGGTGGGGACAGGGATCTTTCAAAAATGAAACTAGCCACAATACACATAATCACCGAAAGATACATCAATGCTCAAGACAATTTGCAAAAGAGAAGCATTGGACAGTACACCACCATTGGGGCCATGAATGGGTCGACCCCTCCTTCTATCTCGTCTCTATTAGTAGGAGAAGGCAATATTGAAGTATATTATTGGAGTATTTTATTTGTGTACAAACCTCCAAGGGTTTGCTAGTAGCGAGATAATCCATGCAATGCATAATATGAAGACATATTATCCAAACAAGTATTTGCCGGTGAAGAATGTCAAAGTGGAAGTCATCGAATAAGTTAATACAACCAAAACCGGCTCCTCATACAGGTGCTCAAACTCTACAAGTACACGAACAGGTACTTGTAGAAGATTTGGTACACAAACTTGTACTATTAGGGTTTTAGTAAGTACATTCGTGTGAGTAAAGTTTTGATTTTTTAGCAACAAGTACAGTTGGTATAGTTAGGGTTTCACCAGGTACAACATGGAGTATAATTTTGATTTTTAGCAAGAACAGCTGGTACAATTAGGGTTTCAATAAGTACAGTAGGTATTGTTAGGGTTTCAACAGGTACAAGAGGTACATAAGGTACAGTTAGGGTTTTAGCAAGTATAATATGTACAGTTAGGGTTTCAATAAGTATAGCAAATGTTAGGGTTTTAGCAATTACAACAGGTACAATTAGGGTTTCAACATGTACACATCAGAAAAAGGGAAGTGAGCAAAGGAGAGTTAGGTGCCAGCTTCCAGGAGAAGAAGAGGTGGAGAATAATGGGGGAGAGAAGGTGGAGGGGTCCAAATACCTTGCGCCATGTGGCACAACCCACCATAATTAATGGTACCTATTCACATGCCACAAACCATGTCAGAATACAGGGCATTCACACGGCTCATGGGTGGGTGTCCCTTGCCCATGAACTGGACACATCAAATCACGTGAAAACAGTTTCAAACAAGCAGAGATACATGCATATGCTTTATGCAATGGGAATATCTCCCGTTCTTGGAACCTATAAATAGTAGGTCTTCTTGAGCACATAATTGGCTCAATGGGAAGCCTAAGCTAGGATCCCTGATAGTGGGTTCCATGTCTTGGCCACACTACAGGTGACAGGAGGCCTGGCCTCGTGTAGGTGACGCGAGTCCTTGCCTTAGTACGGGCGATACAAAGCTCCCTAGCCTCCCGTACCTTGGCACGAAAAATAGAGGAAGACCACTTATACGGCCAAATGGTGACATTATTCCTTCACACAAGCCCTACTACGCCGAAATTCACTCTCTCTTGCTTCCACTACGTAAGCTCTTGTGTTGGACTAGCTTCAAATTTTCTGATAGCGCTTGATGAGCTATGTATCTGCTAGTGGGAAACATGTGTGGCAACTGTGCTATTGTCACCTTTCCATGGTGCTTTCATCACTGGCATTGAAGTTTTTTTTCTGACTATGAGCTAATTGCCTCTGCTGCTTCTCACCATAGTGCCTCTTGCGAGCTGGCAAACTTCATAGTGGGCACCTTGTGGGTGGCGGCAACCTTGGCGTGTTGAGATTTCTCAACCTATGCGGCTCCTCTTTCCTTCACTGCGGTTGCTTGCTGCTACTCGAAGCCTCCAATTCTCGTTGTTGGCAGCACCTACTATTTTGTGAATGTGCTTGCTTGTCAACTTTAATGCTTTATAGAGATTCATGTTGGCTCTTTTTCTTGTGTTTTACTTTGCATATTAGCCATGAAAGTTGGCTATTCATTCTGCATGATTGAAGCGTGCGTAGGTTGAAAAACTCTCAGCTTGAATTTGCATCTCTTCAATTGCATCCTACTTAAGCTTGGATGCTGCTCTAGCCTGGAGGCTAGCTCCCCTTTGATTGAACTGTCTTTGGATGCGTCTCTTGCTAGTGTTGCTTCTTGCTTCTTGAGCTTCACAACTATTTCTCTTATCTAGGCTTCATAAATTATGTCTCCTACAATTTTCCAAATTGCCTCTTTCTTTGAGGCTCTTGATTTTCCCTTGGCCCAATCCAAGGCTACTAGCCATCCATCCTATGTCTTCTTCTTGCTTGTTGGAGAGACCATATCTTTGATCCAAAGCTTGCTTACCATGCTTTCATCATGTGCACTATATTTGTGCACCCATTATTCTTTGATGATGGCGCTCTCTACTACGCATGTTAGGATAATGGTAAGAGAATTAAAGTTCAATAAATCAAATGACTAGAATAATGGTAAGAGAATTAAAGTTCAATCAGTCAAATGACTAGAATAAGAGATAAACTCAAAAACCACACATTTTCATTCATGGGATAACAGCTTATACATCCATGTGTCTTTTGGCTCCTCATCTCGTATATCTCAGATGAGTCGCTACATATCATATGGCTTTATGGCCCTAAAAATAACAACTTAGATCTTTATAATTTATCTTTTTGTATGATTCTCACTTGGTTCTCTTCATTATACATCCATGTGTCTTTTGGCTCCTCATCTCGTATATCTCAGATGAGTCGCTACATATCACATGGCTTTATGGCCCTAAAAATAACAACTTAGATCTTTATAATTTATCTTTTTGTATGATTCTCACTTGGTTCTCTTCATTACCACCTCATGTCCCATGTTCCCATGGCTCCTCTATGCCATTTCTTCCAGCATTGGGAATTCAACAAGCTTAATAATAGTGAGGTAGACCATTCTTGGATGGTGGTGGCAAAGTGGAGCATGACATGCAATTGTGCGGAGAAGAGAAGGATGCGGCCAGAAGGCAGATACTACACCACCTCATCCTTACGATTATCATTCTCATGATCATCATCTTCACCACCACTAAACAACAAAGGCATGCATATTGTGCATCGCGTCATCGCAAGACGCATACCCATAGAAACCATATCATGCTTAGATGTGCGTCATTATTTTACCTAGGTATGTATATCTTTTAGAGATTTTTTTTCTTAGAAAGATATAAATTTGTAATAATGCCAATAATAAACCATCTCGTACTACCTAGGACCTAGCTATATTTAGTGTTTGATTGAGATTGTTTTTTTCTATAAATAAGGTGATACATGTCATCATCAATATTGGTTCTCAAGGTGATACGTGTCATCATCAGTAAATAATAGAAATGAAAACTATAAATAATAATGGAGCATAAATCAAACATACGCATCCACATCCACGATTCTGAACTCTCTCTCTCTCTCTCTCTCTCTCTCACACACACACACACACACACACACACACACACACACACACACACACACACACACACACACACACACACACACACACACACACACAAACTCCCACCGTCATTAATCCCTCCTCCACCAAGCTGTTCGGTTCGTTATGTAATTAATCCCTCTGCTGAGGAGATGGAGATGGCGAAAGTGAGTGCTTCTCTTTCAAGTATATGTTTACAGTCCTCTACTCACAGTAATGTGCTCTATTTTGTTTATTTGTGCTTGTACTCAACATTTTCACTCTGCTTTGTTTATTTGTGCTCTCCATGTTTTTGAGAGAGCCCTTGATATCCCAGACCATGTATTACAGTGCTGTTCAATCATCCTCTCAACCTCTTCCTTTCAAGGTTTTCCAGCTCTCACAGATGAGGTGATGGGCATTCTGATCACTCTGTAGAGGCCACATGGATTTGTGTGCTTTACAAATCACGTTGGGTATATCCGAGGAGTAAGGGGGCACCAAGAGCACCATCCTTGAAACATGTGTCTTTTATTTATGTCTAATGCTATTTACTAGGGTTGTTTTGTGTTTGTTTATGTTTTTTCTCTCTTCAACTTCTCACAAACTATGTTGCAGCTTTTATACTAGGTTGCAGCAAAAAAAGCCCACACAAGCCTGGGTGAAGCATGTGAAACTCACATGGAAGTCACGCCCATGCGCCTTAGATGTTATCAAGAAGGATGTTCACACTTCCTGGAAAGGTTTGTGTAGCCCGTAGACTCGAATGATTTGTTTTGTTTTAAATAAAATATTTTTAAGTATATATATATAGAGAGAGAGAGAGTAGAATGATTTTGGGTTTTTTAATAAAAAATGATTTGTTTTGTTTTAATATATATATATATATAGAGAGAGAGAGAGAGAGTAGAATGATTTTGGGTTTTTTAAATTAAAAAATGATTTGTTTTGTTTTAAATAAAAGA
Organism: Cibotium barometz; assembly: GCF_041138505.1. Classification (NCBI taxonomy): domain Eukaryota; kingdom Viridiplantae; phylum Streptophyta; class Polypodiopsida; order Cyatheales; family Cibotiaceae; genus Cibotium; species Cibotium barometz. The sequence goes on along the minus strand of NC_141056.1, from coordinate 26,109,075 downwards.
TTTTAAATATATATATATAGGGAGAGAGTGTGTCTAGAATGATTTTGGATGTTTTAATTAAAAAATAATTAATTATCTCCTCGAGCTCCTCAAGCACCTTTGCCTCTTCTAGCTACTTCACTACTCAAGGTGGTTTATTTTGCTCAAGGTCATTATATCTATATATATATATATATATACGTATGTATGCATATAAATATATGTGTGTATGTACATATATATATATTTTCTCTATAGTGTATACAAGATGAAGGGAGAGTGTAGAATCATTTGTTTTGTTTTAAATAAAATATTCTTAAAAATATATTAGAGACACTAAGAAGAGAGAGTAGAGTAGAATGATTTTGGGTTTTTTTTTACACACAAGTCGCTTGTTACAAGTTATTGGTGGCAGGCCAAGTGTCTTTGGAGGAGCTTCGCAAAAACTTGGTTTTGAATCTGATGAAGCGCATGGCAGTAAGTTTATTTAACACAAGTTCTGATCTGTACATTAGAAGTTTGATTATTTTCTCGAAGTGCATATTAATTCTATGTATGGATCTTTTTTTGTAGATGCGATCTTACATGCTGAAAACATTGTTCATCATGGTTTATCTGCTTAAGCTCCAAAGAGGATACCGAGGCACTTTCCAAGTTAGATAAGTTTGAAAGATATTGTCGGCGGACTTCCCTCTGAATCCTCACGGTTGATTATGCGTTTAATCAACGAGGGTATGCTTTGGATTTTTTCTTGTGGATGAATGTGTCTGTTAAATTTTAAAAAAAAATCTTGTCTTAATATTAACACCTTATTTATGCAGTTGGCGAGCTCAGTTATCAAGAATGTAAGAAGAAATATGCTGCTAAACGTGAGAAGAAATCTATACAAGATAAAGGGAGAGTGGCCCTCCCTCTACGTGGGTAAAGGAGGTGGCCTGAAATTAAAAAGGGAAAAAAACGCTTTTCGCCATTTTGAATTCGAGCGACTTGGAGAAACGTGAACTTCACGCTCTGACGTCAGGTCACCATCGCGGGTCTGGTCTAGTCATACAACCTCAACCGCATGATTGCATTGTCTGTCCTCCGCCTACTGCTCCAGCTCTAGTGTTCTACCCCCACGGTTGTCTACTGGGTCCACTTCCACGTCTTCTTGCCAGCTCAGGTGTTCTCAACCCTCTTGCAATGTTCGTTGCTAGCTCCACATGTTCTCAACCCTCTTGTAATGCCATCTCAAGCATAGAGGGAGAGTAGCTGCCCTATTGGTTGTTTGCGTAGGAAGACAACCCTCCCATCACTCATGACGCTGCCCCCCTCACCTCAAGACTCCTTCGCCTCCTCGAGCTCCTCAAGTGCCTTTGTCTCCACTAGCTGCCCCCCTCGTCTCAGCACTCCTTTGCCTCCTCGAGCTCCTCAAGAACATTCAGCTCTTCTAGTTGCTTCACTGCTCAAGGTGGTTTATTTTGCTCAAGGTCATTATATCTATACATATATATGTATGTATGCATATATATATGTATGTATATATATATATTTCCTCTATAGTGTATACAAGATGAGGGGAGAGTGTAGAATTATTTGTTTTGTTTTAAATAAAATAATTTTAAGTGTATATATATATAGAGAGAGAGAGTAGAATGATTTTGGGTTTTTTAATTAAAAAATGATTTGTTTTGTTTTAAATTATATATATATATATATATATATATATATATATATATAGAGAGAGAGAGAGAGAGAGAGAGAGAGAGAGAGAGAGAGAGAGAGATTGTGTAGAATGATTTTGGGTTTTTTAAATTAAAAAATGATTTGTTTTGTTTTAACTAAAAGATACACACACACACACACACACACACACACACACACACACACACACACACACACACACACACATATAGAGAGAGAGTAGAATGATTTTGGATTTTTTAAATTAAAAAATGATTTGTTTTGTTTTAAATAAAAGATTATATATATATATATATATATATATATATATATATATATAGAGTGTGTGTAGAATGATTTTCGATGTTTTAATTAAAAAATAATTAATTGCCTCGAGCTCCTCAAGCACCTTCGCCTCTTCTAGCTGCTTCACTACTCAAGGTGGTTTATTTTGCTCAAGGTCATTATATCTATATATATATGTATGTATGTATGTATGCATATATATATATATATATATATATATATATATATATATATATGTATGTATGTATGTATATATATATATTTCCTCTATAGTGTATACAAGATGAAGGGAGAGTGTAGAATCATTTGTTTTGTTTTAAATAAAATATTTTTAAATATATATAAGAGACACTATAAAGAGAGAGTAGAGTAGAATGATTTTGGGTTTTTTAAATTAAAAAATGATTTGTTTTGTTTTAAATAAAAGATACATACATACATACATACATACATACATATATATGTTTTGTTTGAAATAAAAGATACATACATACATACATATATATATATATATATATATATATATATAGAGAGAGAGAGAGAGAGAGAGAGAGAGAGAGAGAGAGAGAGAGAGAGAGAGAGAGAGTAGAATGATATATATATGTATGTATGTATGTATGTATGCATATATATATATATATATATATATATATATATATATATATATATATATATATATGTATATGTATGTATGTATGTATGTATGTATATATATATGTATGTATGTATGTGTGTATATTTTCTCTGTAGTGTATACAAGATGAAGGGAGAGTGTAGAATGATTTGTTTTGTTTTAAATAAAATATTTTTTAATATATATATATAGAGACACTATAAGAGAATCATTGTTTTTTGATGCTTAGATTTCACGCTTGCTCACGTCATCCATATGTGCATCAAAATATGCGTCGAGATATATGTGAAAACAGACTTCAAAATAACAGTCCAATTTAAAAAAAATAAAATTATATATAATAGTTGCTAGTTCCCATTCTCGGGTGTGTTTTAGCCTTCTCTTTCTACCTCTTTGCAAGCATATAAGTTTATGAGAGAGAGAGAGAGAGAGAGAGAGAGAGAGAGAGAGAGAGAGAGAGAGAGAGAGAGAGAGAGAGAGAGAGATCAAAGACAAAGAGAGAGAGAGAGAGAGGGGAGGCGAGGGTGGGCGAGGGAGGGTATAACTTTCATCACGCTCTTTGTATGAGAAAAAATGCTAGCTCCTTCTCCTTATCACTAAGGTCCAATTTAGAAAGTGCTCTGTTTTACAGTGAAATTAAAGTTCATCATCAACTTGCTTGTCCTCAGCGAGATCCATGGCTCCAAATAAATCTATTTCTAGAAATACTCCATGATTGTTATCAATTGGTAGAACCGATTGTCTTGTAGTAGTAGAAGGTAATTCATCCATGTCATCATCCTCTTCTAGCTAGCTCTAGCATGAGCGATCTCGATGCATCATGATCATACTTAGCTTGAATCTCTTCTTCTTCTAGATTATCTCTAGTGTCTGTTTCTCATTCAAGATGTATTTGCTCAATGAGTACATCCGATCCTAATCCCGTGTGTGCCTCACCTACTTCCTCAACTAGTATATCTTCTTCTTGTTCTTCTAGTTGTTCAATAGGTGCTAGTGGTGTATGCTCAACCATCACATGATCTGGGGGGAGTTCCTCAGCATCTGGCAAACAGTCAACTGCTATTTTCACCTCTTCAAATATTTGTTTTTCACGTGGATTTATTTGGATCACAAACAACCATTTACGATCTGTTGAGTCTTCCACAAAGATGATTTGCTCACAGTGCTTTGGTAGCACAAATGTGTTCCTTTGGTCAGTCCATATCTTTGTGCGGTCTACTTGAAGAAGTCCACACTTGTTTTTGCATACAATTACATGCGTCCCTTGAGTTACCAACTTGAACTATTTCACATCAAAAATGAACATATCAAACTTTTTGAATTCAACCTTGATAATATCTTGGATTGTTCCACAATAATCTAGCATGCCTACTTCAGTATTGCCATCACTTCCACTTGAACGACTTTCTTGCATGAAATTAGCCTTCACACCACAATCAAATGTTGTTCTCTTTTTATGTATTCTTTCTACTCGAAAGTGACGTCCACGTGACCAAATTGTCTCAAACTTACGATACTCCAAGCACAATAAATAAGTACTTTTATTGTATAAGTTCACAAAAGCACAACATAAGAGACAATGCGTCGATATCTCTAACTCACATACATGGAAATCACAACCATATGCAAGCTTCTCCTCCTCATCACTTATTGATTCCCCATTGCGTTTAGCTTGTAGTATGGTTTGCTCCTCGAGCCATTTATTAGAAGGAAAGTCTAGAAGAAGTGCAAGTTTTGTTGGGTACGGTAGTGTGCAGGTTGTTGTTCGACTCCTAAAACTCAAATGAGCTTAGTCCCTTGCAGCCTTCACCAAGTTATATCTCTCGATTCATTTCTTCATAGCATGTGAGTTTAAGATACAAAATTTATTGATCTTCTTACGTAATTCTACATTCATTGTTCTCACAAGGCCTTTCCCTTGTGGCTCTTTTCCAACTAGTCGATCATCTTCTTCTTGTGTCCATAATCTTGGCATATCGGGATTAGATGTACTAAGAAATTTAGTTATATATACAAGTGATTCTTGAATAAGCCATCCCGCTGCCATACTACCTTTAGGACAAGCTCTTTGATGAACAAATCCTTTAAGTGTCTTCATAAATCTCTCCAAGAAAAACATCCATTAGTTATGGACAACCCCAGCCCCACCACAGTAACTTCATCAACCACATGAACTAGTAAGTGAATGGTTAAAATACTTGTTGGAAAGTATTTCTCAGCCATTGTAACAGGCTCAATGAAGTTTAACCACCGTGTTGCTTCCAATGTGTCTCTACTAATCTCTTGCCTTGATATCCAACGCACCACTGCACCAATTTTGTAAATTCTTGCTCTAATGTCATCGTTGAGGTAATCCTTGATGGCTATAGGAAGCACGAATTGCAAGAATTTGTGTCAATCATGACTCTTCAAGCCACTAAGCTCATCGTCCTTGTGAGATCCCTGTCCCTCCGTGCGAGGCAGGGTTTCTCACTCGGGCCTCGCTCTTGAATGTCCGGGCACGAGACTAAGCTGGTGGTCACTCCAAAAACAACGAAACCCGGAAAAATTCCCATGCCCGGAAAGCAGGGACGATTCCACCTTTATGATTTTTTTTAAAATATTTTTTTTTCTAACGTGAACAATTCTACACTATCCTTTAACTGAATAATTCAGATAGAAGGAAACTATCACTAAATATAATTTGATCATTTTAGTAAATTCAACGCTTTTTTCCTGATCAAGGTCAGGCACAGCCGTTGATCCACTTAATTGAAAAATTTATCAGGGAATTGTGTAACTATTCGAATCTTAGCGTAATTCTAATATTTTTCAGTTTGATTATTAAATCTCCACTGATTCCAGCCTAACCCCATCCGGCCCATGGGTTAGCCACCACCCTACCACTGGAATCGATGGAACCAAACAAGTACCTACCCACCCATAATTGAAATGCCTTTCTTAACTTTAGCTTTAGAAAACAGATACGCACACACTCCTCTTTATTAAACTTTAATAAAAACAATCCTTGATAAACAATTTACGGGTTATACATGTCATACTTCAAAATTTCTCATTGAGTCTTTGTTTCTCGACAAAACAGTATCACACTAGACTCTCCGTTGAGACCAGCGAGTCAACAACGAGATCCAGTGATAGATTACAAAAAACATACGTCCATCGTATAATATCTTCCTCGACATACGCATGGATGTCCTCAGCACCGCGAGCCCATGCATCGCCTGGTCAGAACCCTCCAGGATCCTCCTTAGGTGTCCTGGCACTTCACTCAGGGACCGCTTCGTGGGCCCTTGTCCATCGTACCGGAAGCGCACCATTTTAACCATACCGAGGTTGGTCAAGACCTCGGCAAACCTTGCCGCGTGAGCTGTCCCTCGAACACTCCCCGCCAGCTATGCAACCGAACTTCCCTTAGATAAACATATATGCCAAATGCTCCCTCCAGCATTCTGGCGTAAGACAGTCTTTTAAGAAGGCAGGGTTTCTATGCAAGTTTACAGTTTTGATTTTGTTTGAATACCATGAGTATATCTTAAATCCGTATCTCATTACTTCTAGATCCAGTTCTCAATTCTAAACAGAATTCCTCGAATTCTGTTAACTTGATCCGTAGATCAAAATCACAAATCTTAACTTAGTTTCAGATTCGGTGGGTGATTTTAGGTACATTTTTTTCTGAACTGGTACATCGTCATTGATTGAAACTGACGAAGGAATTAGGTCTTGGTCAATAATCTGAGTCAGAGTTTAGGTACTAAAATTGTCTTTCTCGAAGGTACTATCTCAATTTCTCTTTTTTTTTTCTAAAATTTCTTTCAATGAATATTTTTTTACTGATTTCAAAAACATGGATTTCTTGAGGAATATTCATTTACGTCGATCTCCGATTAAAATTTATCTTTATGCATACTTCTATGCATTAAAATCAAATATGATAAAGTAACACTTTTATAATAAAAATTTATCTTTTATGCATACTTCTATGCATTAAAATCAAATATGATAAAAGTAACACTTTTATAATAAAAATTTATCTTTTATGCATACTTCTATGCATTAAAATCAATTATGATAAAAGTAACACTTTTATAATAAAAATTATCCTTTATGCATACTTCTATGCATGAAAATTAAAAATGATAAAAGTAACACTTTTGATATAAAAATTTATCCTTTATGCATACTTCTATGCATGAAAATAAAAAATGCTAAAAGTAACACTTTTGATATAAAAAAATATCCTTTATGCATACTTCTATGCATGAAAATTAAAAATGATAAAAGTAACACTTTTGATATAAAAAAATTATCCTTTATGCATACTTCTATGCATGAAAATTAAAAATGATAACAGTAACTGTTTTGATATAAAAAATTTATCCTCTATGCATACTTCTATGCATGAAAATTAAAAATGATAAAAGTAACACTTTTGATATAAAAAAAAATTATCCTTTATGCATACTTCTATGCATGAAAATTAAAAATGATAAAAGTAACACTTTTGATATAAAAAAATTGTCCTTTATTCATACTTCTATGCATGAAAATTAAAAATGATAAAAGTAACACTTTTGATATAAAAAATTTATCCTTTATGCATACTTCTATGCATGAAAATTAAAAATGATACAAGTAACACTTTTGATATAAAAAAAATTATCCTTTATGCATACTTCTATGCATGAAAATTAAAAATGATAAAAGTAACACTTTTGATATAAAAAAATTATCCTTTATGCATACTTCTATGCATGAAAATTTGAAAATGATAAAAGTAACACTTTTGATATAAAAAATAATCCTTTATGCATACTTCTATGCATGAAAATTAAAAATGATAAAAGTAACACTTTTGATAAAAAAATTATCCTTTATGCATACTTCTATGCATGAAAATTAAAAATGCTAAAAGTAACACTTTTGATATAAAAAAATATCCTTTATGCATAATATAAAAATTCAATTTCTCCATGATTATAATGAAATTCTTCCAATTAATCTAGGATGATAATTCCTAGAATATGGTAGGAAGTCCTCTTTTTATGCTTTGAAAGAAATTATTTTATGCGTAATTCTTTATAAAATTTTTGCCATAGCTCCGCTGCTATGATGACTGATAAATCTCAATTTTTCTAAGGGATAAAGCTTATCATTAATGAAATAATTAGAATGAACTCTAATTGGATCATTAATCCATAATGGATTGAATCATCAATATACATAAACTAAAAGCATAGAAAAAAGCCATTAATTTGGCCTCAAGCATAGCTTAATCTTGGATTAAGGAAAAGCTTTATGAAAAGCTTTATTTGGATTGAGAATGGGTCATGAGTATGACCATTTCTTGAGTGAGAGAGAGCATCTTACAAGTTGCTTGATTCTTTGTTCACGGTAGAGGCCCCCAACCAATCAATTGGTTAAGTATGTTGATGGAGCCACCAATGGGGATTGAAGAAAGAGGGAAGCTCCAAAAACTAGTGAATTATTAATGAATTCACAGTTCTTGGCTTAGGTGGAGTAGAGTAACGATGCATAAACACTATATATTTTTCAACAAGGGGGAGGCTTCTATTTATAGGAAAAATTGAGCTCCTAACCAAACAAACTGGTTCTAGAATTTTCCAACTCAGTTTGGTCAATTTTTGACCATTTTTAGGTCGGTTGAGCTAACTTTTTGTAACTAGACTTGAATTAGGAGAGATGAGAGATGAAATATCTCAATTTTTATGAGTTTAAAACTCATTCAAGCATGTGAAATATGCACCTCCTTTAAAGAACTCCCCTTCCTTACATATGTGTCAAAATAGAATCATTATACCCAAAATATCTCATATTTTTAATATTGCTCATAGTTTTTTAACTAATAAACCTTGTACATTTTCAACTCTTCATCTTATGTGAAATATGCACCTCCTTTAAAGAACTTCCCTTCCTTACATAGTGTCAATATGAAATCATTATACCCAAAATATCTCATATTTTTAATATTGCTCATAGTTTTTTACATGATGACAGCTTGGATTTTTGCGAAATCTGGAGAAATTTCATCTTTGGATACCAAAAAGCCCAAGTATTCAACGTGGTCGGCAGAGAAAGTGCATTTGCTCTTTTTGGCAAAGAGTTGATGCTTCCTTAGAATCTCAAGAACTTTTCGGACATGAGTCTCATGGTCGGCTGCATTTGAGTAAATCAGAATGTCATCAAAGAAAACTAGAACAAAGTCATCCAAGTATTCTCTGAGGATGTCCTGCATTAGGCGATTGAATGTAGCTGGGGCATTAGTTAATCCGAATGGCATAACAGTAAATTCATAATGTCCATAGTGAGTATTGATGGCTGTTTTTGGTATATCTGGATCATTGATCCTGATCTGGTAATACCCGGATTTGAGATCTATTTTTGTGAAGATCTGGGCTCCATTTAGCCTGTCCAAAAGCTCATTAATCCTTGGGATAGGATACTTATTCTTAAGTGTCAGCTGATTTAGACCTCTGTAGTCCACACAGAGTCTAAGCGTTCCATCTTTCTTTTTCTGAAAGAGAACTGGCGCACCCCAAGGTGAAACATTGGGTCTTACAAACCCTTGTTCTAACAGTTGCCTAAGCTGTTCCTTGAGTTTGATGGCTTCAGGAACTGGCATTTTGTAAGAGCGTAGGGCTACTGGTTGAGCTCCGGGGGTCAATTCAATCACATGATCTATTTTCCGAATTGGAGGCATTTCAGTTAGCTCTGCTGGGAATAGATCATCAAATTCACTTAACCATTCTGGTTCTTTAGCTTTAAGCTTTGAGTCTACTGGGTTCATTTTGACAACATAAATTTGCTGCTTCTTCCTAAGTCCTTTCAGTAACCTGGAAGCTTTTACTAACTGAAGGTCTGGGGATCCGGAAACTCCAGTTCCATGGACTTTGTTCCTGTGAAGGTCATGGAAGGAAATGGTTCCATTGTGACAGTGTATGTCAGCTTGATATTTGTGGAGCCAATCCATTCCAAGGATTCCGTCAAAAACTCCTAGAGGTAAGACTTTGAACTGATAGTCGGTTACATTACCATCTAGATTGAACTGGATAAGATCTGTCTCATGGTGAGTGAAAAGAGTCTTCCCACTGGCCAATTCAACTTGCATAGGTTTCCCTGATTTCTGTTCTAAGACTAGCTTACGCAAGCATCCAGGGGAAATGAATGAATGAGAACTTCCTAAATCAATCAAAAGCTTAAAAGGCTTACCCTGATACTCTGCTGGAGTATGGATGACGGAGAATTGCTGGTTAGGCCCTTGATTTTCAATTGCAGCATAGATCTGCCCTTTTTCCTCTTCTACTACATCTGAAATTGTGACTGCTCTGGCTACTGCAGTCTGAGGTAGAACTCTTTCTCTTTTGTTGTTCCAATTTTGGGAAGGAGTTCTGAGATTACTCTGGATAGAGGCAGATGGCTGGGCTGGAATTCTTCTGGGGTTTCCCTGGTGTAAGATTCCTCCCCAGCCTCTCAAAATGTCCAGCATCTTCCCCTGTAATCAATCCCTCTTCAAAAATATAAAAGACTTGTTTCTAACTGTTTTAACCTAGAGAGAGAAAATATTCTAGAGAGAGAATATTCAAATTTTTAATATTTTTGGATAGAAAATTATCTCATCTTATTAAAATAAGTTCCCCTGAAACAGAAATTCAAAAAGAACTTTCCAATGTGCAATTGGAATTAATTGGAAATGGGTATAAAGGACCTTAGCCTAAAGGTCTAGATTTTCAGAAATTTTTGGATTATGGTCCAATTAAGGTTCCTATGGGCCAATAGCAGCAATCCATGTGTAGGGAGGAGATAAATCCAATTTTGTAAAAGAAGATACCCAAAAATGAGTAAATGCTCACATAAGATGAAGAGTTGAAAATGTACAAGGTTTATTAGTAAAAAAACTATGAGCAATATTAAAAATATGAGATATTTTGGGTATAATGATTTCATATTGACACTATGTAAGGAAGGGGAGTTCTTTAAAGGAGGTGCATATTTCACATAAGATGAAGAGTTGAAAATGTACAAGGTTTATTAGTAAAAAACTATGAGCAATATTAAAAATATGAGATATTTTGGATATAATGATTTCATATTGACACTATGTAAGGAAGGGGAGTTCTTTAAAGGAGGTGCATATTTCACATAAGATGAAGAGTTGAAAATGTACAAGGTTTATTAGTAAAAAACTATGAGCAATATTAAAAATATGAGATATTTTGGGTATAATGATTCTATTTTGACACATATGTAAGGAAGGGGAGTTCTTTAAAGGAGGTGCATATTTCACATGCTTGAATGAGTTTTAAACTCATAAAAATTGAGATATTTCATCTCTCCTCTCTCCTCTCTCCTAATTCAAGTCTAGTTACAAAAAGTTAGCTCAACTGACCTAAAAATGGTCAAAAATTGACCAAACTGAGTTGGAAAATTCTAGAATCAGTTTGTTTGGTTAGGAGCTCAATTTTTCCTATAAATAGAAGCCTCCCCTTATTGAAAAAAAATATATAGTGTTTATGCATCGTTACTCTACTCCACCTAAGCCAAGAACTGTGAATTCATTAATAATTCACTAGTTTTTGGAAATTCCCTCTTTCTTCAATCCCCATTGGTGGCTCCATCAACATACTTAACCAATTGATTGGTTGGGGGCCTCTACTGTGAACAAAGAATCAAGCAATTTGTAAGGTAATTAGTGAATATTGATCTTTCCTATAATTTCTCAATGTTTCTCTCTTCTCAACCCCTCTCAAGCTTGAGAAGCTTAATTGGTATGGTTTTTTAAATGCTATTGAAGTTAATTGGTGAATAGTAGTGAAGAGTTACATAATTTGATGAATGCTATTGAAGTTAAGTAATTAATGATAGTAAATAATTACATAAATTTCTATTTATGTTTAAATTCTAATGGTTTTTATGTAATTTCTCTCTCTCACTCAAGAAATGGTCATACTCATGACCCATTCTCAATCCAAATGAAGCTTTTCATAAAGCTTTTCCTTAACCCAAGATTAAGCTATGCTTGAGGCCAAATTAATGGCTTTTTTCTATGCTTTTAGTTTATGTATATTGATGATTCAATCCATTTTGGATTAATGATCCAATTAGAGATCATTTTAATTATTTCCTTAATGATAAGCTTTATCCCTTAGAAAAATTGAGATTTATCAGTCATAGCAGTGGAGCTATGGCAAAATTTTTATAAAAATTATGCATAAAATAATTTCATTCAAAGCATAAAAAGAGGACTTCCTACCATATTCTAGGAATTATCATCCTAGATTAATTGAAAGAAATTCATTATAATCATGGAGAAATTGAATTTTTATATTATGCATAAATGATAAGTTTTTATATCAAAAGTGTTACTTTTACCATTTTTATTTTCATGCATGGAAGTATGCATAATGGATAAATTTTTATATCAAAAGTGTTACTTTTAACATTTTTATTTTCATGCATAGAAGTATGCATAATGGATAAATTTTTATATCAAAAGTGTTATTTTTATCAATTTTTATTTTCATGCATAGAAGTATGCATAAAGGATAAATTTTTATATCAAAAGTGTTATTTTTATCATTTTTATTTTCATGCATAGAAGTATGCATAAAGGATAAATTTTTATATCAAAAGTGTTATTTTTATCATTTTTATTTTCATGCATAGAAGTATGCATAAAGGATAAATTTTTATATCAAAAGTGTTATTTTTATCATTTTTATTTTCATGCATAGAAGTATGCATAAAGGATAAATTTTTATATCAAAAGTATTACTTTTATCATTTTTATTTCATGCATAGAAGTATGCATAATGGATACATTTTTATATCAAAAGTGTTACTTTTATCATAATTGAATTTCATGCATAAATGTATGCATAAAAGTTGATTATTTTATTATAAAAGTATGTCTTTTATCATATTTGAATTTCATGCATAAAGGTATGCATAAAAGTTGATTATTTTATTATAAAAGTGTGTCTTTTATTATATTGAATTTCATGCATAGAGGTATGCATAAAAGTTGATTATTTTATTATAAAAGTGTGACTTTTATCATAATTGAATTTCATGCATAGAGGTATGCATAAAAGTTGATTATTTTATTGAAAGAGTGTTACTTTTATCATATTGGATTTCATGCATAGAGGTATGCATAAAAGATATTCTTTTTATACTAAAAGTGTGATTTTTATCATAAATGGATTTTATGCATAACTTAGATGCATAAGAGAAATTCTTTTATTCTAAAAGTGTAATTCCTACCAAATTGAATTTATGCATAAAAGATTGATTTTAATTTCGAAAGTGTTAGTCTCCTTAAATGGAATTTATGCATAAATAAATGTGTAGAGAAATCTTATATCAAATATAAGAATTCTCTTAAAAAAGATATGAAATGTGATAAGATGTGATAAGAGGTGTATGAGATGTGATAAGATTTGATAAGATGCGTATGAAAAGTGATAAGATGTGATAAGAGGTGTATGAGATGTGATAAGATGTGATAAGATGTGTATGAGATGTGATAGAATGTGTTAAGATGAGTTAGGATGTGTTAAGATGTATATGGGATGTGTTAGGACGAGAATGGATGTAATATGGTTGTATGAATGTGATGTAGATGTATATGTATGAATGTGAATGTGGATGTGCATGTGGATGTATGGATGTAGATATGGATGTGTATGTATGTATGTGGATGTGTATGTATGAATGAGGATGTGAAAATGGATGTATGTATGTAGATGTGGATGTATGGATGTATGTATGTAGATGTGGATGGATGTATGTAGATGTATATGTATGAATGTGAATGTGAATGTGGATGTGGATGTGGATGTATGGATGTAGATACGGATGTGTATGTATGTATGTGGATGTGTATGTATGAATGAGGATGTGAAAATGGATGTATGTATGTAGATGTGGATGTATGGATGTATGTATGTAGATGTGGATGTATGTATGTAGATGTGGATGTATGGATGTGAATGTGAATGAAGAGGTGGATCTGGATGTATGGATGTAGATACGGATGTGGATGTATGTATGTGAATGTGGATGTATGAATGAGGATGTGAAAATGGATGTATGCATGTGAATGTGGATGTATGAATATGAATGTGGATGTGTGGATGTGGAAATGGAGGTATGGATGTATGAATGTGGATGTGGATGTATGCATGTAGATGCGTATGTATGAATGTGAAATTGGATGTATGATGTGGACGTACGAACATGGATATGTATGTAGAATAATGAATATGAAGGTGTATGTGAGATAATGTGTAGTCTATATGAGTGAATGAATGAGAACGAGTACACATTGAATGGAATGTGGAATAAGTAATGTGGTCCGAGAGTGGATAATATGGAAAGACAAGAGTTCGTTATAGAAACTGTATTTTGTGACTGTTTGTAAATGACTGTTTTATGTCAAGAATGCTGGAGAAGCATTTTGACCGTCTTGAGGATTAAGGTCATGAAGACCGAACTGATAAAGTTGCAACTGCTGACGGAGAGTCAATGGAGGACGTCTCGTGTAGCAAGGTCGATCGAGGTCTTGACCAGCCTCGGTTCGATTTAAATGGTGAGCTTCCGGTACAGTGGATGAGGGACCAAGGAAGCGGCCTATGAGTGAAGCGCTAGGTCACCTGCGAAGGATCCTAGAGGGTGTTGACCATACGGTGCTCGGGCTCTGGGTCGTCGACGATACCCACACGTGCGTCGTGGAAGATATTGGAACAAGGAGTAAGAGTTGTTTTCTGAAACCGGGCATGGATCTGGTTGATTGACCTTGCTGGTCCTCAACGGATGAGTCCATGGCTCTTTTATATGGATCTGTGGGTTGATCTAGCTGATCTTCCACGGAGATTCCATTCTATTATATGAATATATTGCCGGTTACTATGAGCTAGGAACTATGGAAAAGGCCCCTGAGCGAACAGGTGGTGAGCGTTCTGGTTGCCAATGATGCCATAAGTATACCAATGAATGAATGACTGGAAATAAGGATTCAACCAGAGACTTTGAGGATTGTCATCAGTGACATAATGGTTTTATTAAAGGATTGTTTTAAAGCTAGTTGATGCTAAGGAAAAGGCAATTTCATATTGGGTGTGTAAGTGGTGTGACTAGTTTTATGTTTGCATGAACTTCCGGTTAGGGGACCTTGGAACTCTTTTCCCTGGTACCCGGGACAAAACCTAACCAAATTATTAATTGGATCCCATCACTACAGTGGTTGGCTAACCCATGGGACTGGATGGGGTTAGGCTGGACTGATGGATCTGTAAATCGAGATTTAATTTCTATTATTACGATAGATGAAGTAAATCCCGGATAGAAATTGTTCTATGGATAGGAATCAACGGCTGTGCCTCTTGATGGGGAAAAAAGCGTTGATCCCAATGATCCAAGTGCAAGTTTCTTCCTTGATTTGACCAAGTACCGTTAAAGGTGCAGTCAGATCAGTTGATCCGTAATGATCTTGACTACGTTAGGGTAAAGAGTTATCCTGGTGGAATCGCCCACGCTTTCCGGGTAAAGGAAGTTTTTCCGGTTTCGGTTTTGGACAAACCGACGGATTAGTCTCTTGTCCGGATATCCGTGGGCAAGGCCCCGAGTGTGAGACCCTACCCGCGCACGATGTGCTACTTCCGCTGCTAGTACCCCGAATCCGTTGCGCGGTGGGGACTGGGATCTCACACCTGGCTAGGGCAAGACGGACCCTGATTAGACTGGAATGAAGGGGTTGGTCTCTGAATTCGGGGTTCTTGACTTCCCTGTCCCCTTGACATGGTAGGAGTCGGGCTAACTGGTGACCAAAACCCTGGCATCCAAAACATCGGTTTTCAGTTCTGAGTTCATCCTTTTGATTTTTTGAAAGTGGTGAGGTTCCTGAGAAAGTACTCTGGGGGAAGGGTCTTCCTTCACTTCTGAATCTTCCTGCATCCTGATTCTGATTCAGGCCTTGCTGCCTCTTTGGGGGTGGAAAGTTGGAAGTACTTCCCTGGGCTTGGAATCTCTTAAAGTTAGAGGGTGCAGGTTTTGGTGGGACCTTTACTACAAAAGCTTTGGCAAAATCTTTTGCCATTCTTACTGCTTCAGCCCCATGGACACTGGCTTGGCATTTTTGACCAGTGTGTCCAAGGGTTCGTTCATTCCTCGAATGAACCTGGCCATGAGTTGCTCTTCATCAAGAGGTGGTGAATATTTGAGTAGAAGGGCAAAGGCCTGGTGATATTCCTCGATGGTTTTGCTCTCTTGCTTTAGTTCTAAGAATTCGTTCATTTTGGTTTCTAAAAATCCAGGAGGGCAAAATCTCTTTCTTAGATAGGTTTTTAGATCATTCCAGGATTGAGTATTTCTGTCCAGACGATTGGTGTCACAGTGGTTCCTCCATGCTACCCTGGCTATTTCCACTATTTTCAGCCGGCCAAGAGCCATTTTGCTCCGCTGATTGTATCCTGTGATGTCGAAATACTCTTCCATGGCTTCCACCCATTTCTCCACAGCCTCACCTAGGTTCTCCCCTTCTCCTTTGAAGGGTCCTGGTGGCTGAGTCCTATGAAGAGCCTTGCGAACATCAAGGTCAAGCTCGTCATCTTCAGAGACAGGGTCTGGCTGACGACCACGGTTTCCTCGTCTCATGATTCTGCCAAAATTTATATATTAATAAATTTTTATTTTGATATTATTCATGAGATCCTAAGACTTAAGAGTTCGAAAAACAATTTCTTACACAAGACAAGATCTTATTGGAGATCTATGATATATATCCGATAACAGATCGTCCGCCGCCGTAAACAATAATTTATACAACAGGAATTTTTTTTCTTCGAAAAACATTTTTTTATTTATATAAAACATAGAACAGCTCGGCTCCAGAATTCAAAATCTCCTCGGGAAACGCATATGACGACGGTATTGGGCCATAGCCATGCCCTGATACAAATGTCCACTTACTGACAAGGGAGCTATTATATTCCATTTAGGAATAAAACAACTAAGAAGTCTGTAGACTTGGCATGCAAGCCTGAAATTCCGAGGCGTTGAATGATATAAAATGATGCCACGTACGATTTTCAGCTTTAACAAGATCATAGCCAATGAGAGGTTCTCCCACAGCATTGCACGGCGGTCGCAAGAGGCGTGGACATATTGCCCTACAAACCACTTATGCTGAATTCTCTCCGCTGGGTTAGGAAAATATAAATCCTCGAAATGGCGTGCGAGTCTTGTTCGGCTTATTCGAGTTGAAGCGGAAGAGATGAGATGCTCGAAGGCAAATGCAATCATATCTTGAGACTGGGTGAGGTCGGGAATACCAGATAAATGGAAAAATTCCATCTATAAAAACAATTTCTTTGATTAAAATTTCTTCATTAAGAAGCTTACGGAATGAAAATACATTATGAAAATGCTGTTTCTGAATTCTTTTTACCCATTTCAGATAAGAATTTAATTATCTTTATTAGCTTTCAATTTCGCTCTGATACCAACTGTGAGATCCCTGTCCCTCCGCGCGAGGCAGGGTTTCTCACTCGGGCCTCGCCCTTGAATGTCCGGGCACGAGACTAAGCTGGTGGTCACTCCAAAAACAACGAAACCGGGAAAAATTCCCATGCCCGGAAAGCAGGGACGATTCCACCTTTATGATTTTTTTAAATAATTTTTTTTCTAACGTGAACAATTCTACGCTATCCTTCAACTGAATAATTCAGATAGAAGGAAACTATCACTAAATATAATTTGATCATTTTAGTAAATTCAACGCTTTTTTCCTGATCAAGGTCAGGCACGCACAGCCGTTGATCCACTTAATTGAAAAATTTATCAGGGAATTGTGTAACTATTTGAATCTTAGCGTAATTCTAATATTTTTCAGTTTGATTATTAAATCTCCACTGATTCTAGCCTAACCCCATCCGGCCCATGGGTTAGCCACCACCCTACCACTGGAATCGATGGAACCAAACAAGTACTCACCCACCCATAATTGAAATGCCTTTCTTAACTTTAGCTTTAGGAAACAGATATGCACACACTCCTCTTTATTAAACTTTAATAAAAACAATCCTTGATAAACAATTTACGGGTTATACATGTCATACTTCAAAATTTCTCATTGAGTCTTTGTTTCTCGACAAAACAATATCACTCTAAACTCTCCGATGAGACCAGCGAGTCAACAACGAGATCCAGTGATAGATTACAAAAAACATACGTCCATCGTATAATATCTTCCTCGACATACGCATGGATGTCCTCGGCACCGCGAGCCCGTGCATCGCCTGGTCAGAACCCTCCAGGATCCTTCTTAGGTGTCCTGGCACTTCACTCAGGGACCGCTTCGTCGGCCCTCGTCCATCGTACCGGAAGCGCACCATTTTAACCATACCGAGGCTGGTCAAGACCTCGGCAAGCCTTGCCGCGTGAGCTGTCCCTCGAACACTCCCCGCCAGCTGTGCAACCGAACTTCCCTTAGATAAACATATATGCCAAATGCTCCCTCCAGCATTCTGGCGTAAGACAGTCTTTTAAGAAGGCAGGGTTTCTATGCAAGTTTACAGTTTTGATTTTGTTTGAATACCATGAGTATATCTTAAATCCGTATCTCATTACTTCTAGATCCAGTTCTCAATTCTAAACAGAATTCCTCGAATTCTGTTAACTTGATCCGTAGATCAAAATCACAAATCTTAACTTAGTTTCAGATTCGGTGGGTGATTTTGGGTACATTTTTTTCTGAACTGGTACATCGTCATTGATTGAAACTGACGAAGAAATTAGGTCTTGGTCAATAATCTGAGTCAGAGTTTAGGTACTAAAATTGTCTTTCTCGAAGGTACTATCTCAATTTCTCTTTTTTTTTTCTAAAATTTCTTTCAATGAATATTTGTTTACTGATTTCAAAAACATGGATTTCTTGAGGAATATTCATTTACGTCGATCTCCGATTAAAATTTATCTTTATGCATACTTCTATGCATTAAAATCAAATATGATAAAGTAACACTTTTAAAATAAAAATTTATCTTTTATGCATACTTCTATGCATTAAAATCAAATATGATAAAAGTAACACTTTTATAATAAAAATTTATCTTTTATGCATACTTCTATGCATTAAAATCAATTATGATAAAAGTAACACTTTTATAATAAAAATTATCCTTTATGCATACTTCTATGCATGAAAATTAAAAATGATAAAAGTAACACTTTTGATATAAAAATTTATCCTTTATGCATACTTCTATGCATGAAAATTAAAAATGCTAAAAGTAACACTTTTGATATAAAAAAATATCCTTTATGCATACTTCTATGCATGAAAATTAAAAATGATAAAAGTAATACTTTTGATATAAAAAAATTATCCTTTATGCATACTTCTATGCATGAAAATTAAAAATGATAAAAATAACAGTTTTGATATAAAAAATTTATCCTTTATGTATACTTCTATGCATGAAAATTAAAAATGATAAAAGTAACACTTTTGATTTATAAAAAAATTATCCTTTATGCATACTTCTATGCATGAAAATTAAAAATGATAAAAGTAACACTTTTGATATAAAAAAATTATCCTTTATGCATACTTCTATGCATGAAAATTAAAAATGATAAAAGTAACACTTTTGATATAAAAAGTTTATCCTTTATGCATACTTCTATGCATGAAAATTAAAAATGATAGAAGTAACACTTTTGATATAAAAACAATTATCCTTTATGCATACTTCTATGCATGAAAATTAAAAATGATAAAAGTAACACTTTTGATATAAAAAAATTATCCTTTATGCATACTTCTATGCATGAAAATTAAAAATGATAAAAGTAACACTTTTGATATAAAAAAATTATCCTTTATGCATACTTCTATGCATGAAAATTAAAAATGATAAAAGTAACACTTTTGATAAAAAAATTATCCTTTATGCATACTTCTATGCATGAAAATTAAAAATGCTAAAAGTAACACTTTTGATATAAAAAAATATCCTTTATGCATAATATAAAAATTTAATTTCTCCATGATTACAATGAAATTCTTTCAATTAATCTAGGATGATAATTCCTAGAATATGGTAGGAAGTCCTCTTTTTATGCTTTGAAAGAAATTATTTTATGCGTAATTCTTTATAAAAATTTTGCCATAGCTCCGCTGCTATGACTGATAAATCTCAATTTTTCTAAGGGATAAAGCTTATCATTAATGAAATAATTAGAATGAACTCTAATTGGATCATTAATCCATAATGGATTGAATCATCAATATACATAAACTAAAAGCATAGAAAAAAGCCATTAATTTGGCCTCAAGCATAGCTTAATCTTGGATTAAGGAAAAGCTTTATGAAAAGCTTCATTTGTATTGAGAATGGGTCATGAGTATGACCATTTCTTGAGTGAGAGAGAGCATCTTACAAATTGCTTGATTCTTTGTTCACGGTAGAGGCCCCCAACCAATCAATTGGTTAAGTATGTTGATGGAGCCACCAATGGGGATTGAAGAAAGAGGGAAGCTCCAAAAACTAGTGAATTATTAATGAATTCACAGTTCTTGGCTTAGGTGGAGTAGAGTAACGATGCATAAACACTATATATTTTTCAACAAGGGGGAGGCTTCTATTTATAGGAAAAATTGAGCTCCTAACCAAACAAACTGATTCTAGAATTTTCCAACTCAGTTTGGTCAATTTTTAACCATTTTTAGGTCGGTTGAGCTAACTTTTTGTAACTAGACTTGAATTAGGAGAGAGGAGAGATGAAATATCTCAATTTTTATGAGTTTAAAACTCATTCAGGCATGTGAAATATGCACCTCCTTTAAAGAACTCCCCTTCCTTACATATGTGTCAAAATAGAATCATTATACCCAAAATATCTCATATTTTTAATATTGCTCATAGTTTTTTTACTAATAAACCTTGTACATTTTCAACTCTTCATCTTATGTGAAATATGCACCTCCTTTAAAGAACTTCCCTTCCTTACATAGTGTCAATATGAAATCATTATACCCAAAATATCTCATATTTTTAATATTGCTCATAGTTTTTTACTAATAAACCTTGTACATTTTCAACTCTTCATCTTATCTGAAATATGCACCTCCTTTAAAGAACTCCCCTTCCTTACATAGTGTCAATATGAAATCATTATACCCAAAATATCTCATATTTTTAATATTGCTCATAGTTTTTTACTAATAAACCTTGTACATTTTCAACTCTTCATCTTATGTGAAATATGCACCTCCTTTAAAGAACTCCCCTTCCTTACATAGTGTCAATATGAAATCATTATACCCAAAATATCTCATATTTTTAATATTGCTCATAGTTTTTTACTAATAAACCTTGTACATTTTCAACTCTTCATCTTATGTGAGCATTTACTCATTTTTGGGTATCTTCTTTTACAAAATTGGATTTATCTCCTCCCTACACATGGATTGATGCTATTGGCCCATAGGAACCTTAATTGGACCATAATCCAAAAATTTCTGAAAATCTAGATCCTTAGGCTAAGGTCCTTTATACTCATTTCCAATCAATTTCAATTGCACATTGGAAAGTTCTTTTTGAATTTCTGTTTCAGGGGAACTTATTTTAATAAGATGAGTTATTTTTCTATAAAAAATATTCATAATCTAAATATTCTCTCTCTAGAATAATTTTCTCTCTCTAGGCTAAAACACTTAGAAATAAGATCTTTTATATTTCGGAAGAGGGATTTGATTACACGGGAAGATGCTGGACATCTTGAGAGGCTAGGGAGGAATCTTACAGTCCTTTGTAAATGCTCCCTTCAAGCAATGCATGCATCTTGTAGGGATACGAAACTTACTAATGCACTTCTTTATATGCCGTTGCTCTTCCTTTTTCATGACCCAAGGTGCTTTTGGTAGCTTCACCTTTCCATCTGCTCTATTTTGGACCCATAAGTGGTGCATGCGTTGAACCTTTTGTAAATCATCTCGTTGTGCCTTGCTCTCCTTTGCTTTTATGAAGGTTTTCCAAAGCACCTCGGCTATATTCTTAAAAATGTGCATTAGGTGTAAGAACCTCCCCTTCTGATCTTATAATTATTTTCCTCTGAAATAAAAGAAAGATCCTATTTTACCCTATTTTGATCTAGAGAGAGAAAATATCTAGAGGGAGGTAATTCAAAATTGAGATATTTTTGGATATAAAAATCTTCCTAGTGTTTAAAATGGTTTTTGCTAAAACAGAAATTCAAAAAGAACTTTTCAATGTGCAATTGGAATTAATAGAAAATAGGTAAAAAGGATCTAAATTTTTAAAAAAGTTTGGATTAAAGTTCAATTAAGGTTCTTATATAGATCAATAAGATTAATCCAAATGTGGAGAGGAGATAAATTGAAGAATAAAAGAAAAACTCTAAAAAATAAGTAAATGCTCACATAAGATGAAGAGTTGACTAAGGACAAGGTTTATTAGTTAAAAAAGAAGAGATATTTAGATGAAATGATGCATTTTTGACATCTCAGTGTGGGGATAAGGAGGCGCCTATTTCACATGTGTGAAGGAGTTTTAAACTCATAAATATTGAGATATTTTTATCTCTCCTCTCTTCTAGTTCAACTAGATCCAAAAAGTAAGCTAAAGTGACCCAAAAATGGTCAAAAATTGACCAAACTGATATGGAAAATTCTAGAATCAGTTTGCTTGGTTAGAGGCTCATTTTTTCCTATAAATAGAAGGCTCTCCCTTTGTAAAAGGTTAATGGTGTTTATGCAATGTTACTCTATTCCTACCCAGAGCCAATTACATTGAATTTTCTTGATAATTCAATTGTTTTTTGCTTAATCCTCTCCAAAGTAATTGGTGGCCACTCTTGCTTCAAACAAAAGTAGAACTCTCAATCCCTCAAGCCAAAGGAAAGCTTACAACTCTATGTAAGCTAATTTTTTCTTGCTTTTAAATTTAAGTCTATGGTTTTCTTGAATTTTCTTGTTTTATAAATGATTAAAGTGAATTCTGATGCTATGCCTTGATGAAAAGGCCATCCCCTTCTTTTCCTTACAATTCAGCCTTTCTTTAAACTAGAATGTTTAACAAAAAGATAAATTAACTTTTTCTTATTGTTTACTCTCTTAGAAAGTAAAAATTGAGTAGATTAGAGTCCTTTACATCTAATTAAGGTTCATTTAAATTGAAAATAGAATGTTAAAAATGAGAAATAATCAGCCATACAAAGGAGGTTATGGTAAAATTTTCTAGAATTTTATGGAAAAGAAACTTTATTTTTATGTTATTCCAAAAGAGTAATTCCCACATTCTAAAAGAAATATTCTAATTTACTCCATGTACATATTCACTTATGAATATGCATGGATATTACTCATATTAATTATTAAATTTAATTTCTATGCATAGAATGATGCATAATGAAAAATTTTATTATAAAAGTGATGTTTTCATTGAATTTAATTTCTATGCATAGAAAGATGCATAATGAAAATTTTCATTATAAAAGTGTTGTTTTCATTGAATTTAATTTCTATGCATAGAAAGATGCATAATGAAAATTTTTATTATAAAAGTGTTGTTTTCATTGAATTTAATTTTATGCATAGAAAGATGCATAAAGGAATTATTTTTATTTCAAAAGTGTTATTCTCATTAAAATTGATTTTATGCATAGAAAGATGCATAAAAGAATTATTTTTATTTCAAAAGTGTTATTCTCATTAAAATTGATTTTATGCATAGAAAGATGCATAAAAGAATTATTTTTATTTCAAAAGTGTTATTCTCATTAAAATTGATTTTATGCATAGAAAGATGCATAAAGGAATTATTTTTTATTTCAAAAGTGTTATTCTCATTAAAATTGATTTTATGCATAGAAAGATGCATAAAAGAATTATTTTTATTTCAAAAGTGTTATTCTCGTTAAAATTGATTTTATGCATAGAAAGATGCATAAAGGAATTATTTTTTATTTCAAAAGTGTTATTCTCATTAAAATTGATTTTATGCATAGAAAGATACATAAAGGAATTATTTTTATTTCAAAAGTGTTATTCTCATTAAAAGTTGATTTTTATGCATAAATAGATGCATAAAGAATTTTTATATCAAAATCAAAATTCTCTTAAAATCTATGTTTAAATTCTATGATTGGATGTGATGTGAATAGAGGTGATGAGATATGAGGTGAGTAGATGTGATGTGAACCAGATAGGTGTGAATACATGGATGGATGTGATATGAATAGATGTGATGTGAAATAGATAGATGGATGGATGTGATGTGAATAGAGGTGATGAGATGTGAGGTAAATAGATGTGATGTGAAATAGATAGATGTGAATGGATGGATGGATGTGATGTGAATAGAGGTGATGAGATGTGATGTGAATCAAATAGATGTGAATGGATAGATGGATGTGATGTGAATAGAGGTGAATAGATGTGATGTGAATAGAGGTGAATAGATGTGATGAGATGTGATGTGAATCAGATAGATGTGACTGGATGGATGGATACGATGTGAATAGAGGTGATGAGATGTGAGGTGAATATATGTGATGAGATGTGATGTGAATTAGATAGACATGAATGAATGGATGGATGGATGTGATGTGAATAGAGGTGATAAGATGTGAGGTGAAAAGATGTGATGAGAACCAGATAAATGTGAATGAATGGATGGTTGTGATGTGAATAGGGGTGATGAGATGTGAGGTGAATAGGTGTGATGTGAATCAAAGCCACGGGACTAGATGGGGTTAGGCTGGACTGATGGATCCCTAAAATGAGACTCAATTCTGCTATGGTACGATAGATGAAGTAAATCGCGGATAAAAATTGTTCTATGGAAAAGAATCAATGGCTGTGACTCTTTATGAGGAAAAAAGCGTTGGTCTCTATGATCCAAGTGCAATCTTTTCCTTGATCTGACTATGGGACTTACGGGTTTGGTCAGATCAGTTCAATAAGTTAAGGCTTTTGACTATGCTAGAATAAAAATATTCTGGAGGAATCGCCTGTGCTTTTCGGGCGAGAAGTTTTTCTGGGTTTGGTTTTGAAAGAACTGAGGGATTAGTCTCTTGTCCGGATATCCGTGGGCGAGGCCTCGAGTGAGGGACTCTGCCCCATGCAAGAAGTGCTACTTCCACTGCTAGCACTCCTGAATTCATTGCGCAGTGGGGATAGGGATCTTTCAGCTGGTATTAGAGCAAATTTGGCTAATGTGGATCAACCGAGAAGCCAAAAATGTCAAAAATTTATGAAGTAGCAGTAAAAGGTCACAATTGTATCATGAAATTCATACAAATTGATATTCTGACTGAAAATCATAAATTAGTAACTAGGTCTTCAGATGGAAGTACCACAATTGTATGGAATCCCTGACTTGCTTGAGGCCTAGACATGATGGTATTTATCTTATAGTTTCAAGGACCGTGACTACCCGTATATACCGAGGGTATAACTGTAGCTCTTTACTGGCAGTATGAATGGGACGAGTCCCTGCTGTGAATGATGTTCGTAACTAGAATGACGATAATGACTTCAAAAAATCACTATGAGATTCGTGGATTGTGCTCACAGATTGCTACTGTTAACACTTGGCTTAGTGAATCAAGTTAAGGGATGACCAATTAAAAACCTGTATAATTGAAATTTCCCTTGGAGGAATGTTCAGATGGAAATTGCGATCTAATGGACCATATTTGTGTTAAGGATATGAATGTTATGATTTGAAGGATTTGTTATCTAATGATGAGTTCTATATAAGAGATCTTTATCCCAGGATTGTGTTGGGATCACCAGACTTTAAGGAATCCCAGAATCAGTTGGATCTTAAGGGAAAGAATTGTCCTATAGTTGCAAGATGAGGACATCTCGCGTTTTTTAAGTGGGATAGGATGTAAGATTCCTCCCTCTAGCTTTTGAGGTGTGCATATGCAAGAACCTCCCTTCTGATCTTATAATTATTCCCCTCTCTGAAATAAAAGAAAGATCCTATTTTATCCTATTTTGGCCTAGAGAGAGAAAATATCTAGAGGGAGGTAATTCAAAATTGAGATATTTTTGGATATAAAATCTTCTTAGTGTCTAAAACGGTTTCCCCTAACACAGAAATTCAAAAAGAACTTTCCGATGTGTAATTGGAATTAATTGAAAATAGGTAAAAAGGACCTTAGCCTAAGGATCCAGATTTTCAGAAATTTTTAGATTATGGTCCAATTAAGGTTCCTATGGACCAATAAGATTAATCCAAATGTAGGGAGGAGATAAATTGAAAGAAAAAAAAGAAAAAATCCCCAAAAATGAGTAAATGCTCACATAAGATGAAGAGTTGACTATAAGGACAAGGTTTATTAGTTAAGAAAGAAGAGATATTAAGATGAAATGATGTATTTTTGATACCTCAGTGTGGGGATCTCCCCTCATGAAGGAGGCGCCTATTTTACATATATGGAGGAGTATTAACTCATAAATAATGAGATATTTTCATCTCTCCTCTCTCCTATTTCAACTAGATCCAAAAAGTAAGCTAAAGTGACCAAAAAATGGTGAAAAATTGACCAAACTGATATGAAAATTTTTAGAATCAGTTTGCTTGGTTAGAGGCTCATTTTTTCTTATAAATATAAGGATCCCTCTTTGTAAAAGGTTAATGGTGTTTATGCACTGTTACTCTACTCCTACACCTAGAGCCAATTACATTGAATTTTCTTGATAATTCAATTGTTTTTGGCTTAATCCTCTCCAAAGTAATTGGTGGCCACTCTTGATTCAAACAAGAGTAGAACCCTCAATCCCTCAAGCCAAAGGAAAGCTTACAACTCTATGTAAGCTAAATTTTTCTTACTTTTTAAATTTAAATCTATGGTTTTGTTGATTTTTCTTGTTTTATAAATGATTAAAGTAAATTTTGATGCTATGCCTTGATGAAAAGGCCATCCCCTTCTCTTCCTTACAATTCAGCCTTTCTTTATCCTAGAATATTTAACAAAAAGATCAATTAATATTATTTACTCTCTTGGAAAGTGAAAATTGAGTAGATTAGAGTCGTTTACATTTGAGGTTAATTTAAATTAAAAATAGAATGTTAAAAATGAGAAATGGTCAGCTATACAAAGGAGAATTTTGTGGAAAAGTTTATTTTTTTGTTATTCCAAAAGAGTAATTCCCACCGTTTGTGCATTCTAGAAGAAATATTCTAATTTACTCCATGTACATATTCACTTATTAATATGCATGGATATTATTGATATTAATTATTGAATTTAATTTCTATGCATAGAATGATGCATAATGAAAATTTTTATTATGAAAGTGTTGTTTTCATTGAATTTAGTTTCTATGCATATAAAGATGCATAATGAAATTTTTTATTATAAAAGTGTTGTTTTTATTGAATTTAATTTCTATGCATAGAAAGATGCATAATGAAAATTTTTATTATAAAAGTGTTGTTTTCATTGAATTTAATTTTATGCATAGAAAGATGCATAAAGGAATTATTTCTATTTCGAAAGTGTTATTCTCATTAAAATTCATTTTATGCATAGAAAGATGCATAAAGGAATTATTTTTATTTCAAAAGTGTTGTTCTCATTAAAACTGATTTTATACATAGAAAGATGCATAAAGGAATTATTTTTTATTTCAAAAGTATTGTTCTCATTAAAATTGATTTTAGGCATAGAAAGATGCATAAAAGAATTATTTTTATTTTAAAAGTGTTGTTCTCAAATAAAATTTATTTTATGCATAGAAAGATGCATAAAGGAATTATTTTTTATTTTAAAAGTGTTGTTCTCATTAAAATTGATTTTATCCATAGAAAGATGCATAAAGAAAATATTTTTATTTCAAAAGTGTTATTCTCATCAAAATTGATTTTATGCATAGAAAGATGCATAAAGGAATTATTTTTATTTCTAAAGTGTTATTCTCATTAAAAGTTGATTTTTATGCATAAATAGATGCATAAAGAATCTTTATATAAAAATTAGAATTCTCTTAAAATCTATGTTTAAATTCTATGACTGGATGTGATGTGAATAGAGGTGATGAGATGTGAGGTGAATAGATGTGATGAGATGTGAGGTGAATCAGATAGATGTGAATACATGCATGGATGTGATGTGAATAGAGGTGATGAGATGTGATGTGAATAGATGTGATGAGATGTGATGTGAATCAGATAGATGTGAATGGATGGATGGATGTGATGTGAATAGAGGTGATGAGATGTGAGATGAATAGATGTGATGAGATGTGTGAATCAGATAGATGTGAATGGATGGATGGATGTGATATGAATAGAGGTGATTAGATGTGAGGTGAATAGATGTGATGAGATGTGATGTGAATCAGATAGATGTGACTGGATGGATGGATGTGATGTGAATAGAGGTGATGAGATGTGAGGTGAATAGATGTGATGTGAATTAGATAGACGTGAATGAATGGATGGATGGATGTGATGTGAATATAGGTGATGAGATGTGAAGTGAATAGATGTAATGAGAATCAGATAGATGTGAATGAATGGATGGATGTGATGTGAATAGAGGCGAGTGATGAGATGTGAGGTGAATAGATGTGATTTGAATCAGATAAATGTGAATGAATAGATGAGATGTGCTTTCATGGAAATGTGGATGTAAATGAATGATATGGGATGTGAGTGAATGTATGTGATGATAATGGATGTGGATGTGTATGAGTGAAGAATGGATGTGGATGAGTGAAGAATGGATGTGGATGTGTATGTGTATGTGAAGAATGGATGTGAATGAGTATGTGAGAATGGATGTGGATGTATGTGAAAGAATGGATATAGATGTGTATGTGAAAGAATAAAATGTGATGTAAAGAGATGTGATGTGACATGAATATATGTGGATGTGAAGTGATAGATATGAATGTATGGATAGATGTGAGTAGTCGTACATGTGAACGATTGGATGGATGTGGATGAATGAGATGAGGTGTGTATGAATGAGATATGATGTGGATGAATGAGATGAGGTGTATGATGAGATATGATGTGGATGATGTGGATGAATGAGATGAGGTGTGTATGAATGAGATATGATGTGGATAGAAGTGACATGATATAATGGTGATGAGAATGAATGTGATGGATATGAATGAATGTGATGTGATGGGATGTGAATCGGGATAGATATGAATGAGTGAGATGTGAGGTAAAATGAATGAGATGTGATGTGGTCTGAATGGATGAGATGTGAATGAATATGATGTGATCTGAATGGATGAGATGTGAATGATTTTGATGTGATGAGATGTGGATATGTGTAGATGTGAGTGGATATGGGTAGATGAGATGTGGATATGGGTAGATGCGAGAGGATGAGATCTGATGAGGTTAAATTGAGGAAAGATGTGATGAGATGAAAATGATGTGACTGGATGAGAATAGGAATACTTATGAAATGGTTGTGGAATTAAATAATGTGGATTGATAATGGAACAATGTGGAATGACGAGAGTTCGTTATAGAAACTGTATGTATGATCTGTTTTTAAATGCATTAGGGGAAGGTTGAGGTCTATGGGGGCCCTTTAAGCTACCATGAGATTAAAGAGATAATTAGTGTGAAGGCCAATAGGAAAAATACATGTGTACAAAAATGTTGGGTTGATTAAGAACCTGAATCTTGTGGTCAAAGGTAGAATCTTACCTTTATCAGATCTGTAGTAGCAAAGAAAATCTTCAATATCTTTTCAAAATGTTGGGTTGATTAAGAACCTAAATCTTGTGGTCAAAGGTAGAATCTTACCTTTATCAGATCTACAGTAGCAAAGAAAATCTTCAATATCTTTTCTTTTTATATTTTTATAAAGGAAAAGTTTTAAAAAGTTACTCCCCCTCACTTCCCTTTTCCCTCCAAAAGTAGGGGCGTGTTTCTCTCTCCTCCCTTTTAGACTAACCCACTTTCCCCATCTACCACTCTCTACACCCTCACTTGCAGCCCTATCTTCATCTCCAACTTGAGGAAAGATCTTTGCTACCAGCTACTCAGAGAAAGCTCTGTTATCAGCCTCTCTCTTTCTCTAGAGGAAGCTCTGTTATCAGACTCTCTCTCTCTCTCTCTACAAAGCAGGCACCTAATGCAATCTCTCATTAGCTTTCTTTTGAGGAAAGCTCTTTGCTACCAGCTCTACTCAGAGGAAGCTCTGTTTATTAGCCTCTCTCTCTCTCTCTAGAGGAAGCTCTGTTATCAGACTCTCTCTCTCTCTCTCTCTCTCTCTCTCTCTCTCTGTGCAAGCAGGCACCTAATGCAATCTCTCATTAGCTTTCTTTTGAAGCTTTAGCTTTCTTTGTGTGTGTGCATGGTGTGTGTGTGTGTATGGATTTGCAGCGATCTTCTTTGAAGCTTTAGCGCTCTCTCTCTCTCTCTCTCTCTCTCTCTCTCTCTCTCTCTCTCTCTCTGAGCAGGTATTTGCTTTTTTGCCATATTAACATTCACTTTCTTTTCATTTAGGCAATTTATGGCTCTTCAGTGTGTACGCAGGCCATCCTCCACTATCGAGTCCATGGCTATTTCCAAAAAAGTACAGGATGATGAAGGTTATTAGATTCCTACCGTTTTTAAGCAGTTCATGTGGATAACAATGCAACCCAATTTGAGGGGTGCACACAAGGTTGAAAGTGTCTTGCAAAGGTGCAACATGTTTACACCTCAAGCCAAATACATCTTGAAGATGAGAACTCACCACGGTTCCCAACTAACTGTAAGTTTCAGAACTTGTTTATAGTTTCTTTGCTTTAGAGAAATGCTTGCATGAAGACTATGGGAATATCAAGAACTCCAATGTATTCTATTGTATGCAGATGTTTTCCCTTCAACATGTGTGGAACGGCAGCCTCTAGAATGTTTTATAGGGACCTTCGAAGCATGTCATGTTGATCTAGGTAGGCTTATGTATGCTGGGGAAACAAGTTCCGAACTTACAAATAGAGGAGTATTTTTCTTTGCTGCAACATATGTTGTGCCACATAGGGGAAGGTTTGGAGCACTTGAGCCAATTTCTCCTCCTGCACTAAATAGCTCGGAATGGCCCATTCCAAACCCCACCACAATGGAGAGCTTTCAGCGCATGATTTTCCATGACATTCAGTCAAGCCTAAAGGCTACATATGGATCCCATAGGATAAGTGTATCTCTTTTCATGCCTTTACATGTGTTTATTGCTATTTTCAAAGTAGGCAAGTTCCATCGCACCCCAACAATGTGGATAAGCAAAGATGGGACCTTTGAAGCTCTAGATACATTTCTAAAAGGTGATTGGACCACCAAGGTGGCAGAACATCAGGGCGATGTAATAAAGTGCTCAGCGGTAATGTCAATGGTAAGATGCAGGTATCAGCAGATAGGCAAGCAAATCTAACTATGGTGTACCCAAATAGAAGGTGGAAATGCTCGCATGTTGAATGGGAAGCTTTGGACTCTGATCTCTATGCTAGGGAGGAGGTAGAACTTCATATTGAAGTTCACCCCACCCAGGAGAGGAGCATACAGTGGTAGTTAATGATGATTGGAATTTCGCTCAGTTGAGAGATTGTATTGTCATGTCCTTTAATGTAAGGAACCAATTCTCTTGTTTCTAATTGACCTATGCGTCACAGGTCAGAGAAACATACACTTTGTGTGTCATTGGAGCCCCCTAGGGTCCTTAGCTTGAAAGACTATTAAGTTGTAGACTTAGGTAACATTTTGAGTGAATTTTGGCAATAATTTGTAGTGGTGTACTTTTGAATACAAAAATTTTGGTTGCACCATAGCCCCAATGTCCTCTGTATTTCACTCCAATTTGGATTTTAATTTTGTTAATTTTAAAAATTTTAAGTATGTTTTAAAAATTTATTAAATGTTTAAATGGAATGCTTTATAAGAAAAGGTTTTGGTTTCTAAAGCTCATTTCATTCTTAAGATCTCACAATTTCTATTTTCCTTCAATATCCCGCCATGGCTTCAAGCTCTAACTCGCTACGCGCAAAGCTTGAGAAAATTGGGCTCTCAACAGCAAAACATCCCCATTTTTGAGGGGGCGATTTATATGCAGAGAACTATAGACCTTCACGCAGAGCAAGTCCAGTACATGAATGATGTAGTGGCACCATATGTCATGCAATTGCCTGAGTCCACCACTAAATGGGTTCCAGTGGACTTAATCAGGCATCTGTACCATGGTGACAAGTCGTTCTGATTCAGGCTCAAAAGGGGCTTACATCTAGCAATTACAGGGTCAAAGAAGATGACACCGTTTATGAATTGCAGGTTGGTAATGTAGGCACCACCTTCCTTTCATGGGATATGACATAAGCACTATTTCTGCAAGAAGCCAGGGATGGAGAAAAAAAGAAGGGAAAGGCAATGAGTAAAGAAGTAGCTCTTGTGAAGGAATCCAAAGGCGAGGTGGAAGAGGTTTTCTCAGATGAAGCTGAAGCATCCATGGCCTTGGTGATTCTCCAACAAGGGTCAACTGAGGATGAAGAGCCTCATCGTGACCTCGAGGGGGATGAAATTGTGGAAGAGATCCCTGAGTTGGATGTAACCACTTTGAGTCCCATCATCATGGATAACAAGGAATTTCTTTTCCTTGATGACATTTGTAAGTCCTTGGGGTTAAGGGAGGATGAGGCCCTAAGCATATTAGCAATTGGGTCTAGTTTCTGCACAAAGAAGACACACCTGAGCAACGGACTGCAGGTGTACAGATAGATTTTGATGACCATAATCTTACCAAAGCGCTAGCATTCCAAGGTTATGATATAGAACGTACAATTGAGGAAACTGTTTCCAATGCTCTTGTTGCTATAGAAAATGTAGCAGCAGAGTATGAAAGTGTCCCTCAAGAAGCATTTCAACCACATAAGCGCTTGCATGTAGATACATCAGTTGAGCAGCGTGGAAGCAATATAGACATATGCAACCCACGCACAAGCCAATGTGATGATGACATTGAGGTGGGGTTAAATCAAAGTTCTAAGAAGCCGTGCCTTCATATTTATAAGTGAGTTGTTACTAACACCTAAACTTTTTCTCTTGTAGAAAGCTTATATTTTTGACAAGTTTGCTGCACGTGGAGGTGGAGTTCATGTGCAATCCGATGGATGAGACACCTCCCTGATTCATTATCTTCCTAGCCTCTCTCCATCATTGAATCGAGTAATCCATTTAGAGTACTCTGAGGAGGCACAAGCAGAGCTCATCAAGTGTAAACCTCTAAGTGGGGTTCTCACTGAAGATGGGCTAGCAAACAATGCAAACAAATGTAGAGAGCTAGCTATGTATACATTTGCAGGCAACTACACCGGCCATGTGCTAAGCCATTGTGCTACATCAATCTGAAAAGGTGTAACCAATCCTAGTATTATAGCTAATAGCCTAGGTGAGAAAGCCACACAAAGTGACCAAGATAAAGAAGCTCTAAGAAATCTTCTCATGAACTTGTAATTTTCTTTCTACGAATTCAATACAAAATGTATACTTTTTTAATTGTAATGTTTTTAAGAATTCTCAACCATTTCTCTTGTTTATTTGTTGTGTCAGCACTATGCCCTATAAACTATTGGCAGCCATGTGAATGTGTAGGAAATTTCATTGATAATGATCAATGAAATTTCATTGATAATGATCAAATATTTGTTCAAATATTGTTAATTAACATCCAGCTGAAATCTGGCAGTACAAAATCTAAACAATTTAAAAAAAAATCAAATATTTTATATTTTTTGATGTTTGTAGGCAGATTAATCATCAAAAAAGTGTACACAATGCATGAATGAGTAGAAAAATGAAAAAAAAGGCCTGTGTGCTATGGCACGAATTTATGCATTTCAAATCTGAAGACAGGCTTAATTTCGCGCCGTAGCGCACATGCCTTTTTTTTAATTTTTCTACTCATTCATGCATTGTGTACACTTTTATGATTAATCTGCCTAGAAACATAATTTTTTTTTTGATTTTTTTAAATATGTTGTATCTACTGCCAGACTTCACCAGGTGATTTTGAGCCCCAAATGGCTTTTTTTTGTCCGTGAGCTTTTCTGAGGCCTTATTGAGCATGAAGCCTTTTTTTGGTCCTAAAATAAATTTAGTTTAATTTTGTTTGTGCACTATGTAAGGATCCTTTATTCAATGCCAACAACAATACCACGTATAACAAGATAATAATCAAATTTCATATTTGTTTTCACAATCACCTTATCAATAATACAAATTTTGTTCCTGTTTGACTAAAGCACTTAATAGATGATCAATAATTTTACCCATTCAAACCACAGTACATGAAATGAAATGTCTGTTTTTATAACACAGTTGAAAAAAATAAAAACGTTGGTTAACGAGTCATTTACAATATCTTATAGATTCAAAAAAATATATTACAATGATGGAGATTACAAAAGGCACAAAGGCCGCATAAAAGCTTAATCCAATCCAATAAAGCCTTCCCTATGGAGCGCTTTATCCTGATGTAGACGTAGTGCAAGTGCCATGTCAACAGGCTTTAGGATCACCCTTTTGGCGTGAGCATGGCACAGCACCGAATCTTGAAATAGATAGACCAAAATTGTTTCTGACGCCTCTTGGAGGGCCTCGAGTGCCGTACTCTGGACCCAAGTGACCCTGTCACTGTACTTGTCGATGACTTCTTTTACAACTCTTGCAAAAGGGGCCTTTGCCATGATGGGGCCTGTGCTCTTTTGGTACTTTCTGATTTCTCGCAGAGCCACGGCCCCCGGTTTCCATCTTCTCTTCTTTTTGGCTACAGGGGGTGGTGGTGGATGCGACCTCTCTTCCCATGGTTGTCTATCATTTCTAAATTTTTTTCGCCTTTCTTGTTCGGCTGAATCTAGAGTTAGTCTTCTTTTACTTGCTTCTACCTTCTTCTTTTCTTCTTCTTGTTTTAATCTGCGTGCTTCTTAAATTCTTTGTTGCTCCTCCTACTCCCGTCTTTCCCTCTCACTTTGCCCCTCTTCTTGTCATCGTTCCTCCTCTTCCATCTCCACCTCTGGCTGCCTATTTGCACGTTCCTTCTTTCTCTTGACACAAATCTTTATTCTTTGTTTTTTAGGTGGAGGCTGGGGGCTGACGCCTCTTAAGTTTCTCATGTAGTGTTTGTGCTAAGAGCCTATCCTGCTCCTCACGAGGACTTATTTCCTCTGCTTCATAGAAGTCAGTAGCCTGTTGATACTGCTCTTGCTCAGTACAGAGAAGTGCTTCCTGGTCTTCCTGAAATGCGACCCTTAGCTCTTCTTCTAGCTGCTGAGGGAGTAGGGCTTGCTCTTGCTCTCTTCTTCTATGCGCCTCCTCATCAATCTGGCATTGTTGCTCTTCTATAGAGCACACACTGTTGCTGCTCAGCCTCTGAGAGAGGTCAGGGGAATGGTGTACGCATGGCTCTAAATGAGCCGGTGTCTCCAGGCTACTTGGAGACATCCTCAATATTGTCCAGTCCTGAAAACACATCCTGCTATACACCTTCATGTTGAGTCTCTACCTCTCTGTCCATGCTTGTATGCTTCTTTTTGATGCGTTTTTGCACTTGTTGAAATGCCTGTGCCATGGCGATTGCCTGTATCAAATTGTGTGCACCAGACGGTACATTTGGGTTCTCAGTCTTGCATGCAGTGTGCTTAGTTCTAGCCATTCATTGACTTACACGAGTGAATGACTTAGTTCTAGCCATTCATTGACTTACACGAGTGAATGAATGTGAAAATGTACTTTTAAAACTGACTTTTACAGGTTTATATAGTTTTTGAAAAAACTTATTGATAAAAAGAATATCTCTAGAAATTAAAAAAAAAGCTTTGACTTAAAAAAGGGTACAATTTTTTAATATGGAACCCATTTTCGATCGATACGCCTACGCGCACCGAACCACTCATGCATCCCATGCATGGCACTTGATGCTCGCCATGTAATTGCTCGTTTGCAAATTGACATTTTTTACAACCTTTCGTAGTAAAATGACACCTGCCCTTTTGGTTTCTGTCGGTGTCGACCTCCCAAACTGTGATAAAACCAATAATACATCTCATGCAAGGCATTGCTTTTTTCCTTACCACCACCATGTCGCGTGTTCTTAAAGTATACTGCCTTAGCTTGATAATGAGAGCGCTCCATTCCTTGGCTGCTCCAAATTGCCATTGGACCAT
The DNA here is from genome assembly GCF_041138505.1 of Cibotium barometz. Lineage (NCBI taxonomy): Eukaryota > Viridiplantae > Streptophyta > Polypodiopsida > Cyatheales > Cibotiaceae > Cibotium > Cibotium barometz. Next base: position 26,073,271 of record NC_141056.1, on the reverse strand, counting down.
ATTGGTCGAGAAAAAACTATGTGTGGGCAAATATAATGTGTTGCAAAACAAAGATCATATCAGAATTTTACTATTTGGCGATTAATATCAGTAAACAGATGGAAAGGTAAATACCGTATAGTGGGTGATATGTGTTTCTCCCCATGCATCAACCATTTGCTGAGTAAATGTACGTATTGCAGTCTTTAAGTTTGTAATCTCCTCAGCAACAGTGGAGCCTTTTCTAGCAATTAAATCATTTTATCAAGTGACTCCCACAGCCTTTGTAAGGTTCCCCCCTTCCACAAATAGGGGAAACGCTTAAGATAGTCCACTAAGTCTAAACTTGGAGAAAATTTCCTACTCATCGACACCTTGACCATACAGAGATTCAAGGATACGATTCATAGGTAAGACCTAGTTCTATCCCGCAGGGGGAGCGTGGTCTTCTAAAAATCAAATCACCCATAGGGTAATTGATCATAATTTGGGCAACTACTAGTCTTGATTCCTAGAGACAACGCTTTTTTCCTCATCCATGCAAGGCACAGCCGTTGGCCTAGTCTTCTAGAATAGAATTGCTCGAGAACCTATTTATCTAACGTAGGGCTTTCACTTAATATGTTGGAAAGCTACCCGACTAATCGGGTCCACCCGTCCGTAGGATGGTGCCGTCGGGGCATTCTATCCTCCCACTTTCCACCCTACTCACGCGTCAATTTGTTTTCTAATTAATCCTACCACACTGTTTGACATAAACAAACATGTTCCTTAATTAAGGCCCTTTCACAAGGTTTATTAAAACAGCCTTTGCCTTTTCCCACAATACAATAATGCCAAAGATAAGATTTATAAAAACAAAGTTTAAACATGAATCAATTTCATACAAGCCAAACTGGCTCTCTTATTCTTTTCCTTTATACCGTCGATGATCTAGAATTCGGCCTTCCAGCCTCCACATGCTGGGCAAAATCCTACGGGACCATACACCTCATCGTCGGCCGCTGGCGAGGACTCAAGCCGGCCTGTCGCTCTCTCAGGCTCCATCGCTCGATCCTCCTGCCCCTCAGAGGGATGTCTGCGCACTAGGGTGGGCTAATTCACCGCACTAGCCTGGGCCCTCAGAACTAGGCAGCATCACAATCACTTGCCTCAATCGGCAAACCTCATTCTCCCAATGGTATGAGGGATACCATGGGCCAACTCCGGGCCTTACTAACGTCTCCGCCGTCCGGCTATACAAGCACAAGAACGGGGCAGCATCAAGGCAGGGAGAGTTGTACCTGTTCCTTAATTTAACCAAGATAACAATCCATTTACTCACTAAACCATAGGACTACAATCCATGTTACTTTCTTAAGAAAACAATCCTTTTCTCACACAGCTTTTAGCATTTCAACTTGAGATTGCGATAAGACATTCTTTATTAAGGCATATGCTGTTGTTTAAAAGAATACAAACTTTAAATGGTAAATCAATCAAATAGATCACTGTAACAATCAATAGAGAAGCCGGGGCCATACCTCAACCCCTAAGAATGATATATAATTGAAAAACAAAATATGTATATACCTTATAGAAATTTGTCGTTTATCGTTGCCTTTGCTCGTTAACAAGAGCTTTAGAACTTGACATATGAGAATAGAGTCTTCTAATACCTTGTCTTACGATTGAAATCATCCAATCATCTCCAAGCTTTATCTCCTCTTACTCATACTGTGACTCTTCTCTCTTTCTAAGATCTATGGTGGCAAAATAGCCTTCTCTTTTACAGGGCTATGGCATACTATTCTTTCTCTAAAAGAAAAGCTATGGAGTTTTGGTCTCTTCCTCCGAAAGACTATAGCAATCTAAGCTTCTTTTCTGAGATATTAGATAAGAATGAAGGGATATATGCATCTCAAACTCTAGGATTACCTTGAGGCTTCTTGCTGTCTTCTCACAGTTTTCTCTATGTAAAGACCCTGACAGAAACAGCAAACTGTTTTGGCCATAACTCTCTGATAAAAACTTAGAATATAGTCATGTAACCAGTCAAAAGAATGGGAAGGTATCTGGTCTACAAGCTAGCGTAGGCAGAATAGGCAAAAACGTCTGTATATAGCCACAAACGCACCATCTTTAGAAACGCGTTGTTTTTCCACATTTTTAGTATGCATGGACTCTAAATGTGTAAAGGTACTCTAAATATGACCTCTTATCACCTAAACTCGAAATTCTATTTTTGGGAATACTTATCTCTTAATAGAACTATCCTTATGTTCTTATTTCTTTTAGGATTTTTAGAGCTAATATTTTTATTCTAACACTTTCCTAATGTTTTTAGCCTTATTGTCTCACTCTTCTCTAAGTACACTCTCATTCCTTATTAAAATCTATATTAAAAGAGACATATACATACATGGCTTGGGAGGGACGTTACAATCTCCCCCACTTAAAAGATTCGAGATGTCCTCATCTCGCGAGCTGGGTAGTATCTAAGCAAATCCTCTTGTCTCTTTCAAAATGGTGTCCCCACTAGGTAGAAATCTTCTTTTATCTAAACACTGTTCTTAAAGAGTCTTTTATTTCATGTACTTGGTTCGTTTTGTTGTGCCTCCAAAAGGTCTTTATTCTAAAGTTAATTGGCCTTATTATCCTAAGTTCATGCATCCATATACCTCTCATATGATATGAACCTTCGAATTTCTTATTCTATACCCCCATGTAATATGGTACTTAACAAATTATCATGGAAAAACGTAAGGAAATCAATTCTTTACGCAATCTAACCTATGATAGCAATTTCATAATTTTAGTATCATCTTGTAGAATAGCTCTATTCATCATCATACACATTACTTCACATGAATCTTGCACCAATCCTCTTCTATTTACTCATAGAAATACTTGTTGAATTCGATTATCTTTAACCCTGCTATCCCTATTTTTTGACCTAATTTTTGCTCTAGCTCATGATTCCTTGTGGTCAAGGGTGGGCTTGACGTTTCTCTTGAATTAGGAGACCTCTTCTTGATTAACATGAAAGGACTCATGTCCTTCTCGACACTTTCTATATAAAAAAAAACTTTATCACAGTCTCTGGCTATAATTATGGCTTCTGAAATAGAGGATGGTTTCACATTCTTGATGAGGTTATTCAAAGGTAGATTAAGCTTCCAAATGAATTGATGGAGAAGAGTTACCTCATCCATCTCTGGAGCAAATCGGAGAAGTTTAACAAAAGTTTGGTGGTATTCCTTTAGGGTCTTCCTTTCTTGGGTTAGCTCCAAAAATTCATTCATTTTATCCTCTCGAAATCCTGGAGGGCAAAACCTTTTACGAAGGTGTAATTTCATGGCATCTCATATAACTGATTTTAGCTCCAGTGGTTAGATTGACAACAGTGCTTCCAACTAATTTGGCATTTCTTACGATTTTTAGACGAGCAGAGGTGAACTTGCTTCTTTCATTGTATCTATGAAAAGCTCAAAACTATCAAATACTTATCATAGCGCCACATCTAAAGAGACACTCTAGATTAATATATCTGAGATCTTCATTTTTTGAGAATTACACATATGGTGCCTTGGGATTGGCACATCCAAAGATTATTAGGATTAACACGTATGAGATGATTAGTTTTCTGAAAATTACACATCTAGTATCTTGGGATTAACACATTTAATAGCATGATCCTCTGGGAATTACACATCCGAAGTTAGACCCATGTTTGTCTGAGATGGGTTCAAGATCTTGGATGATTGTCCTAGTGTAAAGCATCCAATGGATGGCATTCACACATCAACTATTCAAACCTTAATGGAGTTACAATCTTAATAATTTATAATATGCAAGTTAATGAGATATATCCTGAAAATTTCTCTAAACAAGTTTCGGTCTATCCTTCTAGTCATTCAGTCTCTCACTAGTTTCTTAATTTGATCACCCTATGTTTTTTTTCTCATAAAAGGTTTTCTCCCCAGTCTTTTTTCTCAAATTTATTGTACAAATATCTTGCGTGTGCACCCCCAAGATACAAGCACAATTTAATAGGATGATTGTCTCAACATGTGAGGATATTCAAATCACTTCTATGGCCAGTAGAGATGATTGATTCGTCCTCATATGATAAACAATCACTTGTTTTAATCCCTTGATAGTTAACCTTTGAAAAACAAATCCTAGGAACTAAGATCGGCTCTGATACCACTTGTAAGGTTCCCCCCTTCCACAAATAGGGGAAACGCTTAAGATAGTCCACTAAGTCTAAACTTGGAGAAAATTTCCTACTCATCGACACCTTGACCATACAGAGATTCAAGGATACGATTCATAGGTAAGACCTAGTTCTATCCCACAGGGGGAGCGTGGTCTTCTAAAAATCAAATCACCCATAGGGTAATTGATCATAATTTGGGCAACTACTAGTCTTGATTCCTAGAGACAACGCTTTTTTCCTCATCCATGCAAGGCACAGCCGTTGGCCTAGTCTTCTAGAATAGAATTGCTCGAGAACCTATTTCTCTAACGTAGGGCTTTCACTTAATATGTTGGAAAGCTACCCGACTAATCGGGTCCACCCGTCCGTAGGATGGTGCCGTCGGGGCATTCTATCCTCCCACTTTCCACCCTACTCACGCGTCAATTTGTTTTCTAATTAATCCTACCACACTGTTTGACATAAACAAACATGTTCCTTAATTAAGGCCCTTTCACAAGGTTTATTAAAACAGCCTTTGCCTTTTCCCACAATACAATAATGCCAAAGATAAGATTTATAAAAACAAAGTTTAAACATGAATCAATTTCATACAAGCCAAACTGGCTCTCTTATTCTTTTCCTTTATACCGCCGATGATCTAGAATTCGGCCTTCCAGCCTCCACATGCTGGGCAAAACCCTACGGGACCATACACCTCATCATCGGCCGCTGGCGAGGACTCAAGCCGGCCTGTCTCCCTCTCAGGCTCCATCGCTCGATCCTCCCGCCCCTCAGAGGGATGTCTGCGCACTAGGGTGGGCTAATTCACCGCACTAGCCTGGGCCCTCAGAACTAGGCAGCATCACAATCACTTGCCTCAATCGGCAAACCTCATTCTCCCAATGGTATGAGGGATACCATGGGCCAACTCCGGGCCTTACTAACGTCTCCGTCGTCCGGCTATACAAGCACAAGAACGGGGCAGCGTCAAGGCAGGGAGAGTTGTACCTGTTCCTTAATTTAATCAAGATAACAATCCATTTACTCACTAAACCATAGGACTACAATCCATGTTACTTTCTTAAGAAAACAATCCTTTTCTCACACAGCTTTTAGCATTTCAACTTGAGATTGCGATAAGACATTCTTTATTAAGGCATATGCTGTTGTTTAAAAGAATACAAACTTTAAATGGTAAATCAATCAAATAGATCACTGTAACAATCAATAGAGAAGCCGGGGCCATACCTCAACCCCTAAGAATGATATATAATTGAAAAACAAAATATGTATATACCTTATAGAAATTTGTCGTTTATCGTTGCCTTTGCTCGTTAACAAGAGCTTTAGAACTTGACATATGAGAATAGAGTCTTCTAATACCTTGTCTTACGATTGAAATCATCCAATCATCTCCAAGCTTTATCTCCTCTTACTCATACTGTGACTCTTCTCTCTTTCTAAGATCTATGGTGGCAAAATAGCCTTCTCTTTTACAGGGCTATGGCATACTATTCTTTCTCTAAAAGAAAAGCTATGGAGTTTTGGTCTCTTCCTCCGAAAGACTATAGCAATCTAAGCTTCTTTTCTGAGATATTAGATAAGAATGAAGGGATATATGCATCTCAAACTCTAGGATTACCTTGAGGCTTCTTGCTGTCTTCTCACAGTTTTCTCTATGTAAAGACCCTGACAGAAACAGCAAACTGTTTTGGCCATAACTCTCTGATAAAAACTTAGAATATAGTCATGTAACCAGTCAAAAGAATGGGAAGGTATCTGGTCTACAAGCTAGCATAGGCAGAATAGGCAAAAACGTCTGTATATAGCCACAAACGCACCATCTTTAGAAACGCGTTGTTTTTCCACATTTTTAGTATGCATGGACTCTAAATGTGTAAAGGTACTCTAAATATGACCTCTTATCACCTAAACTCGAAATTCTATTTTTGGGAATACTTATCTCTTAATAGAACTATCCTTATGTTCTTATTTCTTTTAGGATTTTTAGAGCTAATATTTTTATTCTAACACTTTCCTAATGTTTTTAGCCTTATTGTCTCACTCTTCTCTAAGTACACTCTCATTCCTTATTAAAATCTATATTAAAAGAGACATATACATACATGGCTTGGGAGGGACGTTACAATCTCCCCCACTTAAAAGATTCGAGATGTCCTCATCTCGCGAGCTGGGTAGTATCTAAGCAAATCCTCTTGTCTCTTTCAAAATGGTGTCCCCACTAGGTAGAAATCTTCTTTTATCTAAAAGAGTCCTTTATTTCATGTACTTGGTTCGTTTTGTTGTGCCTCCAAAAGGTCTTTATTCTAAAGTTAATTGGCCTTATTATCCTAAGTTCATGCATCCATATACCTCTCATATGATATGAACCTTCGAATTTCTTATTCTATACCCCCATGTAATATGGTACTTAACAAATTATCATGGAAAAACGTAAGGAAATCAATTCTTTACGCAATCTAACCTATGATAGCAATTTCATAATTTTAGTATCATCTTGTAGAATAGCTCTATTCATCATCATGCACATTACTTCACATGAATCTTGCACCAATCCTCTTCTATTTACTCATAGAAATACTTGTTGAATTCGATTATCTTTAACCCTGCTATCCCTATTTTTTGACCTAATTTTTGCTCTAGCTCATGATTCCTTGTGGTCAAGGGTGGGCTTGACGTTTCTCTTGAATTAGGAGACCTCTTCTTGATTAACATGAAAGGACTCATGTCCTTCTTGACACTTTCTATATAAAAAAAAACTTTATCACAGTCTCTGGCTATAATTATGGCTTCTGAAATAGAGGATGGTTTCACATTCTTGATGAGGTTATTCAAAGGTAGATTAAGCTTCCAAATGAATTGATGGAGAAGAGTTACCTCATCCATCTCTGGAGCAAATCGGAGAAGTTTAACAAAAGTTTGGTGGTATTCCTTTAGGGTCTTCCTTTCTTGGGTTAGCTCCAAAAATTCATTCATTTTATCCTCTCGAAATCCTGGAGGGCAAAACCTTTTACGAAGGTGTAATTTCATGGCATCTCATATAATTGATTTTATCTCCAGTGGTTAGATTGACAACAGTGCTTCCAACTAATTTGGCATTTCTTACGATTTTTAGACGAGCAGAGGTGAACTTGCTTCTTTCATTGTATCTATGAAAAGCTCAAAACTATCAAATACTTATCATAGCGCCACATCTAAAGAGACACTCTAGATTAATATATCTAAGATCTTCATTTTTTGAGAATTACACATATGGTACCTTGGGATTGGCACATCCAAAGATTATTAGGATTAACACGTATGAGATGATTAGTTTTCTGAAAATTACACATCTAGTATCTTGGGATTAACACATTTAATAGCATGATCCTCTGGGAATTACACATCCGAAGTTAGACCCATGTTTGTCTGAGATGGGTTCAAGATCTTGGATGATTGTCCTAGTGTAAAGCATCCAATGGATGGCATTCACACATCAACTATTCAAACCTTAATGGAGTTACAATCTTAATAATTTATAATATGCAAGTTAATGAGATATATCCTGAAAATTTCTCTAAACAAGTTTCGGTCTATCCTTCTAGTCATTCAGTCTCTCACTAGTTTCTTAATTTGATCACCCTATGTTTTTTTTCTCATAAAAGGTTTTCTCCCCAGTCTTTTTTCTCAAATTTATTGTACAAATATCTTGCGTGTGCACCCCCAAGATACAAGCACAATTTAATAGGATGATTGTCTCAACATGTGAGGATATTCAAATCACTTCTATGGCCAGTAGAGATGATTGATTCGTCCTCATATGATAAACAATCACTTGTTTTAATCCCTTGATAGTTAACCTTTGAAAAACAAATCCTAGGAACTAAGATCGGCTCTGATACCACTTGTAAGGTTCCCCCCTTCCACAAATAGGAGAAACGCTTAAGATAGTCCACTAAGTCTAAACTTGGAGAAAATTTCCTACTCATCGACACCTTGACCATACAGAGATTCAAGGATACGATTCATAGGTAAGACCTAGTTCTATCTCGCAGGGGGAGCGTGGTCTTCTAAAAATCAAATCACCCATAGGGTAATTGATCATAATTTGGGCAACTACTAGTCTTGATTCCTAGAGACAACGCTTTTTTCCTCATCCATGCAAGGCACAGCCGTTGGCCTAGTCTTCTAGAATAGAATTGCTCGAGAACCTATTTCTCTAACGTAGGGCTTTCACTTAATATGTTGGAAAGCTACCCGACTAATCGGGTCCACCCGTCCGTAGGATGGTGCCGTCGGGGCATTCTATCCTCCCACTTTCCACCCTACTCACGCGTCAATTTGTTTTCTAATTAATCCTACCACACTGTTTGACATAAACAAACATGTTCCTTAATTAAGGCCCTTTCACAAGGTTTATTAAAACAGCCTTTGCCTTTTCCCACAATACAATAATGCCAAAGATAAGATTTATAAAAACAAAGTTTAAACATGAATCAATTTCATACAAGCCAAACTGGCTCTCTTATTCTTTTCCTTTATACCGCCGATGATCTAGAATTCGGCCTTCCAGCCTCCACATGCTGGGCAAAACCCTACGGGACCATACACCTCATCGTCGGCCGCTGTGGCGAGGACTCAAGCCGGCCTGTCGCCCTCTCAGGCTCCATCGCTCGATCCTCCCGCCCCTCAGAGGGATGTCTGCGCACTAGGGTGGGCTAATTCACCGCACTAGCCTGGGCCCTCAGAACTAGGCAGCATCACAATCACTTGCCTCAATCGGCAAACCTCATTCTCCCAATGGTATGAGGGATACCATGGGCCAACTCCGGGCCTTACTAACGTCTCCGTCGTCCGGCTATACAAGCACAAGAACGGGGCAGCGTCAAGGCAGGGAGAGTTGTACCTATTCCTTAATTTAACCAAGATAACAATCCATTTACTCACTAAACCATAGGACTACAATCCATGTTACTTTCTTAAGAAAACAATCCTTTTCTCACACAGCTTTTAGCATTTCAACTTGAGATTGCGATAAGACATTCTTTATTAAGGCATATGCTGTTGTTTAAAAGAATACAAACTTTAAATGGTAAATCAATCAAATAGATCACTGTAACAATCAATAGAGAAGCCGGGGCCATACCTCAACCCCTAAGAATGATATATAATTGAAAAACAAAATATGTATATACCTTATAGAAATTTGTCGTTTATCGTTGCCTTTGCTCGTTAACAAGAGCTTTAGAACTTGACATATGAGAATAGAGTCTTCTAATACCTTGTCTTACGATTGAAATCATCCAATCATCTCCAAGCTTTATCTCCTCTTACTCATACTGTGACTCTTCTCTCTTTCTAAGATCTATGGTGGCAAAATAGCCTTCTCTTTTACAGGGCTATGGCATACTATTCTTTCTCTAAAAGAAAAGCTATGGAGTTTTGGTCTCTTCCTCCGAAAGACTATAGCAATCTAAGCTTCTTTTCTGAGATATTAGATAAGAATGAAGGGATATATGCATCTCAAACTCTAGGATTACCTTGAGGCTTCTTGCTGTCTTCTCACAGTTTTCTCTATGTAAAGACCCTGACAGAAACAACAAACTGTTTTGGCCATAACTCTCTGATAAAAAAGTTTAGAATATAGTCATGTAGCCAGTCAAAAGAATGGGAAGGTATCAGGTCTACAAGCTAGCGTAGACAGAATAGGCAAAAACGTCTGTATATAGCCACAAACGCATCATCTTTAGAAACGCGTTGTTTTTCCACATTTTTAGTATGCATGGACTCTAAATGTGTAAAGGTACTCTAAATATGACCTCTTATCACCTAAACTCGAAATTCTATTTTTGGGAATACTTATCTCTTAATAGAACTATCCTTATGTTCTTATTTCTTTTAGGATTTTTAGAGCTAATATTTTTATTCTAACACTTTCCTAATGTTTTTAGCCTTATTGTCTCACTCTTCTCTAAGTACACTCTCATTCCTTATTAAAATCTATATTAAAAGAGACATATACATACATGGCTTGGGAGGGACGTTACAATCTCCCCCACTTAAAAGATTCGAGATGTCCTCATCTCGCGAGCTGGGTAGTATCTAAGTAAATCCTCTTGTCTCTTTCAAAATGGTGTCCCCACTAGGTAGAAATCTTCTTTTATCTAAACACTGTTCTTAAAGAGTCCTTTATTTCATGTACTTGGTTCGTTTTGTTGTGCCTCCAAAAGGTCTTTATTCTAAAGTTAATTGGCCTTATTATCCTAAGTTCATGCATCCATATACCTCTCATATGATATGAACCTTCGAATTTCTTATTCTATACCCCCATGTAATATGGTACTTAACAAATTATCATGGAAAAACGTAAGGAAATCAATTCTTTACGCAATCTAACCTATGATAGCAATTTCATAATTTTAGTATCATCTTGTAGAATAGCTCTATTCATCATCATGCACATTACTTCACATGAATCTTGCACCAATCCTCTTCTATTTACTCATAGAAATACTTGTTGAATTCGATTATCTTTAACCCTGCTATCCCTATTTTTTGACCTAATTTTTGCTCTAGCTCATGATTCCTTGTGGTCAAGGGTGGGCTTGACGTTTCTCTTGAATTAGGAGACCTCTTCTTGATTAACATGAAAGGACTCATGTCCTTCTCGACACTTTCTATATAAAAAAAAACTTTATCATAGTCTCTGGCTATAATTATGGCTTCTGAAATAGAGGATGGTTTCACATTCTTGATGAGGTTATTCAAAGGTAGATTAAGCTTCCAAATGAATTGATGGAGAAGAGTTACCTCATCCATCTCTGGAGCAAATCGGAGAAGTTTAACAAAAGTTTGGTGGTATTCCTTTAGGGTCTTCCTTTCTTGGGTTAGCTCCAAAAATTCATTCATTTTATCCTCTCGAAATCCTGGAGGGCAAAACCTTTTACGAAGGTGTAATTTCATGGCATCTCATATAACTGATTTTAGCTCCAGTGGTTAGATTGACAACAGTGCTTCCAACTAATTTGGCATTTCTTACGATTTTTAGACGAGCAGAGGTGAACTTGCTTCTTTCATTGTATCTATGAAAAGCTCAAAACTATCAAATACTTATCATAGCGCCACATCTAAAGAGACACTCTAGATTAATATATCTGAGATCTTCATTTTTTGAGAATTACACATATGGTGCCTTGGGATTGGCACATCCAAAGATTATTAGGATTAACACGTATGAGGTGATTAGTTTTCTGAAAATTACACATCTAGTATCTTGGGATTAACACATTTAATAGCATGATCCTCTGGGAATTACACATCCGAAGTTAGACCCATGTTTGTCTGAGATGGGTTCAAGATCTTGGATGATTGTCCTAGTGTAAAGCATCCAATGGATGGCATTCACACATCAACTATTCAAACCTTAATGGAGTTACAATCTTAATAATTTATAATATGCAAGTTAATGAGATATATCCTGAAAATTTCTCTAAATAAGTTTCGGTCTATCCTTCTAGTCATTCAGTCTCTCACTAGTTTCTTAATTTGATCACCCTATGTTTTTTTTCTCATAAAAGGTTTTCTCCCCAATCTTTTTTCTCAAATTTATTGTACAAATATCTTGCGTGTGCACCCCCAAGATACAAGCACAATTTAATAGGATGATTGTCTCAACATGTGAGGATATTCAAATCACTTCTATGGCCAGTAGAGATGATTGATTCGTCCTCATATGATAAACAATCACTTGTTTTAATCCCTTGATAGTTAACCTTTGAAAAACAAATCCTAGAAACTAAGATCGGCTCTGATACCACTTGTAAGGTTCCCCCCTTCCACAAATAGGGGAAACGCTTAAGATAGTCCACTAAGTCTAAACTTGGAGAAAATTTCCTACTCATCGACACCTTGACCATACAGAGATTCAAGGATACGATTCATAGGTAAGACCTAGTTCTATCCCGCAGGGGGAGCGTGGTCTTCTAAAAATCAAATCACCCATAGGGTAATTGATCATAATTTGGGCAACTACTAGTCTTGATTCCTAGAGACAACGCTTTTTTCCTCATCCATGCAAGGCACAGCCGTTGGCCTAGTCTTCTAGAATAGAATTGCTCGAGAACCTATTTATCTAACGTAGGGCTTTCACTTAATATGTTGGAAAGCTACCCGACTAATCGGGTCCACCCGTCCGTAGGATGGTGCCGTCGGGGCATTCTATCCTCCCACTTTCCACCCTACTCACGTGTCAATTTGTTTTCTAATTAATCCTACCACACTGTTTGACATAAACAAACATGTTCCTTAATTAAGGCCCTTTCACAAGGTTTATTAAAACAGCCTTTGCCTTTTCCCACAATACAATAATGCCAAAGATAAGATTTATAAAAACAAAGTTTAAACATGAATCAATTTCATACAAGCCAAACTGGCTCTCTTATTCTTTTCCTTTATACCACCGATGATCTAGAATTCGGCCTTCCAACCTCCACATGCTGGGCAAAACCCTACGGGACCATACACCTCATCGTCGGCCGCTGGCGAGGACTCAAGCCGGCCTGTCGCCCTCTCAGGCTCCATCGCTCGATCCTCCCGCCCCTCAGAGGGATGTCTGCGCACTAGGGTGGGCTAATTCACCGCACTAGCCTGGGCCCTCAGAACTAGGCAGCATCACAATCACTTGCCTCAATCGGCAAACCTCATTCTCCCAATGGTATGAGGGATACCATGGGCCAACTCCGGGCCTTACTAACGTCTCCGCCGTCCGGCTATACAAGCACAAGAACGGGGCAGCGTCAAGGCAGGGAGAGTTGTACCTGTTCCTTAATTTAACCAAGATAACAATCCATTTACTCACTAAACCATAGGACTACAATCTATGTTACTTTCTTAAGAAAACAATCCTTTTCTCACACAGCTTTTAGCATTTCAACTTGAGATTGCGATAAGACATTCTTTATTAAGGCATATGCTGTTGTTTAAAAGAATACAAACTTTAAATGGTAAATCAATCAAATAGATCACTGTAACAATCAATAGAGAAGCCGGGGCCATACCTCAACCCCTAAGAATGATATATAATTGAAAAACAAAATATGTATATACCTTATAGAAATTTGTCGTTTATCGTTGCCTTTGCTCGTTAACAAGAGCTTTAGAACTTGACATATGAGAATAGAGTCTTCTAATACCTTGTCTTACGATTGAAATCATCCAATCATCTCCAAGCTTTATCTCCTCTTACTCATACTGTGACTCTTCTCTCTTTCTAAGATCTATGGTGGCAAAATAGCCTTCTCTTTTACAGGGCTATGGCATACTATTCTTTCTCTAAAAGAAAAGCTATGGAGTTTTGGTCTCTTCCTCCGAAAGACTATAGCAATCTAAGCTTCTTTTCTGAGATATTAGATAAGAATGAAGGGATATATGCATCTCAAACTCTAGGATTACCTTGAGGCTTCTTGCTGTCTTCTCACAGTTTTCTCTATGTAAAGACCCTGACAGAAACAGCAAACTGTTTTGGCCATAACTCTCTGATAAAAACTTAGAATATAGTCATGTAACCAGTCAAAAGAATGGGAAGGTATCTGGTCTACAAGCTAGCGTAGGCAGAATAGGCAAAAACGTCTGTATATAGCCACAAACGCACCATCTTTAGAAACGCGTTGTTTTTCCACATTTTTAGTATGCATGGACTCTAAATGTGTAAAGGTACTCTAAATATGACCTCTTATCACCTAAACTCGAAATTCTATTTTTGGGAATACTTATCTCTTAATAGAACTATCCTTATGTTCTTATTTCTTTTAGGATTTTTAGAGCTAATATTTTTATTCTAACAATTTCCTAATGTTTTTAGCCTTATTGTCTCACTCTTCTCTAAGTACACTCTCATTCCTTTTTAAAATCTATATTAAAAGAGACATATACATACATGGCTTGGGAGGGACGTTACAGCCTTGCACGCTTGAGACCAAGCTCTACATTATTCCCACGATAAGTGGTGCATTCACAAATGGCCTTCCATATCTCATATTTTGTGTGACTATTGTACCCCTCGTAATTTGAGAGAATGTGTCTAGCTTTGGACCCACCCATGCATATTTGTTTGGATTATCCTGACCTGGTCCTGACTTTTTAGTATCCTTAGTTAACTTTATAGCACCACCATGAAGCCCCACGCTTGAAAGGACATCTTTCAGCTTACTGATGCATTCGTTGCAAAGATGTTCAGGCTCCATATTCCATGCATAATTGATATGTAACTTTAGTGATTTGTCCATTATGCGTAACCTAGCATGAAGCATGCAAATATGAACACGGGAAAGTGGAATCTCTAATATAGGGCTCCATGAGATATCTTCTTGATCACGATTAGGCGGACAATTGGTATTACAACTCATAATGCCATTAACCCACTGCATAGGTTTCTTTGGATCTTTGTTTTGCATTGTACTCTGCATTTTTCTTGCCCTTTGCATGAGATTTGGTTGTCTTGGTGACTGCAACCTTGCCTGAAGCTTTGCCGCGTTCAATATACTCTGATTTTGAATGGCAGCAATAAATACATGGAAAAAAAGTATTTGCTCCTAGCTTACATCCTAGCATACACTTCAATGTCTTTAAATCCCCTGCCATGTGCCATTCAACTGTAAATGTTCCTACATCTTCCACATGCAAACTCTCTCCTTTTGATTGCAATAATATGATGTTTGGGATGCTTTTTCGGGTAAGGTACCATTGCAATGTATCATTCGTCTCCTATGGAAGCTCAAATGCTGACAACCACCATATATTCTTTTCTGATTGCACTCCATAGTAATCTTTTCCCTGAGATTGCCTTCCCGTGTTGGAATTTGAGGCTTTTGCACTACAGTCAAGAAGATTATCATCCTGTTCCGGATTTCCTTTGATATAGCCCTGTTCATAAGTGTTAGGCTGACTCTTTCTAATTTTCATCCTTTTACAATTTAACACTCATCAAGCTTTAACACAAACACAGCCTAACCTTGGCACTCCTCAATGCTTAGACCATAATAAGAAATCATAGCTCTTTGAAGGGTCCTTAAATCAATAAAGACATTGTTGTACTTGTTGTATTCAAATACCTTAGAAGTACATACAGGCAGAGCATCCTCCACATGACGGTAGCCACCTAACATGTTCGCAATGTCTGAGTTTGCACTTTTTCTTGCCATGGTTACACTGTATGGAGTTGGTAGCATGGGTCGTAGAAGTCCTTTAGCACGATGACCTAATGTAAACACCCTGTAAATGGCTTCATATCCCTTCCTACTAACACCAGCACTATCACATGCATCCATAATCTGTATGGGGCTTACCATATTTTGCAGCTCTCCATAAATTTTGTTTCGGATTTGCTTAGCTATTTTGCATGTGGGATCTTCTAGCAGCTTTGATATGTCTGATAACTTAACAACATGTTTCAATATGCCTGCTCTACATTCCTCAGCACCACCTTCATATCCCATCATATCCCCAGTAATATCTCTACATGGAACATAAATACAAAATAACATCAATATGTTTCACAAAACAGAATGGCGTGCAAAACAATGGCAAGAATAGAAGTTACCTTGTTGCTTGTACACGTCGTTTTCTTGCTCCACTTAGGGTTGCCAAGGTTTCTAGGGACTGATGCTTTCTCTTCCGTTGTCGAAAGCCTACTGAAAGCTTCTTTAGGCTTGCAAGGTGTCGTTGCTTGTTTCGTGCATCTTGTTTGGCTGCATTCATCTTGTCCCGTTCAATATCAAAGGCCTGCTTAAGCAACAAGTTGTTCTTCTGGAGCTCTTGATTCTGAGTTTTCAAGTTGTTCACCACTTCCTCAAGCCTATCAATGTCCTTCTTGTGTTGCTGCTGTAACTCATGCCATAAGCCTTGAAAATGCACTCTTGAACGCGATTCCTGAGCTGCAACAAAAGGAGGCCTCCTACAATAGCCAAATAGAGCATTAGCTCCATCACCTACATACGTAAGAAATGTAGTGATATTAACAAAATGAGGTGGAGCATTGGTGAGCGGGTCAATAGGGTATATGAATCCATTCGTCTAGAGGTCAATACATTTTCGCCCTTGTGATCGAAGAGTACCCAATGGCACATTGGTCACAACACTTTTTTTTGAGCTACGGATGGTAGCATACTCAGCAGCTAAATCTACATGTAACCTGAACTTTGGTGCTCTGTTATATATATCTTCAAGTGGCATTTTCTTTAAGGTTAGGCAATGCTGAAAAGTGCTTCTTGTAAAACACAATGCGAGAGTGAGGATAGGGTATTCTATGGAGAGTGCAATGAAGTTTTGCTGTAAAAAAATATTAGAAGATCATAGATGGATAGTGATTAGGTAATAGGAGAAAGGACAAGGAAGATGGCCCAGCCTTGGCTCGATTAAAATGGTGAGCTTCCAGTACGGTGGATGAGGGACTAAGGAAGTGGCCTATGAGTGAAACTCTAGGTCACCTGTGAAGGATCCTAGAGGGTGCTCACCATACCATGCTTGGGCTATGGGTCGGCGACGATACCCACGCGTGCGTTGAGGAAGATATTGAAACAAGGAGTAAGTGTTGTTTTCTAAATTCGGGCATGGATCTGGTTGATTGACCTTGTTGGTCCTCAATGGATGAGTCCATGTCTCTTTTATATGTGTCCGTTGGTTGATCTTAAATGGAGATTCCATTTTGATATGTGAATATATTGCCAAGTACTATGAGCTAGGAACCATCGAAAAGGCCCCTGAGTGGATAGATGGTGACCGTTCTGGTTGCCAATGATGCCATAGGTACACCGATGAAGGAATGATTGGAAATTAAGATTCAATCGGAGATTTTGAGGATTATGATTAGTGACACTATGATTTCATTAAATGATTATTTTAAAGATAGCTGAATCTATAAAAAAGGCAATTTTATATTGGGTGTGTAAGTGGTGTGACTAGTTTTAAGTTTGCATGAATATCCGGCTAGGGGGCCTGGGAACTCTTTTTCCTGGTACCCAGGGACAAAACCTAACTGGATCCCATCACTACAGTGGTTGGGCGGTTGGCTAACCCACGGGATAGGATGTGGTTAGGCTGGACTGATGGATCCCTAAAATGAGACTCAATTCTGTTATGGTACGATAGATGAAGTAAATCTCGGATAAAAATTGTTCTATGGAAAAGAATCAACAGCTGTGCCTCTCAATGAGGAAAAAAGCGTTGGTCTCTATGATCCAAGTGCAATCTTTTCCTTGATTTGATTGTGGGACTTACGAGTTCGGTCAGATCAGTTCAGTAAGTTAAGGCTTTTGACTATGTTAGAATAAAAATATCTTGGAGGAATCACCCGTGCTTTCCGAGTGAGGGAAGTTTTTTTGGGTTCGATTTTGGAAGAACTGAGGGATTAGTCTCTTGTCTAGATATCTGTGGGTGAGGCCTCGAGTGAGGGACCCTGACCCGCGCAAGAACTGCTACTTCCGCTTCTAGCACCCCTAAATTCGGTGGGACAGGGATCTTTCAAAAATGAACTAGCCACAATACATATAATCACCGAAATATACATCAATGCTCAAGACAATTTGCAAAAGAGAAGCATTGGACAGTACACCACCATTAGGGCCGAGAATGGGCCGACCCCTCCTTATATCTCGTCTCTATCAGTAGGAGAAGGCAATACTGAAGTATATTATTGGAGTATTTTATTTGTGTACAAAGCTCCAAGGGTTTGCTAGGGAGATTATCCATGCAATGCATAATATGAAGACATCTTACCTAAACAAGTATTTGCGGGTGAAGAATGTCGAAGTCGAAGTCGTCGAATAAGTTAATACAACCAAAACCGGCTCCTCATACACCTGGAGTTGTCTGAACACAAAATTGTCACTCCAAGACAAAACATAAATAGGCACTCTCGTACTAGAAACTCGCTTGCACAACTTGCAAAGGAAAGGGCGTGGTCCTCCCAAGTGTAGGCACATAAATAGGTTCTCACACTCTACAAGTACACAAATAGGTACTTGTAGAAGATCTGGTACACAAACCTATACTATTAGGGTTTTAGTAAGTACATTCGTGTGAGTAAAGTTTTGATTTTTCAGCAACAAGTACAGTTGGTATAGTTAGGGTTTCACCACGTACAACATGGAGTATAATTTTGATTTTTAACAAGAACAGCTGGTATAGTTAGGGTTTGAGTAAGTACAGCAGGTAGTGTTAGGGTTCTAACAGGTACAAGATGTAAGATTCCTCCCCCAACCCCCTTTTTGATGTCTAGTATCTTCCCCTGTAATCAATCCCTCTTCAGAAATATAAAGACCTTGTTTCTAACTGTTTTAGCCTAGAGAGAGAAAATTATTCTAGAGAGAGAATATTCAGATTATGAATATTTTTGGATAGAAAAATAACTCATCTTATTAAAATAAGTTCCCCTGAAACAGAAATTCAAAAAGAACTTTCCAATGTGCAATTGGAATTAATTGGAAATGGGTATAAAGGACCTTAGCCTAAGGGTCTAGATTTTCGGAAATTTTTGGATTATGGTCCAATTAAGGTTCCTATGGGCCAATAGCATCAATCCATGTGTAGGGAGGAGATAAATCCAATTTGTAAAAGAAGATACCCAAAAATGAGTAAATGCTCACATAAGATGAAGAGTTGAAAATGTACAAGGTTTATTAGTAAAAAACTATGAGCAATATTAAAAATATGAGATATTTTGGGTATCCAAAAATGAGTAAATGCTCACATAAGATGAAGAGTTGAAAATGTACAAGGTTTATTAGTAAAAAACTATGAGCAATATTAAAATGATTCCATTATGACACATATGTAAGGAAGGGGAGTTCTTTAAAGGAGGTGCATATTTCACATAAGATGAAGAGTTGAAAATGTACAAGGTTATTAGTAAAAAACTATGAGCAATATTAAAATGATTCCATTATGACACATATGTAAGGAAGGGGAGTTCTTTAAAGGAGGTGCATATTTCACATAAGATGAAGAGTTGAAAATGTACAAGGTTTATTAGTAAAAAAACTATGAGCAATATTAAAATGATTCCATTATGACACATATGTAAGGAAGGGGAGTTCTTTAAAGGAGGTGCATATTTCACATGCTTGAATGAGTTTTAAACTCATAAAAGTTGAGATATTTCATCTCTCCTCTCTCCTCATTCAAGTCTAGTTCCAAAAAGTTAGCTTAACTGACCTAAAAATGGTCAAATATTGACCAAACTGATTTAGAAAATTCTAGAATCAGTTTGTTTGGTTAGGAGCTCAATTTTTCCTATAAATAGAAGCCTCCCCCTTGTTGAAAAATAGATAGTGTTTATGCATCGTTACTCTACTTCACCTAAGCCAAGAACTGTGAATTCATTTAATAATTCACTAGTTTTTGGAGCTTCCCTCTTTCTTCAATCCCCATTGGTGGCTCCATCAACATACTTAACCAATTGATTGGTTGGGGGCCTCTACCGTGAACAAAGAATCAAGCAATTTGTAAGGTAATTAGTGAATATTGATCTTTTCTATAATTTCCCAAGGTTTCTCTCTTCTCAACCCCTCTCAAGCTTGAGAAGCTTAATTGGTATGGTTTTTTAAATGCTATTGAAGTTAATTGGTGAATAGTAGTGAAGAGTTACATAATTTAACAAATGCTATTGAAGTTAATTTCCATTTATGTTTAAATTCTAATGGTTTTTATGTAATTTCTCTCTCTCACTCAAGAAATGGTCATACTCATGACCCATTCTCAATCCAAATCAAGCTTTTCATAAAGCTTTTCCTTAACCCAAGATTAAGCTATGCTTGAGGCCAAATTAATGGCTTTTTTCTATGCTTTTAGTTTATGTATATTAATGATTCAATCCATTATGGATTAATGATCCAATTAGAGATCATTTTAATTATTTCCTTAATGATAAGCTTTATCCCTTAGAAAAATTGAGATTTATCAGTCATAGCAGCGGAGCTATGGCAAAATTTTTATAAAAATTATGCATAAAATAATTTCATTCAAAGCATAAAAACAGGACTTCCTACCATATTCTAGGAATTATCATCCTAGATTAATTGAAAGAATTTCATTATAACCATGGAGAAATTGAATTTTAATATCATGCATAAAGGATAAGTTTTTATATCAAAAGTGTTATTTTTACCATTTTCATTTCATGCATAGAAGTATGCATAAAAGATATTCTTTTTATACTAAAAGTGTGATTTCCATCATAAAGGGATTTTATGCATAACTTAGATGCATAAGAGAAATTCTTTTATTCTAAAAGTGTAATTCCTACCAAATTGAATTTATGCATAGGAAGATGCATAAAAGATTGATTCAAAAGTGTCATTCTCATCTAAATTGAATTCATGCATAGGAAGATGCATGAAAGATTGAATTTTAATTCAAAAGTATCATTTTCATTTAAAATGAATTTATGCATAGGAAGATGCATAAAAGATTGATTTTTACTTCGAAAGTATTAATCTCCTTAAATGGAATTTATGCATAAATAAATGTGTAAAGAAATCTTATATCAAATATAAGAATTCTCTTATATTCTATAAATAGAAATGAGATGTGATAGGATGTGATAAGAGGTGTATAAGATGTGATAAGAGGTGATAAGATGCTTATGAAATAAGTTAGGAGGTGATAAGATGAATTAAGATGTGTATGGGATGAGGTAAGAAGTGTATGTGATAGGATAAGATGTATATGGTTTGTGATAGGGCGAGAATGGATGTGATGTAAAAGATTAGATGTGAAGGCATATGGGGTTATATGAATGGGAATGTGAAAATGGATATATGTATGTGGATGTGTGGATGTGGAGATGGGAGTGTGGATGTATGAATGTGAAAATGGATGTATGCATGAAGATGTATATGCATAGATGTGAATGTGGATGTAGATGTATGCATGAAGATGTATATGCATAGATGTGAAAGTGGATGTAGATGTGGATGTATAGATGTGAATGTGAATGTGGATGTATGCATGAGGATGTATATGCATAGATGTGAATGTGGATGTATAGATGTGAATGGGAATGTGGATGTGGATATATGTGAATGTGGATGTAGATGTGAATGTGGAATGTGGATGTGGATGTATGTATGTATGTGGATGTATAGATGTGAACAGGAATGTGGATGTGGATGTATAGATGTGAATGTGGATGTATGTATGTATGTGGATGTAGATGTATGTATGTATGTCGATGTAGATGTGGATGTATAGATGTGAATGGAAATGTGGATGAGGATGTATGTATGTATGTGGATGGGAATGGGAATGTGGAATGTGAATGGGAATGTGGATGTGGATGTATGTATGTATGTGGATGTGGATGTATGAAGAGGACGTGATAGTGGATGTATGCATGTGGGTGTGGATGTATGGATGTGGATATGGATGTGTATGTATGAATGTGGATACGGGATGTAGATGTATAAATGAGGATGTGAAAATGGAGGGTAAGCATGTAGATGTGGATGTATGGATGTGAATGTGGATGTGGATGTGGATGTATGGATGTGGATATGGATGTGAATATATGATATGTGATGTGAAGGAATCTGAAGTGAAGAGATGGAAAATGATGTGATTGGATGAGTACATATATAAATGGAATGTGGAATAAGTAATGTGGATTAATGAAGGATAATGTGAAAAAATGAGAGTTAATATAGAAACTGTATTTGTAAACTGTTGTAAATGCTGTTTGTAAATGGCTGTTTTATGTCAAGAATGCTGGGGAAGCATTTTGACCATCTTGTGATTAAGGTCGTGGAGACCTAACTGATAAAGTTGCAACTGTTGACGGAGAGTCAATGGAGGACGTCTCGCGTAGCAAAGTCGGCCGAGGTCTTGACGAGCCTCGGTTCGATTAAAATGGTGAGCTTCCGGTACGGTGGATGAGGGACCAAGGAAGCGGCCTATGAGTGAAGCGCTAGGTCACCTGCGAAGGATCCTAGAGGGTGCTGACCATACGGTGCTCGGGCTCTGGGTCGCCTAGGATACCCACGCGTGCATCGAGGAAGATATTGGAACAAGGAGTAAGAGTTGTTTTCTGAAACCGGGCATGGATCTGGTTGATTGACCTTGCTGGTCTTCAATGGATGAGTCCATGGCTCTTTTATATGGATCTGTTGGTTGATCTTGCTGATCTTCAACGAGAGTCCATCTTGATTTTTATAAGTGATTATATTGCCGAGTATTATGGGCTAGGAACTATTAAAAAGACCCCTGTGTGGACAGGTGGTGAGCGTTCTAGTTGCCAATGATGCCATAGATACTCTGATGAAGGAATGATGGAAATTATGAATCAACCGGATAAATTGGAAGATTGTGATCAGTGGTACTATGGTTTCATTAAAGGATTGTTTTAAAGTTAGCTGATGCTAAGAAAAAGGCAATTTCATATTGGGTGTGTAAGTGGTGTGGCTAGTTTTATGTTTGCATGAACTTCCGGCTAGGGGGCCTTGGAACTCTTTTCCTTGGTACCCGGGACAAAACCTAACTGAATTCCAAATTGGATCCCATCACTACAGTGGTTGGGCGGTTGGCTAACCCATGGGATCGGATGGGGTTAGGCTGGACTGATGGATCCGTAAATCGAGACTCAACTTTTGTTTTTACGATAGATAAAATAAATCCCGGACAGTAACTGTTCTATGGATAGGAATCAACGGCTGTGCCTCTTGAATGGGGAAAAAAGCGTTGATCCCAATGATCCAAGTGCAAGTTTCTTCCTTGATCTGACCAAGTATCTTATAGATGCAATTGGATCAGCTCGATCAGAAATGACCTTGACTACGTTAGAGTAAAAAGTTATCCTGGTGGAATCGCCCGTGCTTTCCGGTAAAGGAAGTTTTTTCGGGTTCGGTTTTGGAATAACCGACGGATTAGTCTCTTATCCGGATATCCGTGGGTGAGGCCCCGAATGTGGGACCCCTGTCCCGCGCGAGAAGTGCTACTTCCGCTGCTAGTATACCGAATCTGTTACTCGGTGGGAATAGGGACTTCACAGTTGGTATCAGAGCATTTAGCTAATAAAGATCAACTGAGAAACCAAATATGTCAAAAATTTATCAAGAAGCACAAAAAGGTTATAATTGTGTGATATAATTCATACAATTTGATATTCAAACTACAATTCGTAATTTGGTAATTGGGTCTTCAGATGGAAATACCGTAATTATATAGAATCCCTGACTTGCTTGAGGCCTAGACATGATAGTATTTACCTTATAATTCCAAGGGCCGTGACTACCCATATATACCGAGAGTATACTGCAGCTCTTTACTGACAGTATATACGAGTAAATCTAAGACTTGAAATTATAAGCGTTAATGCTATCCAGATGATGAATTCGAATGTGGTTGATATGATTTTTAATTCTGTTTGGGAACTGATGAAATTGATTTGGATTCTGATTGAAAAATGATGATTTCTGAAATTTAGTTAAAATGTAATAAGCTGAGCGAAACCACAATGACGATGAATGGGACGAGTCCCAATGATAATATTCATAACTGGAATGATAATAATGATTTCAGCAAATCACTATGAGATTAGTGGATTGTGCTGTCAGATTGCTACTGTTAACACTTGAGACGGTAGATTAAGTTAAGGGATGACAAATTGAGAACTTGCTTAACTAAAATTCATGTGGAGGAATGTTCAAAAGGAAAATTTTCAGTATAATGGACCATTATCGTGTTAAAGATATGAATGATATGATCTGAACGAATTGTTATTTAATGATGAGTTCTATATAAGGGATAATTATCCCCGTATTCTGTTGAGTTGACCAGAATATAAGGAAACCCGGAATAAATTGGATCTTAAGAAAAAGAGTTGTCCTCTACCTTGCAAGATTGTAAGATTCTCCCCCAGCCTTAGAGGTATACAGGAGTAAGAATCTCCCTTTCTGATCTTATAATTATTCTCTCTCTAAAATAAAAGAAAGATTCTGTTTAAAAAAGGAAGAACCTTTTTCCTGAATACTTCTGAAGAGTCCCACCTGTTTTAAGATTCAGAACAATGAGTTCAGAAGGAGAATCGATGTTTTGGATATCAAGGTTTTGGTCTTCATTCGAGTACGGCCCAAAAGAAGTTCTTTATCTCTTGGGAAGAAGTTATCTCCCAGATATTGTGGACCAAAGAAAGTAGGTGATTTAGCTTACGAGCTTCTTTTATCTCCTCATCTCAAAGTTTGAATGCCTTCTATAGAAAAATGTGCCAAACCCAAATCATGGAAAGACGGTAAAACTTCAGTGGCAAGTTACCGTTGGCTTCTAAGTTACGCTAGCTCCTTCCTTTATATAAGTCGTAACTTTTACTTGTCGTTCACAGTAATCTTACTTCCATCGATCTCCTTTCTTTCTTAATCTCCTTCATGGCTTGGCAACAAGAATTAGTTTTATCCATGATGATTTCTCACCTTCAAGACACAAGGGAGTCTGTGAAGAAAGATTTTATAGAGCAGTATGAGCGCTCACTTTTTCCTCACTTGGGAACTTCTGTAGCGCAGACAAAATGGCGGACCTATCAAGACATAACTAGGGTAACACCCTGGGGTCAGCAGCACTTTCGTAACAATGTCCGCTTGGCCATGGTTATTGAAGCTTTGGGTTTGGGTCCCCGATACTACTGCGTCATGAGATCAAGGCATCCTGGGTTTTCTGAGCGGGTCTTCTTACTGGCTTGTTTTCTTCCTCATGAGAAGATATGCCTTTACCCCGTTTTTGGCTTGCCTCTCAGAGATCCTTTTCTTAGAACACCTCATACCACTGAGATAGGCGCAGCAATAACCCACAGAATCATTCCCATAGATGAGCTACCTTATACTTGTGCAGCTTGTGAGGATTGCTTTTGTGACCATATGATGGACGGGCTTATGGAAGTGTAAAGAGTTCCTCTATCTTTACTGTATAAGTTCCGAGAATGAATAAAGTTTAAATCTTGTTCGTATTTTGAATCTTGCTCTCTTTAAGACTTATCTTGGTGGTTAATCTTGATTAAAATTTTTCTCTAAGTCTCATATTCGTGCATCTTGCGAAATTATCCCAGTTTGCGAGATGAGGACATCTCGCATTTTTTTAAGTGGGGTAGAATGTAAGATTCCTCCCCCACCCCCTTTTTGATGTCTAGTATCTTTCCCTGTAATCAATCCCTCTTCAGAAATATAAAGACCTTGTTTCTATCTGTTTTAGCCTAGAGAGAGAAAAATATTCTAGAGAGAGAATATTCAGGATAGAAAAATATCTCTTCTAATTCAGATGAGTTCCCCTGAAACAGAAATTCAAAAAGAATTTTCCAATGTGCAATTGGAATTAATTGAAAATAGCTATAAAGAACCTTAGCCTAAGGGTCTAGATTTTCAGAAATCTTTAGACTATGGTCCAATTAAGGTTCCTATGGACCAATAGCATCAATCCATGTGTAGGGAGGAGATAAATCCAACTTGTAAAAAGAAAATACCCAAAAATGAGTAAATGCTCACATGAGGTGAAGAGTTGAAAATGTACAAGGTTTATTAGTAAAAAATTATGAGCAATATTAAAAGTATGACATATGTAAGGAAGAGGAGTTCTTTAAAGGAGGTGCATATTTCACATAAGATGAAGAGTTGAAAATGTACAAGGTTTATTAATAAAAAATTATGAGCAATATTAAAAGTATGACATATGTAAGGAAGGGGAGTTCTTTAAAGGAGGTGCATATTTCACATAAGATGAAGAGTTGAAAATGTACAAGGTTTATTAGTAAAAAACTATGAGCAATATTAAAAATATGACATATGTAAGGAAGGGGAGTTCTTTAAAGGAGGTGCATATTTCACATGCTTGAATGAGTTTTAAACTCATAAAAATTGAGATATTTCATCTCTCCTCTCTCCTCATTCAAGTCTAGTTCCAAAAAGTTAGCTTAACTGACCTAAAAATGGTCAAATATTGACCAAACTGATTTAGAAAATTCTAGAATCAGTTTGTTTGGTTAGGAGCTCAATTTTTCCTATAAATAGAAGCCTCCCCCTTGTTGAAAAATAGTTAGTGTTTATGCATCGTTACTCTACTCCACCTAAGCCAAGAACTGTGAATTCATTTAATAATTCACTAGTTTTTGGAGCTTCCCTCTTTCTTCAATCCCCATTAGTGGCTCCATCAACATACTTAACCAATTGATTGGTTGGGGGCCTCTACCGTGAACAAAGAATCAAGTAAGTTGTAAGGTAATTAGTGAATATTCATCTTTCTATAATTTCTCAATGTTTCTCTCTTCTCAACCCCTCTCAAGCTTGAGAAGTTTAATTGGTATGGTTTTTTTTAAATGCTATTGAAGTTTGAATAGTAGTGAAGAGTTACATAATTTAATAAATGCTATTGAAGTTAATTTTCATTTATGTTTAAATTCTAATGATTCTTATGTAAATTCTCTCTCTCACTCAAGAAATGGTCATACTCATGACCCATTCTCAATCCAAATCAAGCTTTTCATAAAGCTTTTCCTTAACCCAAGATAAAGCTATGCTTGAGGCCAATTTAATGGCTTTTTTCTATGCTTTTAGTTTATGCATATTGATGATTCAATCCACTATAGATTATTGATCCAATTAGAGATCATTTTAATTATTTCCTTAATGATAAGCTTTATCCCTTAGAAAAAATTGAGATTTATCAGTCATAGCAGCGGAGCTATGGCAAAATTTTTATAAAAATTATGCATAAAATAATTTCATTCAAAGCATAAAAAGAGGACTTCCTACCATACTAGGATAATTTTTTTATATCAAAAGTGTTACTTTTATCATATTGGATTTCATGCATAGAGGTATGCATAAAAGTTGAATATTTTATTATAAAAGTGTTACTTTTAGCATAATTGAATTTCATGCATAGAGGTATGCATAAAAGATATGGGAAGTGATAAGATATGATAAGATGCATGTGGATGTGGATGTGGATGTATGAATGTGGATGTATGGATGTGAATGTGGATGTGGATGTGGATGTATGAATGTGGATGTATGGATGTGGATGTGGATGTATGAATGAGGACCTGATAATGAATGTATGCATGTGGATGTGGATATGGATGTGTATGTATGAATGCGGATATGGATGTGGATATGGATGTGTATGTATGAATGTGGATATGGGATGTGGATGTATAAATGAGGATGTGAAAATGGAGATAAGCATGTAGATGTGGATGTATGGATGTGAATGTGGATGTGGATGTGGATGTATGGATGTGGATATGGATGTGAATATATGATATGTGATGTGAAGGAATCTGAAGTGAAGAGACGGAAAATGATATGATTGGATGAGTACACATATAAATGAAATGTGGAATAAGTAATGTGGATTGCATGTGGGATAATGTGGAAAAATGAGAGTTAATATAGAAATTGTATTTGTAAACTGTTTGTAAATGCTGTTTGTAAATGGCTGTTTTATGTCAAGAATGCTGGGAAAGCATTTTGACCGTCTTGTGATTAAGGTCGTGGAGACCTAACTGATAAAGTTGCAACTGCTGACGGAGAGTCAATGAAGGACGTCTCGCGTAGCAAGGTCGGCCGAGGTCTTGACCAGCCTCGGTTCGATTAAAATGGTGAGCTTCCGGTACGGTGGATGAGGGACCAAGGAAGCGGCCTATGAGTGAAGCGCTAGGTCACCTGCGAAGGATCCTAGAGGGTGCTGACCATACGGTGCTCGGGCTCTGGGTCGCCCAGGATACCCACGCGTGCGTCGAGGAAGATATTGAAACAAGGAGTAAGAGTTGTTTTCTTGAACCGGGCATGGATCTGGTTGACTGACCTTGCTGGTCCTCAACGGATGAGTCCATGGCTCTTTTATATGGATCTGTTGGTTGATCTTGCTGATCTTCAACGAGAGTCCATCTTGATAAGTGATTATATTGTTGAGTATTATGGGCTAGGAACTATTGAAACGGCCCCTGTGTGGACAGGTGGTGAGCGTTCTAGTTGCCAATGATGCCATAGATACTCTGATGAAGGAATGATGGGAAATTATGAATCAACTGGATAAATTGGGAGATTGTGATCAGTGGTACTATGGTTTCATTAAAGGATTGTTTTAAAGTTAGCTGATGCTAAGAAAAAGGCAATTTTCATATTGGGTGTGTAAGTGGTGTGGCTAGTTTTATGTTTGCATGAAATTCCGGCTAGGGGGCCTTGGAACTCTTTTCCTTGGTACCCGGGACAAAACCTAACCAAATTCCAAATTGGATCCCATCACTACAGTGGTTGGGCGGTTGGCTAACCCATGGGATCGGATGGGGTTAGGCTGGACTGATGGATCCGTAAATCGAGACTCAATTTCTGTTATTACGATAGATAAAGTAAATCCCAGATAGTAATTGTTCTATGGATAGGAATCAACGGCTGTGCCTCCTTGGTGGGGAAAAAAGCGTTGATCCCAATGATCCAAGTGCAAGTTTCTTCCTTGATCTGACCAAGTATCTTTATAGATGTAGTCGGATCTGTTTGATCAGTAAGAGTTTTGACTACGTTAGAGTAAAAATTATCCTGGTGGAATCGCCCGTGCTTTCCGGATAAGGGAAGTTTTTCCGGGTCTGGTTTTGGAAAAACCGACGGATTAGTCTTTTGTCCGGATATCCGTGGACGAGGCCCCGAGTGTGGGACCCTGCCTCGCGCAAGAAGTGCTACTTCCGCTGCTAGTACCCCGAATCCGTTGCGCGGTGGGAAGAGGGATCTCACAGTTGGTATCAGAGCCGCTTTTGAAAGTTAATAAAGATAATTAAATTCTTATCTGAAATTGGTAATAAGAATTCAGAAACAGCATTTTCATAATGTATTTTCATCCCGTAAGCTTCTTTAATGAAGAAATTTTAATCAAAGAAATTGTTTTTATAGATGGAAGTTCCACATTTATCTGGTATTCCCGACCTCACCCAGTCTCAAGATATGATTGCATTTGCCTTCGAGCATCTCATCTCTTCCGCTTCAACTCAAACAAGCCGAGTAAGACTTGCACGCCATTTCAAGGATTTATATTTTCCTACCCCAGTGGAGAGAATACAACATAAGTGGGTTGCAGGGCAATATGTCCACGCTCATTGCAACCGCCGTACAATGCTGTGGCAGAATCTCTCATTGACTATGATCCTGTTAAAGCTGAAAATGGTGCGTGGTGTCATTCTATATCATTCGACACCTCGAAATTTCAGACTTTCATGTCAAATTTATAGACTCCTTAGTCGATTTATCCCTAAGGAGAAAATAATAATTTCCTTCGCAGTTAGAGAACTTATGTAACAGGGCATGACTATGGCCCAGTACCGTCGTCTTATACGTCTCTCGAAGAGATTTTGAATTTTGGAGCCGAACCACTCTATGTAATTATTGCAACTTGTATATAAATATACAAATGTTTTTTTTACGGACGATCGGATAAAGAAAAATCTATTTATCAGACTTAAGTCATAGATCTCCAATAAGATCAACTGAGGAGCAAATTATGTCAAAAGTTTATCAAGACGCACAAAAAGGTTGTAATTGTTTGATATAATTCATACAAATTGTTAATTCAAATTGAAATTCGTAAATTAGTAATTGGGTCTTCAATTGGAAGTACCGCAATTGTATGGAACCCTGACTTGCTTGAGACCTAGACATGATGGTATTTACCTTATAGTTTCGAGTATCATGACTATCCGTATATACCGAGGGTATAACTGCAGCTCTTTACCGATAGTATATACGAGTAAATCTAAGACTTGAAATTATAAGCGTTAATGCTATCCAGATGATGATTTCGAATGTGGTTGATATGATTTTTAATTCTGTTTGAGAATTGATGAATTGAATTGGATTCTGATTGAAAAATGACGATTTTCGAAATTTAGTTGAAATGTAATAAGCTGAGCGAAACCACAATGAGGATGAATGGGACGAGTCCCAGTGATGATATTCATAACTGGAATGATGATAATGATTTCAGCAAATCACTATGAGATTAGTGGATTGTGCTGTCAGATTGCTACTGTTAACACTTGAGACGGTAGATTAAGTTAAGGGATGACAAATTGAGAACTTGCTTAACTAAAATTCCTGTGGAGGAATGTTCAGAAGGAAAATTTTCAGACTAATGGACCATTATCGTGTTAAAGATATGAATGATATGATCTGGATGAATTGTTATTTAATGATGAGTTCTATATAAGGGATAATTATCCCCGTATTCTGTTGGGTTGACCAGAATATACGGAACCCCAGAATAAATTGGATCTTAAGAAAAAGAGTTGTCCTCTACCTTGCGAGATGAGGACATCTTGCACTTTTCAAGTGGGGTAGAATGTAAGATTCTCCCCCAGCCTTAGAGGTATACAGGAGTAAGAATCTCCCTTTCTGATCTTATAATTATTCTCTCTCTAAAATAAAAGAAAGATTCTGTTTAAAAAAGGAAGAACCTTTTTCCTGAATACTTCTGAAGAGTCCCACCTGTTTTAAGATTCAGAACAATGAGTTCAGAAGGAGAATCGATGTTTTGGATATCAAGGTTTTGGTCTTCATTCGAGTACGGCCCAAAAGAAGTTCTTTATCTCTTGGGAAGAAGTTATCTCCCAGATATTGTGGACCAAAGAAAGTAGGTGATTTAGCTTACGAGCTTCTTTTATCTCCTCATCTCAAAGTTTGAATGCCTTCTATAGAAAAATGTGCCAAACCCAAATCATGGAAAGACGGTAAAACTTCAGTGGCAAGTTACCGTTGGCTTCTAAGTTACGCTAGCTCCTTCCTTTATATAAGTCGTAACTTTTACTTGTCGTTCACAGTAATCTTACTTCCATCGATCTCCTTTCTTTCTTAATCTCCTTCATGGCTTGGCAACAAGAATTAGTTTTATCCATGATGATTTCTCACCTTCAAGACACAAGGGAGTCTGTGAAGAAAGATTTTATAGAGCAGTATGAGCGCTCACTTTTTCCTCACTTGGGAACTTCTGTAGCGCAGACAAAATGGCGGACCTATCAAGACATAACTAGGGTAACACCCTGGGGTCAGCAGCACTTTCGTAACAATGTCCGCTTGGCCATGGTTATTGAAGCTTTGGGTTTGGGTCCCCGATACTACTGCGTCATGAGATCAAGGCATCCTGGGTTTTCTGAGCGGGTCTTCTTACTGGCTTGTTTTCTTCCTCATGAGAAGATATGCCTTTACCCCGTTTTTGGCTTGCCTCTCAGAGATCCTTTTCTTAGAACACCTCATACCACTGAGATAGGCGCAGCAATAACCCACAGAATCATTCCCATAGATGAGCTACCTTATACTTGTGCAGCTTGTGAGGACTGCTTTTGTGACCATATGATGGACGGGCTTATGGAAGTGTAAAGAGTTCCTCTATCTTTACTGTATAAGTTCCGAGAATGAATAAAGTTTAAATCTTGTTCGTATTTTGAATCTTGCTCTCTTTAAGACTTATCTTGGTGGTTAATCTTGATTAAAATTTTTCTCTAAGTCTCATATTCGTGCATCTTGCGAAATTATCCCAGTTTGCGAGATGAGGACATCTCGCATTTTTTTAAGTGGGGTAGAATGTAAGATTCCTCCCCCACCCCCTTTTTTATGTCTAGTATCTTTCCCTGTAATCAATCCCTCTTCAGAAATATAAAGACCTTGTTTCTATCTGTTTTAGCCTAGAGAGAGAAAAATATTCTAGAGAGAGAATATTCAAATTTTGAATATTTTTGGATAGAAAAATATCTCTTCTAATTCAGATGAGTTCCCCTGAAACAGAAATTCAAAAAGAATTTTCCAATGTGCAATTGGAATTAATTGAAAATAGCTATAAAGAACCTTAGCCTAAGGGTCTAGATTTTCAGAAATCTTTAGACTATGGTCCAATTAAGGTTCCTATGGACCAATAGCATCAATCCATGTGTAGGGAGGAGATAAATCCAACTTGTAAAAAGAAAATACCCAAAAATGAGTAAATGCTCACATGAGGTGAAGAGTTGAAAATGTACAAGGTTTATTAGTAAAAAATTATGAGCAATATTAAAAGTATGACATATGTAAGGAAGAGGAGTTCTTTAAAGGAGGTGCATATTTCACATAAGATGAAGAGTTGAAAATGTACAAGGTTTATTAATAAAAAATTATGAGCAATATTAAAAGTATGACATATGTAAGGAAGGGGAGTTCTTTAAAGGAGGTGCATATTTCACATAAGATGAAGAGTTGAAAATGTACAAGGTTTATTAGTAAAAAACTATGAGCAATATTAAAAATATGACATATGTAAGGAAGGGGAGTTCTTTAAAGGAGGTGCATATTTCACATGCTTGAATGAGTTTTAAACTCATAAAAATTGAGATATTTCATCTCTCCTCTCTCCTCATTCAAGTCTAGTTCCAAAAAGTTAGCTTAACTGACCTAAAAATGGTCAAATATTGACCAAACTGATTTAGAAAATTCTAGAATCAGTTTGTTTGGTTAGGAGCTCAATTTTTCCTATAAATAGAAGCCTCCCCCTTGTTGAAAAATAGTTAGTGTTTATGCATCGTTACTCTACTCCACCTAAGCCAAGAACTGTGAATTCATTTAATAATTCACTAGTTTTTGGAGCTTCCCTCTTTCTTCAATCCCCATTAGTGGCTCCATCAACATACTTAACCAATTGATTGGTTGGGGGCCTCTACCGTGAACAAAGAATCAAGTAAGTTGTAAGGTAATTAGTGAATATTCATCTTTCTATAATTTCTCAATGTTTCTCTCTTCTCAACCCCTCTCAAGCTTGAGAAGTTTAATTGGTATGGTTTTTTTTAAATGCTATTGAAGTTTGAATAGTAGTGAAGAGTTACATAATTTAATAAATGCTATTGAAGTTAATTTTCATTTATGTTTAAATTCTAATGATTCTTATGTAAATTCTCTCTCTCACTCAAGAAATGGTCATACTCATGACCCATTCTCAATCCAAATCAAGCTTTTCATAAAGCTTTTCCTTAACCCAAGATAAAGCTATGCTTGAGGCCAATTTAATGGCTTTTTTCTATGCTTTTAGTTTATGCATATTGATGATTCAATCCACTATAGATTATTGATCCAATTAGAGATCATTTTAATTATTTCCTTAATGATAAGCTTTATCCCTTAGAAAAAATTGAGATTTATCAGTCATAGCAGCGGAGCTATGGCAAAATTTTTATAAAAATTATGCATAAAATAATTTCATTCAAAGCATAAAAAGAGGACTTCCTACCATACTAGGATAATTTTTTTATATCAAAAGTGTTACTTTTATCATATTGGATTTCATGCATAGAGGTATGCATAAAAGTTGAATATTTTATTATAAAAGTGTTACTTTTAGCATAATTGAATTTCATGCATAGAGGTATGCATAAAAGATATGGGAAGTGATAAGATATGATAAGATGCATGTGGATGTGGATGTGGATGTATGAATGTGGATGTATGGATGTGAATGTGGATGTGGATGTGGATGTATGAATGAGGACCTGATAATGAATGTATGCATGTGGATGTGGATATGGATGTGTATGTATGAATGCGGATATGGATGTGGATATGGATGTGTATGTATGAATGTGGATATGGGATGTGGATGTATAAATGAGGATGTGAAAATGGAGATAAGCATGTAGATGTGGATGTATGGATGTGAATGTGGATGTGGATGTGGATGTATGGATGTGGATATGGATGTGAATATATGATATGTGATGTGAAGGAATCTGAAGTGAAGAGACGGAAAATGATATGATTGGATGAGTACACATATAAATGAAATGTGGAATAAGTAATGTGGATTGCATGTGGGATAATGTGGAAAAATGAGAGTTAATATAGAAATTGTATTTGTAAACTGTTTGTAAATGCTGTTTGTAAATGGCTGTTTTATGTCAAGAATGCTGGGAAAGCATTTTGACCGTCTTGTGATTAAGGTCGTGGAGACCTAACTGATAAAGTTGCAACTGCTGACGGAGAGTCAATGAAGGACGTCTCGCGTAGCAAGGTCGGCCGAGGTCTTGACCAGCCTCGGTTCGATTAAAATGGTGAGCTTCCGGTACGGTGGATGAGGGACCAAGGAAGCGGCCTATGAGTGAAGCGCTAGGTCACCTGCGAAGGATCCTAGAGGGTGCTGACCATACGGTGCTCGGGCTCTGGGTCGCCCAGGATACCCACGCGTGCGTCGAGGAAGATATTGAAACAAGGAGTAAGAGTTGTTTTCTTGAACCGGGCATGGATCTGGTTGACTGACCTTGCTGGTCCTCAACGGATGAGTCCATGGCTCTTTTATATGGATCTGTTGGTTGATCTTGCTGATCTTCAACGAGAGTCCATCTTGATAAGTGATTATATTGTTGAGTATTATGGGCTAGGAACTATTGAAACGGCCCCTGTGTGGACAGGTGGTGAGCGTTCTAGTTGCCAATGATGCCATAGATACTCTGATGAAGGAATGATGGGAAATTATGAATCAACTGGATAAATTGGGAGATTGTGATCAGTGGTACTATGGTTTCATTAAAGGATTGTTTTAAAGTTAGCTGATGCTAAGAAAAAGGCAATTTTCATATTGGGTGTGTAAGTGGTGTGGCTAGTTTTATGTTTGCATGAAATTCCGGCTAGGGGGCCTTGGAACTCTTTTCCTTGGTACCCGGGACAAAACCTAACCAAATTCCAAATTGGATCCCATCACTACAGTGGTTGGGCGGTTGGCTAACCCATGGGATCGGATGGGGTTAGGCTGGACTGATGGATCCGTAAATCGAGACTCAATTTCTGTTATTACGATAGATAAAGTAAATCCCAGATAGTAATTGTTCTATGGATAGGAATCAACGGCTGTGCCTCCTTGGTGGGGAAAAAAGCGTTGATCCCAATGATCCAAGTGCAAGTTTCTTCCTTGATCTGACCAAGTATCTTTATAGATGTAGTCGGATCTGTTTGATCAGTAAGAGTTTTGACTACGTTAGAGTAAAAATTATCCTGGTGGAATCGCCCGTGCTTTCCGGATAAGGGAAGTTTTTCCGGGTCTGGTTTTGGAAAAACCGACGGATTAGTCTTTTGTCCGGATATCCGTGGACGAGGCCCCGAGTGTGGGACCCTGCCTCGCGCAAGAAGTGCTACTTCCGCTGCTAGTACCCCGAATCCGTTGCGCGGTGGGAAGAGGGATCTCACAAAGATGAGGACATCTCGCACTTTTCAAGTGGGGTAGAATGTAAGATTCTCCCCCAGCCTTCGAGATATACAGGAGTAAGAATCTCCCTTTCTGATCTTATAATTATTCTCTCTCTAAAATAAAAGAAAGATTCTGTTTAAAAAAGGAAGAACCTTTTCCCTGAATACTTCTCAAGAGTCCCACCTGTTTTAAGATTTAGAACAATGAGTTCAGAAGTGAGAATCGATGTTTTGGATATCAAGGTTTTGGTCTTCATTCGAGTACGGCCCAAAATAAGTTCTTTATCTCTTGGGAAGTATAAGAAGTTATCTCCCAGATATTGTGGACCAAAGAAAGTAGGTGATTTAGCTTACGAACTTCTTTTATCTCCTCATCTCAAAGTTCTAAATGCCTTCTATAGAAAAATATGCCAAACCCAAATCATGGAAAGACGGTAAAACTTCAGTGGCAAGTTACCGTTGGCTTCTAAGTTACGCTATATAAGTCGTAACTTTTACTTGTCGTTCACAGTAATCTTACTCCCATCGATCTCCTTTCTTTCTTAATCTCCTTCATGGCTTGGCAACAAGAATTAGTTTTATCCATAATGATTCCTCACCTTCAAGACGCAAGTGAGTCTGTGAAGAAGGATTTTATAGAACAGTATGAGCGCTCACTTTTTCCTCACCTAGGAACTTCTGGAGCGCAGACCAAATGGCGGACCTATCAAGACATAACTAGGGTAACACCTTGGGGTTAGCAGCACTTTCGTAACAATGTCCGCTTGGCCATGGTTATCGAAGCCTTGGGTTTGGGTCCTCGATACTACTGCGTCATGAGATCAAGGGTTTTCTGAGCGGGTCTTCTTACTGGCGTGTTTTCTTCCTCATGAGAAGTTATGCCTTTACCCCGTTTTTGGCTTGCCTCTCAGAGGTCCTTTTGTTAGAACACCTCATACCACTGAGATAGGCGCAGCAATAACCAACAGAATCATTCCCATAGATGAGTTACCTTATACTTGTGCAGCTTGTGAGGACTGCTTTTGTGACCATATGATGGACGGGCTTATGGAAGTGTAAAGAGTTCCTCTATCTTTACTGTATAAGTTCCGAGAATTGTGCGCTTTTGCCGCACAGGTCGTAGCTGGGGACTTGCGGAGCACCGTATGCGAGCCACGAATGGCTGCAAGCATACAACCAGGGAAGGAAGCTCAAACAGAATGCCAAAGGGTGTGTCACTCACCGCTCAACCGCCGCCTTGAAGGATTCCCGCTTCGCAGCCGTGGAGGAAGAGCCGCCGTCGCCGCTCTACCGCCTCACCACCGCCGCCGTGCCGCTACACAGTGCGCTCGATCGCTCTCTCACTCACTCTCTCTCTCTCACACAAACGCAGGAGAAGGAAACCCAAGAGATAAGGCAAGAGCACTCTTGTATTCACAACACATGAGAATGAGGATTTTAGGGTTACATTTGACTCTTATAGGTGACTTGGCCGTTCACACTTGGGCGCCCATACATGGCCGACCGACCCTAACCCTTATCCTACTGATATCCAAGGTGCGCCTCTCATCGGCGATCACCCAATCTCTTCATCCTTAACATATGGTGCCGACAAGCCCGGCCCATGACTCAGAATATTTAAATTAATGACGCAAAATATAGTACGTCGCAATGTCCGCCATGGGTTAACATGCCCCCCTTCCTGATGTAGATTCCGTCCTCGGAAGCTATGGTATGGTAAGCTCGAGAGGGTGTTGTGGTAGACTATCTGCAAAACAAGGAAGTAGAGTGAAGGTATGCTGGAATTCAAAAGATATAAAGTGTATAATTTCAAGCATATTAGACCACAATGGATGTTGCTATGAGAACTTAGTTTAAGGGTCACATGAATGAGCTAGTGTAGCAAATTAACAGGAGTTTAAAATTATTGAAAGTAAATCAAGAGTAAGCAAGGTGTCAAAGGTTAATCAAGGTTTATAAGTGGCCTAAGTCAAGGAAAATAACCAAGCTTAATAAATAAACACATGACCACACTGTGTCTACTCTAAGAACAAGTTAATACCACAAGCCTAGGGAAACAAGAAACATCAGAGTTACAGGAGCTTTTTGCCTCTCTCTTTTTTTTTTTTTTTTGCACATGACAATTTTTACACACAATGGCGACCTTCCTAAGGCAAAACTAACATCGATCCTGGTACCATGTTTAACACAAGGCATTATCCAGGAAGCTATTAGCTCACTTTAGGCAAGGCTACCCCCTACCAACCAAGGCATCGGTCTGGAGTAGAATACTCCTCACCTACCAAGTATCAATAAGGCGATAGGCCAACATTAAAGCACATCATAGACTTGTATTGCCATTTATTGTAGGCTTTTTTTTTTTGGGTTTCTTTTGATCTTTGCTCCTGAACTAAAATGTGTTCTTACATCCTTACGACAAGGGGTAAAAGCTATGTCCTAGAGGTCAACACACACACAGCCAGGTGTTCAAACATTAAGATGGTTTGACCCTAGACCTAAGACAATCGTATTCCAAGGTTAACTAAAGACGTCATGCTGCCTAGGAATATTTCCAATAAAGTTAAGCTCATTAATGATTTACACTAGCATGCAAGCAACTTCAAAAACTAAGTAGTACATTGACAATTTCCATGTGGTCATGCATTATAGTTTATGCAATTGATTGAACAGTAAAAACGAAAGAGAGTGGGTATGGAAGAATTACACCTGTAATTGGAGATCTCCTTGATTTGACGAGACAGCTTGCAATTTGATGTAGATATATTTTGATGAACGTTGCGGCAGTCTCTGGACTTGGAAGCGAACCCACCTCAAACTTTTTAACCTGTACAATCAACTAACAAGCACTATACCTCGAGAGGCACATCAGTGTGAAAATTTCAAGACTTGTTTAAGGAATCTGAACTAGAAAAAACTTGAAAACGCTAACCTACCTACCAGTCACCACACTACTACTGAGGATACGGTAAGAGGATGTTGTAGAGTCCTGGCTCTAGCCCTAAGGCTAAGCCTCTATCCGCATCATCCAAACAAATAAAGTCAACCTCAGTAGTGCCATGAGTTTCATCCGTCCATTCATCATTGTCAGATATTTCCTTTTCATTTTCCCATCCACATAAACTCATCAAAAATGTAACCATGCGAGGATAGTCATCTTGTGGAAAAGGAAAGCATTGGGCTATCGGGGATATGTCCTCTACGGAGTAGGGGTCAGTCATGGTTAATAGGCGAATTAGCCATTCTAATTCCTCAACATTTTCCTCTCTGGCTAATACATCTATATGATCCCATTCAGTTTCAATTACAGGATAGCACATGTGGAATATCTGAGAAAGGTACAGATGATACCTCTCACCAAAGGTAGGAGTGGATGAAGTGTATGATGATCGTGCATCTGCCATATCTGCAAACACAGATATAGCATCAGTAGGTTTGTGACAGGTCAATCTAGTTCTTGATTGTATACGGATATCTCTGCTCTTAACGTGCTCTTGCTCTTTTTACTATTTTTTTATTTTCTTTTCTTTGTTTTGTTTTATGTATGAAGCTATATATATACATCCCCTTGAATTTGGCAATTACATGGTCAGGGGAGAAGGTTAAGGAGGAAGCATTAGAATGTCGAGTGTGGGTACATGCTCCCCCTTTCCTTGGGTAGATCATATTATTTGCAATGATGTTGCAGCCTCTTGGAACTAATTTGTCCAGCGGGTCATAGGTTGTGATGTGGGCAGATAGCTTTTTATGACCCTTGTGGCCACATCCAATTGTAGAGATGGTAGTGTACGCTCCCATTGACGAATGGAGGAAATGGTTTCCGACGATACTATTACAAGGGGAGACGTAGACTCATCGGTTTTTTGTTGGGTGTTGGCAAGAGTAGGTGTAGAGCATGTAGAAACTTCTATATCA
This sequence comes from Cibotium barometz, assembly GCF_041138505.1. Lineage (NCBI taxonomy): Eukaryota > Viridiplantae > Streptophyta > Polypodiopsida > Cyatheales > Cibotiaceae > Cibotium > Cibotium barometz. Next base: position 26,033,989 of record NC_141056.1, on the reverse strand, counting down.
GCGTGTGCCTGGCATGAGGAGCTAGAAGCTTCATGTGGCTCCCCCCTTCCTGAGCTAGGTGGTAATGATCGATATCGTTTGGGAATCCAAACTAACTCTGGAAGAAGTGGTGTGGAGCACTCTATTACCTTTCCCTTACCACGATCTTGAATTATCGTTGGGGTGGCAACAATTGGTTTGCAAGGTTTTACAGGTGATGTAGAGGGATTCAAATCTGGTCATTTCCCTCGTAGTACCCTTGGGCTACTAATAATTTTTTAGGGATCCATCGCGATGTTACATTGCCCTTTCGCGGGTGGGTAGCTGCTTTCCTTTTACGAGGCTTCTTGGTGGCTGAACGAGATTGAGCAGGGGAAGTAGCTGTTAACGAAGCTTTGGGGACCCATTTGTATGTACTCTTTGGCATAGTAAGCGAAGCTTTAGGGACCACCTTGCCTGTTTCCACTCTTGGCATTGAAGCGTTAGAGGGGTGGCAAACAATCAAAGATGGTTTTGCCACTGGACTTTGTGATTTTTCATTATCTAGCATTTGAGTTAATGACTTAGGTGCGGGATTTTGAGCGGTCAGACTAGTGTTGGTTCTTGCGTTGTGACTCGTCTGGTTGCCCAATCGATATTGCACTTGGTGGCCATCATCCATTTGCGCCCTAAGTTTACAGTCCCTTCCATGGTACCAGCAGGCATAACCAAAAAGCTTTGAATAATGGTTCCCTTGTCATAAGCAGCCGGAGTGTGCAGAATTCCTGAGACAGGGGTTTTCTTCTTGTTGATTCCTTGAACTTGGATAGAACTCTTGGATAAAGGTGGTTTTCCCAGTTGACACCACACGCCATATGATAGCAAATTGTGTTGAGCTCCTGTATCCAATAATGCATTATACAGCACCTCCCCGTAAGGACTCTGTAACTCAATTGGGTACCTTAGAGGTGGGTCAGATTCCAGTGCATCCTCTTTTGCTTCCTCGAAAAATACTTGCGTAATTCCCAAGTTGGCTTCTCGTTGTCGCCTAGCACGCTGTTGACGTTCTTTGGCTTCGACTCTCGCTTGTATCTTTTTAAGCTCAGCTTGTTATTTAGCTGCCTTCTTTTGATGGATTGCATGTAACTCCTCTTGGCTCAGGGGCTCATAGTACCTTTTGAATTTACTCCCATTAAGGAATCCAATGGTTTCAACTTCGTCGAGAGTCTCCACTCTAATGGTACCTTGCGGGGTAATTTCACATACTCTATACGGTCCCTTACCAGCATATTTGAGCTTCTTCTTTTCATTTCGCACTCCATACATCAGGACTTTATCCCCAACCTTGATGTCCTTGTCCTTTAGATGGCGATCAAACCATTTTTTCCTTCTATCCTTCTCCACAAGGGCATTGTATACAGTCAATTGTCTTTCTTCGTTTAGCCGCTCAAGGATATACATACGTTCTGCTAAGGGATTACCATCCCAACCCTCTTGAGTAGCAACATGAAGACTAGGAATGACAAATTCCCATGGCATGACTGCTTCTTGGCCATATACCATTTTGAATGGTGTGCAATTAATAGCCACTTTGTACGCAGTACGATAGGCCCATAAAGCTGTCGTGAGCTTTAGATCCCAATCCGTGCGATGAGCTTCCACTGTTTTTGTCAAAACAGAGATTAAGGTCTTGTTGGTACTCTCGGCTTGGCCATTCGCTTGCGGATAATAAGGAGTAGATTTATGATGGGATATCATGAAATTTGTTGTGAGCTCCTTAATCACTTCATTTATAAAATGCGTACCATTGTCGCTCACAAGTTCAAAAGGACAACCGAAGCATGTGATTATATTTTCAAAGAGGAACTTGGCTGTTGTCCTCGCATCTGCCTTACGTGTCGCTTTCGCTTCAGCCCATTTGGTCATATAGTCAGTGGCCACAATAATATAGCGAGATTGTGTGTTTCGGGCCGCTGGGCTAATTGGACCTACAAAGTCTAAACCCCACTTTTCAAATGGTTGGTTTACTTTGATTGGATGTAGGGGCATCTGATCTTTCCTCTGGGGTTTCTTATATCGTTGGCATTCATCGCAACCCTTCACAAAGAGTGATGCATCTTGGAACATAGTGGGCCACCAATACCCTGATTGTAAGATCTTTCGCGCAGTTAAGTCTCCTGAGAAGTGACCACCGGCTACGCCCATATGTGCCTCTTGCAAAATGTATAGATACTCATCCTCTCGGGCACAACGCCTAAGAACGTCATCCTTTCCTCTTTTATAAAGAGTCCCAGCTATCAGGCAATAGGGTTTGCATTCTTTGATTAGCTTTCGAGCTAGATCTTTACGAAGCTCCTTGGGTGGAAAGCCATTAACCAAAAAGTTAACAATATTCTCACTCCATTCAGGCATTGTCTCCACCATGAACAGGGAAGTGTCCGGTAAGTCATCATCAACCCCCGTAGGAGCCTCACCATTAGGTATGCGAGACAAATGATCAGCCATAACATGTTTCTTGCCAGGTCTCACAACAACCGTGAAATCAAACTCAAGGAGAATCAATAGCCATCGTGTGATTCTTCCTGTGGAGCATGGTTTGTTTACCAGATACAATAATGCTTGATGATCCACATAGAAAACAAACTTGGTGGCAAGGAGGTAATAACGAAATTTCCTTACTGCATATATCATTGCCAACCCTTCTCGCTCCGTAGTGGTGTAGTTCATCTCAGCATCGTTCAACTGGCGACTGGCAAAGCTAATGGGGTAGTCTAGCTTATGTTCTCCAGGTTGAGTTAACACACACCCAATAGCAAAGTTTGATGCATCAATATGCACATGGAAGAGTAAATCCCAGTTAGGCATTCTCAAGATTGGAGCACTCGCCAAGGCCTTCTTTAATAGCTCATAGGCACGGTCACATTCTTCGGTCCAAATAAACTCAATGAGAAGCTTATACAATGGTCGAGCTATCTCGGCGAAGAATAGAATAAACCTTCGATAATAACCAACGTGGCCCATAAAGCGTTGGACTCCCTTGTAGTTGGTGGGTGGGGGTAATTCCAGAATGACCTTGATTTTACTCTCGTCAGTAGAAATCCCATTTTTGGACACTATATGCCCTAAGATAACTCCGTGTTTAACCCAGAATTGGCATTTGAAAGGATTCAAGGAGATGCGATATAATCTACACCTTTCAAATACTTTTCGTAAACACATCCATCCCAAGAGGAATGAACACAAAGATCGTCTAAGAAAGCTTCACAGAAGTCCCTTAGATATTCCTTAAAGGCTGTGTTTATCAATCGTTGGAATGTTGCAGGTGCATTGGTCAAGCCAAAAGCCATGACGCGAAAGGCAAACACTCCAAACTCCGTGATAAATGCTGTTTTAGCTTGGTCCTCGACTGCAATTGTGATCTGATTGTAACCCGAGTACCCATCTAAAAAGCTATATGCCTCCTTGCCTGCCACTCTTTCAAGCACATGTTCAGAATATGGCAAGGGGTAATGATCCCTTCTGGTGGCTGCATTAACCTTTTTGAGATCAACGCACACTCTGAGTTTCCCATTCTTCTTTGGTACGATGACTATCGGAGAAACCCATTCTGAGTGCTCAATAGGGTATATGAATCCACATTTTACAAGCTTTTCAATTTCCTCTTGTACAATCTTTGCGTACTTAGGATTCATTGGGTAGGGACGTTGCTGGATTGGTTTAGCAGTGCTAATCATTGGAATCGTGTGTTGCACCACCGAAGGTGGAACACCCTTCATATCATGATATGTCCAAGCAAATATGTCCTTGAATTCTTTAAGAAGCTTCGTAAGTGCAGCTTCTTCCGCCTTGGTGAGGTCTTGAGCAATAAAAACTGGTTTAGACTCCTCACCCGGATCTGCTAAGTCTATCTCCTTAACTACCGCAGGGCCATCGTAGACACCGCTACTCCCATTGGTAGGCGTTCGTTGGGCTTTTGTGTAGACTACTTTACGTTCCCCTGTGGTGAATGATTTGAAATGCTCGGGTGCGGGGTGTAAGTCTACTGGTTCTTGTTGTGCCAGACTTTTTTCTTTCAATTCCGCTTCCTTTTGTTGTTGAGCCAACTCTTGGTTTTGCCGCCTTCTTGCAGTACGACTTAGTTTCGGCTTCTCTTCGATTTCTAATTGGGCGACGTCATGAGGTTGCGGAATACACCACATGACACTTTGGAGGTATTGTCCCCAATTATCCGCTATCTTCCGATGAGCATCAATGGCTCCTACATAACTAAGCCATTCTGCAGTGGATCTTTCCTTGTTTATTGCAGTTCGTACATTAGCTCGATACCGTTGGCGCTTATGTCTCGTTTTCTTTTTACCAAGTTTTTGATTTTTGTTTCTATCCGATTCGGACTCACTTGGTCGATCTTCACTTTCGGATGAACTGCAGGAGGCCACTGCCCTAGGCCTTGAGCACCTTGCTTCCACATTTGGGTGAATATTTGATTCATTTTCCCCATCAGGCTCAGGGTCAGTTTCTTCTTGAGATTCATACTCAGAGTTGCATTGGTCAGAGTCTTCGCTACTTTCAGTGTCGGTGGAGTTTGCCACTTTCTCGCCACCATCAGGAGTCAAGTGCATAACACCTATCATGTTTATTGGCACTAACGGTGGCATATCTTGCCCCTCAAGTGTTACCCAACTTGTGCCTCTATTTCCCCATGTGTCTATGGTTGCCGTTAGGTGTACCCAATCCACGTTATCCGACTCAGTCATACCCGGTAGGACATCCATATAAGGAGAATCTTTCCCATCATCAGTCTCTTTTTTGCATGTATAGCAATACCTTAATGGGGCAGAGTGAACAGTGGTATCCGATCGATTATCAATGATAACCTTGCTTCCTAAGGGATGCGCACGACCATTCTCAAGATCAACTCGAATGACAGAGTCCTGGAATTGTAGATAGACATGGTTTTTCGACCAGTCATGCACCATTTGTGCTTCCCTCATGAAAGGACGTCCTAAGATCATTTGATATGACATAGGATGCTTGGAGAAATCCATTACAATGAAGGTATGTCGTACCTTGTATCCCAGAACCTTGATCTTAAGGTCCCTTAACATTCCAATAGGTTTAGCTATGGTTCCGTTTGCCATCTTAACCACTATGTTTGTGACTTCGAGGTGAGGCCTTCCCATAGATTCCCAACAGTTTTTAGTCACAATGCTCACTCCAGCACCACCATCAAGGATTCCCTTTAGAGTTAATCCCTTGGTAGTAATGGGGAGGGTGGCATTAGATTCGTCACCTTCAAAGTACTGTCCCAACTTGTTCACAGGTATTTCCACAACCGAATCTTCATCAACGTTGGGTTGTAGATCACAATGTTCCCCTTCATCTTGAAGCGTGTCGGGTCTATCCATATTTGCAAATTGTGGTAACCCCGCCTTTAGTTCTCCATTGAGAAATGCCCGAAGAGCTAAGAATAGCTCAGGATCTCCGTATAATTTGGATATGATCGTGGTTCTGATCTCGCAGGACATGAAATCCATTAGCTTGGACACATTCAATGGTACTTTTCGAGATATCGCTCCTTGACTAGGAACTGGTGAAGATGGAATCACTTCCTCTTCAATGGGGTCAGGCATTCCCTCACTAAACATTCTTTCCAGCAAGAAGGGTGTTTGCCCACTTCCGGATGTCCTATCCTCACTTTCTTCCCGAATGATACTAGGTATAGCTAACGGTTTATGGTTCCGGTGAGGCTGAACTTGCGTAGGAAACACTGTGTCTGGAATTTTGATTTTTCTCGGGTTTGGCTCCAGTTCTCTTTGTGTTTCTTCCACCAAACCCCTTAAGTGTTGCACTTGTTCAATCTCCTCAACTGGGTTTGGGTAAGTTCCAATCTTTTTCTTAAGGGTTTTTGGTCCACGTGGCTTGTCTTGAGGAGTCTCAGTCAGTTTGGGTGGTCGAGAGGGCATTGACTGACTTGGTTGTGGGGCCGAGGAAGTTTCCTTCTGTCTCCCCTTATTTATGCTTGATTCTCCTTCATTGAGCTCCCGAGTGGGTTCCTCCCTTAAGGTAGTGGCTTTGGTCCCCATGGTTTCTATGGAGTCGGAATCATCTTCAGGATCATTCATATACACGGGGTCGTCTCCTGTCCCTATGTTAGTCTTTGAACTGGGCTTGGAGCTCGTGGCATTAAGCGATCTCTTTCGTCGTGTTTTCTTTTTCTTTGTCTGAGCGATTGATGCAGTATCCCTCTCTTCAAGAATGTAGTTTTGATTTTGAAGCATTGACCGTGTAACTACATTCGCGGGTACAACGGGTGTGGTTCTTCGTGCTTGGTTGGTGACCTCAACCAAATTCAATGGCGTAATCTTGGGTGCATTAGGATTATGTGGACATTGAGCGATCAAATGATCTATGCCACAACGATTACATGTAAGTACCGGCATTCCCGATGTGCTCCCTTGATTTGGTTGCATTTGAGTAGCGATCTTCTGTAGCCTATTAGGGCACTCTGCTACACGATGCGGTCCACCACACTCGTAGCATTGAAGAGGTGGTCTCCTCGCCAAGGTATTAAGGTTTTTCCCTCTTGTGGCGAGAGCAGCCGCTTGATATACAGGCTTAACTTGCCCGAAATGATCCTCCATGTAGTACTGGGGAATCATTTCAAACGTATCAATCCCGTATGGAGCAGTAGGGTCTATCTCCTCTTCATAATCCCCACATGCACTATGTGACTCACAACCCATCTGGTTTATTGGGTTACGTAATCCTTGGATGTGGAGGTTGTGGTCCTAGCACTGGCGGTGGTAACGGCACAGACTGGACTACATTCGGATTCCTTGGAACTATGTGCTGTGACGGTTGCTCGATAGGTTGTGCAGGCATTAGCGCGGGTACTTGAGGTGTGTTTGACCAAGCTAGTGGTGCCTGGTTTGCCAACATTCGCTTAAGTGTTAGGCAATCTTTAGATTGATGGCCATACTTACCACATGCATTGCAATTCCCATTGAATTTGACTCTAAATGTGGGACATTCACTCGTGCTATGTGGTCCTAAGCACACCGAACACCATTGTTGCTCTCTTCTTGGGTACATATGGCTATTCTGAGGGGCTCGATTACCCCTAAAGTATTCTTGGAGAGCCTTAGTAAGGTCGGTCACAGACATTTCAGATATCTTGGGCTCCTTGGCAATTGGTTTTACCGTCATTGGCTCGTGCCCAGATACTTGCGAACTAACGGATTTTGTTTCTGAAGACACCTTTTTACCTGCAATCATCAAGTTGTCTTCTAACTGGATTGCATTGGCAGTGACTGCTTCCCACGTTGTAAGACCTCTAATGACTAGGCCATTGTAAATGTCCTCGTGGCGCAATTCTCGGATGAATCTATCGAGGAGTTGGTTGTTATTGAAGCGTTCATCGGGAGTGCAGCGAGAATTTAGATGCTTCAATCGACTTATAAAGTCTCTCACTGACTCCCCTTCCTCGCGTTCAGCTTTTTGGAGTTGAGATGCTACCCCCCAAAGCACACCCTCGCGTATGTATTCTTTCAAGAACAATCTCTTGAGAGTGGGGTAGTGAGTGCACTCTTCAACCCTTAAGGTTCGATACCAATCTCCGGCCTTCCCACTCAAGGTTAAGCCTAAGGCTTTACACTTGTGCAGCTCATTGTGCTCTTCCAAGGAATCACACACGTGTTCAAAGACTTCAATGTGCTTCCTAACATCCTCGTTACCACTGAAGTTTTGAGTGAGCTTAGCCACTTGTACTGCCTTGCTTCTAGGTTCTCTCTCAGGCATACCCCGCATGTTTTCTGCAATGGATCGTCCGATCGTCTGAGCAAATGCTGCGAGATCACCTAAGTGAGCAGGCATAGTTGGTGGAGGCACTTCTGGGATAGCCTGGCTGATAGGAGTTGGCATTGGTCTGAGTAAGTTGGCAAATGACGTAGGATATGATGTGTGACTAGCCCTAGCTCCCCTTGGATAATGGTTATGATAAGGCGGTCGTGGAGCATACGCCATTGGCATACTAAGAGGCGTAGGAGCTACCTGAGCATGAGTAGCGATAGGTACATAGGGTCGATAGGCACTGGCACGCACTGTTGTAGGTACTGTTCCACTAGGTAGCGGTGTCGTACTAACTACAGCGATAACAGGTGCACTTTCAGCTATGCTCATTTTGGGGTAGGCATTGCGGATTCCCTAATGGAAAGTTGAGCCAAGGTTGGAAAGCTAAAGTTACTGCTCGTGGGCTCAACCTGCATTGAGACTCCAGGCGAAACAACATATGAAGGGTCTATGGGACTCACCGAGGGAGTCTCCAATTGTGATAGGGTTGGTTGTTTGGCCTTGCTCGTATCCAAAAACCTCATAGGGCCAGTGGAAACTAGGTCCACTCCCCTATTTTGCCTCTCAATTTGGATAATTCTATGAATCACCTCACATATCATGTGTTGTTGCTCTTCTAGATTAGTGGCGCTAGATGTAGATCGTAGGACTTCTAACCAACCTACATGGTATGTGTAACCCGTGTATAGGTCCGTTAGAGTCTCTGTGTGTAGATCATATTCCCAATTTTCATTGAGAAATATCCCATCTAGACTTGGTGTGCCAAACGGTTCTCTTGAAGTGGACGCAATGTCACTTCTTATGGATTGGCTTCTAGGGACCTCTACTTTAGGAAGAGCATCGGAATGTGGTAGCTCAGTAGGGCCCTCATTAAACGAAGTGGGTAGAATATCCACATGGACACTCTTTGGGAGGGTAGGGTCTACATAAGATGTGAATGGTGAATCTACTACCCCTCCTTCCTCATTTACTTCGCTTGTCGCATGTTCAGAGCGTGTAGCTCTACTAAAGGTCTCTATTAGACGACTAAACATGCTAGATCCGGGTTGTGGGGCCCACACTGGCATGTTTTGGCTTGTCTCCTCAGGGTTCTTGGTAGGGTGCCCTTCCATGGCTTCTGAGTCAGAGGATGAGTCACTATCCACTATTCGTGGATCTTGGGTTGCACTCCCTTGGGTTCCAGCCGAAGGCCAAGATGCTAATGTGGAAGGATGGTGTGAGCCTGCGTAGACTGAAACGCTTTCTAGTGGCTCAGACTCCAGCACCCGACCAGAGCGTAGATGCATGTGACGTGGGTACCCTACGTGTGTTGGTAACTACCCTTGAAACTCACACAAGTGGTTTCTTAGGTGTTTCGCACCCCGTTTTTACTTGTTTTTGTGTTGTTTTTAACCCGTTTTTGACCCCCTTACTTACGGTCAAACCTGGACTAGGGCGTGTGATAGCTCGAAACGAGCGTATCGTTCAAAGGGTCCTAGTGTGCTTTACAGCACCGTGTTCGCCTATCTAGAGCTTCTGTAGTCCTCAAAACAGTCCGTTTCCCTTGGGGGGAAGGGGCAAAAGCCTATTTGCTTGTGGAGGAAAGGGTGAGGGCTTTATCCCACATGCTCACTTTACTCCTTGGGGAGTGGGCTACATATAGGGCACGACTTCCCATAAGCTCTCACTTGAGAGAAAGCTATGGAGGCTCACTCTCCTATATATATACCGAGACCGAGGCTGGGGTCGGGGTCGTGGGTCAATTGGGGTTCTTTCTTTTCAAAAAATTTTTCTCCAATTAGAAAAGCTTTCCTCTCCACACGTTTGGTTCTTTCTTTGAAAATAAAATTTAATTTTTCCTTTTTTCTTTTTTATAATTTTTTTATTTTTTATTTTCTGTTTTTTTTGTGGGATAAGTTTTCTAGGGTTTCCTTAGGGTTCAACCTTGGCCGCGGCGCAGTTCGCACACACAGCACAGATCTGGGGATTCAGAAATCCCTCTCATACGCAAAAACCAGATAACAGATGCACGCCCACACACGGAGCGAAAATATAACAAAAGAAACAGAAATGCAACAGACAAATTGCAGAAACAGATTGCAAAACACAGAAACACCTTAACAACAAACACACAGTCGCTTTCCTACAGTGTAGATTAAACTTCACGCAGCAGCCGAGCTGCAAACTGGAGCTTGGTGCAGGGCAACTCCCCGGCAGCGGCGCCAAAAATGTGCGCTTTTGCCGCACAGGTCGTAGCTGGGGACTTGCGGAGCACCGTATGCGAGCCACGAATGGCTGCAAGCATACAACCAGGGAAGGAAGCTCAAACAGAATGCCAAAGGGTGTGTCACTCACCGCTCAACCGCTGCCTTGAAGGATTCCCGCTTCGCAGCCGTGGAGGAAGAGCCGACGTCGCCGCTCTACCGCCTCGCCACCGCCGCCGTGCCGCTACACAGTGCGCTCGATCGCTCTCTCACTCACTCTCTCTCTCTCACACAAACGCAGGAGAAGGAAACCCAAGAGATAAGGCAAGAGCACTCTTGTATTCACAACACATGAGAATGAGGATTTTAGGGTTACATTTGACTCTTATAGGTGACTTGGCCGTTCACACTTGGGCGCCCATACATGGCCGACCGACCCTAACCCTTATCCTACTGATATCCAAGGTGCGCCTCTCATCGGCGATCACCCAATCCCTTCATCCTTAACATATGGTGCCGACAAGCCCGGCCCATGACTCAGAATATTTAAATTAATGACGCAAAATATAGTACGTCGCAATGTCCGCCATGGGTAACAAGAATGAATAAAGTTTAAATCTTGTTCTTATTTTGAATCTTGCTCTCTTTAAGACTTATCTTGGTGGTTAATCTTGATTAAAATTTTTCTCTAAGTCTCATATTCGTGCATCTTGCGAAATTATCACAAGTTGCGAGATGAGGACATCTCGCGTTTTTTAAGTGGAGTAGAATGTAAGATTCCTCCCCCAACCCCCTTTTTGATGTCTAGTATCTTCCCCTGTAATCAATCCCTCTTCAGAAATATAAAGACCTTGTTTCTAACTGTTTTAGCCTAGAGAGAGAAAATTATTCTAGAGAGAGAATATTTAGATTATGAATATTTTTGGATAGAAAAATAACTCATCTTATTAAAATAAGTTCCCCTGAAACAGAAATTCAAAAAGAACTTTCCAATGTGCAATTGGAATTAATTAGAAATGGGTATAAAGGACCTTAGCCTAAGGGTCTAGATTTTCAGAAATTTTTGGATTATGGTCCAATTAAGGTTCCTATGGGCCAATAGCATCAATCCATGTGTAGGGAGGAGATAAATCCAATTTATAAAAGAAGATACCCAAAAATGAGTAAATGCTCACATAAGATGAAGAGTTGAAAATGTACAAGGTTTATTAGTAAAAAACTATGAGCAATATTAAAAATATGAGATATTTTGGGTATCCAAAAATGAGTAAATGCTCACATAAGATGAAGAGTTGAAAATGTCCAACGTTTATTAGTAAAAAACTATGAGCAATATTAAAATGATTCCATTATGACACATATGTAAGGAAGGGGAGTTCTTTAAAGGAGGTGCATATTTCACATAAGATGAAGAGTTGAAAATGTACAAGGTTATTAGTAAAAAACTATGAGCAATATTAAAATGATTCCATTATGACACATATGTAAGGAAGGGGAGTTCTTTAAAGGAGGTGCATATTTCACATAAGATGAAGAGTTGAAAATGTACAAGGTTTATTAGTAAAAAAACTATGAGCAATATTAAAATGATTCCATTATGACACATATGTAAGGAAGGGGAGTTCTTTAAAGAAGGTGCATATTTCACATGCTTGAATGAGTTTTAAACTCATAAAAATTGAGATATTTCATCTCTCCTCTCTCCTCATTCAAGTCTAGTTCCAAAAAGTTAGCTTAACTGACCTAAAAATGGTCAAATATTGACCAAACTGATTTAGAAAATTCTAGAATCAGTTTGTTTGGTTAGGAGCTCAATTTTTCCTATAAATAGAAGCCTCCCCCTTGTTGAAAAATAGATAGTGTTTATGCATCGTTACTCTACTCCACCTAAGCCAAGAACTGTGAATTCATTTAATAATTCACTAGTTTTTGGAGCTTCCCTCTTTCTTCAATCCCCATTGGTGGCTCCATCAACATACTTAACCAATTGATTGGTTGGGGGCCTCTACCGTGAACAAAGAATCAAGCAATTTGTAAGGTAATTAGTGAATATTGATCTTTTCTATAATTTCCCAAGGTTTCTCTCTTCTCAACCCCTCTCAAGCTTGAGAAGCTTAATTGGTATGGTTTTTTAAATGCTATTGAAGTTAATTGGTGAATAGTAGTGAAGAGTTACATAATTTAATAAATGCTATTGAAGTTAATTTCTATTTATGTTTAAATTCTAATGGTTTTTATGTAATTTCTCTCTCTCACTCAAGAAATGGTCATACTCATGACCCATTCTCAATCCAAATCAAGCTTTTCATAAAGCTTTTCCTTAACCCAAGATTAAGCTATGCTTGAGGCCAAATTAATGGCTTTTTTCTATGCTTTTAGTTTATGTATATTAATGATTCAATCCATTATGGATTAATGACCCAATTAGAGATCATTTTAATTATTTCCTTAATGATAAGCTTTATCCCTTAGAAAAATTGAGATTTATCAGTCATAGCAGCGGAGCTATGGCAAAATTTTTATAAAAATTATGCATAAAATAATTTCATTCAAAGCATAAAAAGAGGACTTCCTACCATATTCTAGGAATTATCATCCTAGATTAATTGAAAGAATTTCATTATAACCATGGAGAAATTGAATTTTAATATCATGCATAAAGGATAAGTTTTTATATCAAAAGTGTTATTTTTACCATTTTTATTTCATGCATAGAAGTATGCATAAAAGATATTCTTTTTATACTAAAAGTGTGATTTTCATCATAAAGGGATTTTATGCATAACTTAGATGCATAAGAGAAATTCTTTTATTCTAAAAGTGTAATTCCTACCAAATTGAATTTATGCATAGGAAGATGCATAAAAGATTGATTCAAAAGTGTCATTCTCATCTAAATTGAATTCATGCATAGGAAGATGCATGAAAGATTGAATTTTAATTCAAAAGTATCATTTTCATTTAAAATGAATTTATGCATAGGAAGATGCATAAAAGATTGATTTTTACTTCGAAAGTATTAATCTCCTTAAATGGAATTTATGCATAAATAAATGTGTAAAGAAATCTTATATCAAATATAAGAATTCTCTTATATTCTATAAATAGAAATGAGATGTGATAGGATGTGATAAGAGGTGTATAAGATGTGATAAGAGGTGATAAGATGCTTACGAAATAAGTTAGGAGGTGATAAGATGAATTAAGATGTGTATGGGATGAGGTAAGAAGTGTATGTGATAGGATAAGATGTATATGGTTTGTGATAGGGCGAGAATGGATGTGATGTAAAAGATTAGATGTGAAGGCATATGGGGTTATATGAATGGGAATGTGAAAATGGATGTATGTATGTGGATGTGTGGATGTGGAGATGGGAGTGTGGATGTATGAATGTGAAAATGGATGTATGCATGAAGATGTATATGCATAGATGTGAATGTGGATGTAGATGTATGCATGAAGATGTATATGCATAGATGTGAAAGTGGATGTAGATGTGGATGTATAGATGTGAATGTGAATGTGGATGTATGCATGAGGATGTATATGCATAGATGTGAATGTGGATGTATAGATGTGAATGGGAATGTGGATGTGGATATATGTGAATGTGGATGTAGATGTGAATGTGGAATGTGGATGTGGATGTATGTATGTATGTGGATGTATAGATGTGAACAGGAATGTGGATGTGGATGTATAGATGTGAATGTGGATGTATGTATGTATGTGGATGTAGATGTATGTATGTATGTCGATGTAGATGTGGATGTATAGATGTGAATGGAAATGTGGATGAGGATGTATGTATGTATGTGGATGGGAATGGGAATGTGGAATGTGAATGGGAATGTGGATGTGGATGTATGTATGTATGTGGATGTGGATGTATGAAGAGGACGTGATAGTGGATGTATGCATGTGGGTGTGGATGTATGGATGTGGATATGGATGTGTATGTATGAATGTGGATACGGGATGTAGATGTATAAATGAGGATGTGAAAATGGAGGGTAAGCATGTAGATGTGGATGTATGGATGTGAATGTGGATGTGGATGTGGATGTATGGATGTGGATATGGATGTGAATATATGATATGTGATGTGAAGGAATCTGAAGTGAAGAGATGGAAAATGATGTGATTGGATGAGTACATATATAAATGGAATGTGGAATAAGTAATGTGGATTAATGAGGGATAATGTGGAAACTGTATTTGTAAACTGTTGTAAATGCTGTTTGTAAATGGCTGTTTTATGTCAAGAATGCTGGGGAAGCATTTTGACCGTCTTGTGATTAAGGTCGTGGAGACCTAACTGATAAAGTTGCAACTGCTGACGGAGAGTCAATGGAGGACGTCTCGCGTAGCAAAGTCGGCCGAGGTCTTGACCAGCCTCGGTTCGATTAAAATGGTGAGCTTCCGGTATGGTGGATGAGGGACCAAGGAAGCGGCCTATGAGTGAAGCGCTAGGTCACCTGCGAAGGATCCTAGAGGGTGCTGACCATACGGTGCTCGGGCTCTGGGTCGCCTAGGATACCCACGCGTGCATCGAGGAAGATATTGGAACAAGGAGTAAGAGTTGTTTTCTGAAACCGGGCATGGATCTGGTTAATTGACCTTGCTGGTCTTCAATGGATGAGTCCATGGCTCTTTTTATGGATCTGTTGGTTGATCTTGCTGATCTTCAACGAGAGTCCATCTTGATTTTTATAAGTGATTATATTGCCGAGTATTATGGGCTAGGAACTATTGAAAAGACCCCTGTGTGGACGGGTGGTGAGCGTTCTAGTTGCCAATGATGCCATAGATACTCTGATGAAGGAATGATGGAAATTATGAATCAACCAGATAAATTGGAAGATTGTGATCAGTGGTACTATGGTTTCATTAAAGGATTGTTTTAAAGTTAGCTGATGCTAAGAAAAAGGCAATTTCATATTGGGTGTGTAAGTGGTGTGGCTAGTTTTATGTTTGCATAAACTTCCGGCTAGGGGGCCTTGGAACTCTTTTCCTTGGTACCCGGGACAAAACCTAACCGAATTCCAAATTGGATCCCATCACTACAGTGGTTGGGCGGTTGGCTAACCCATGGGATCGGATGGGGTTAGGCTGGACTGATGGATCCGTAAATCGAGACTCAACTTTTGTTTTTACGATAGATAAAATAAATCCCAGACAGTAACTGTTCTATGGATAGGAATCAACGGCTGTGCCTCTTGAATGGGGAAAAAAGCGTTGATCCCAATGATCCAAGTGCAAGTTTCTTCCTTGATCTGACCAAGTATCTTATAGATGCAATTGGATCAGCTCGATCAGAAATGACCTTGACTACGTTAGAGTAAAAAGTTATCTTGGTGGAATCGCCCGTGCTTTCCGGTAAAGGAAGTTTTTTCGGGTTCAATTTTGGAATAACCGACGGATTAGTCTCTTATCCGGATATCCGTGGGTGAGGCCCCGAATGTGGGACCCCTGTCCCGCGCGAGAAGTGCTACTTCCGCTGCTAGTATACCAAATCTGTTACTCGGTGGGAACAGGGACCTCACAGTAGGTACATAAGGTACAGTTAGGGTTTCAGCAAGTACAATATGTACAGTTAGGGTTTCAGCAAAGTATAGCAAATGTGAGGGTTTTAGCAAGTACAATAAGTACAATTAGGGTTTCAACATGTACACATCAGAAAAAGGGAAATGAGCAAAGGAGAGTCAGGTGCCAGCTTCCAGGAGAAGAAGAGGTGGAGAATAATGGGGGAGAGAAGGTGGAGGGGTCAAGATACCTTGTACCTATTCACATGCCACAAACCATGTCAGAATACAGGGCATTCACATGGCTCATGGGTGGGTGTCCCTTGCCCATGAACTGGACACGTCATAATAGGCATCCACATGAAAACAAGTCACGTGAAAACAGTTTCAAACCAGCAGAGATGCATGCATATGCTTTATGCAATGGAAATATCTCCCGTTCTTGGAACCTATAAATAGGAGGTCTTCTTGAGCACATAATTGGCTTAATGGGAAGCCTAAGCTGGGAACCTTGATAGTCGGTTCCATGTCTTGGCCACACTACACGTGACATGAGGCCTGGCCTCGTGTAGGTGAGGCGAGTCCTTGCCTTAGTACGGGTGGCACAAAGCTCCCTAGCCTCCCGTACCTTGGCACGAAAATAGAGGAAGACCACTTATACGGCCAAATGGTGACATTGTTCCTCCACACAAGCCCTACTGCGCCGAAATTCACTCTCTCTTGCTTCCACTACGTAAGCTCTTATGTTGGGCCAGCTTCAGATTTTCTGATAGCGCTTGATGAGCTATGTCTCTCTTATCTCTATATCTGCTAATGGGCAACATATGTCTAGCAACTGTACTATTGTCACCTTTCCATGGTGCTTTCATCACTAATATTGAAGTTTTTTTTCTGACTATGAGCTAATTTCCTTTGCTGCTTCTCACTATAGCACCTCTTGCGAGCTGGCAAACTTCATAGTGGGCACCTCGTGGGTGGCAGCAACCTTGGCGTGTTGAGATTTCTCAACCTATGTGGCTCCTCTTTCCTTCACTGCGGTTGCTTGCTGCTACTTAAAGCCTCCAATTCTTGTTGTTGGTAGCACCTACTATTTTATGAATGTGCTTGCTTGTCAGCTTCAATGCTTTATAGAGATTCATGTTGGCTCTTTTTCTTGTGTTTTACTTTGCATATTAGCCATGAAAGTTGGCTATTCATTCTCCATGATTGAAGCATGCGTAGGTTGAAATACTCTCAGCTTGAATTTGCATCTCTTCAATTGCATCCTACTTAAGCTTGGATGCTGCTCTAGCCTAGAGGCTAGCTCCCCTTTGATTGAACTGTCTTTGGATGCGTCTCTTGCTAGTGTTGCTTCTTGCTTCTTGAGCTTCACAACTATTTCTCTTATCTAGGCTTCATAAATTATTTCTGCTACAATTTTCCAAATTGCCTCTTTCTTTGAGGCTCTTGATTTTCTCTTGGCCCATCCAAGGCTACTAGCCATCCATCCTATGTCTTCTTCTTGCTTGGAGAGACCATATCTCTGATCCAAAGCTTGCTTACCATGCTTTCATCATGTGCACTATATTTGTGCACCCATTATTTTTCGATGATGGCGCTCTCTACTACGCATGTTAGAATAATGGTAAGAGAATCAAAGTTCAATAAATCAAATGACTAGAATAAGAGATAAACTCAAAAACCACACATTTTCATTCATGGGATGACATCTTATATATCCATGTGTCTTTTGGCTCCTCATCTCGTATATCTCAGATGAGTCGCTACATATCACATGGCTTTATGGCCCTAAAAATAACAACTTAGATCTTTATAATTTATCTTTTTGTACGATTCTCACTTGGTTCTCTTCATTACCACCTCATGTCCCATGTTCCCATGGCTCCTCTATGCCATTTCTTCCAGCATTGGGAATTCAACAAGCTTAATAATAGTGAGGTAGACCATTCTTGGATGGTGGTGGCAAAGTGGAGTATGACATGCGATTGTGCGGAGAAGAGAAGGATGCGGCGAAAAGGCAGGTACTACACCACCTCATCCTTATGATTATCATTCTCATGATCATCATCTTCACCACCACTAAACAACAAAGGCATGCAGATTGTGCAAGCATCGCGTCATCGCAAGACGCATACCCATAGAAGCCATATCATGCTTAGATGTGTGCGTCATTATTTTACCTAGGTATGTATATCTTTTAGAGATTTTCTTTTTTTCTCTTAGAAAGATATAAATTTGCATATTGTGCATCGCGTCATCGCAAGACGCACACCCATAGAAGCCATATCATGCTTAGATGTGTGTGTCATTATTTTACCTAGGTATGTATATCTTTTAGAGATTTTCTTTTTTTCTCTTAGAAAGATATAAATTTGTAATAATGCCAATAATAAACCAGCATCTCGTACTACCTAGGACCTAGGTATATTTAGTGTTTGATTGAGATTGTTTTTTTTCTATAAATATAGGACATCACACATACAGGATTCTGAACTCTCTCTCTCTCTCTCTCTCTCTCTCTCTCTCTCTCTCTCTCTCTCTCTCTCTCTCTCTCTCTCTCTCTCACACACACATACACACACACAAACTCCCACCGTCATTAATCCCTCCTCCACCAAGCTGTTCGGTTCGTTACGTAATTAATTCGGTTCGTTATGTAATTAATCCCTCTACTAGAAGTAGCCGCGGCTGAGGAGATGGAGATGGCGAAAGTGAGTGCTTCTCTTTCAAGTATATGTTTACAGTCCTCTACTCATAGTAATGTTCTCTATTTTGTTTATTTTTGCTTGTACTCAACATTTTCACTCTACTTTGTTTATTTGTGCTCTCCATGTTTTGAGAGAGCCATTGATATCCTAGACCATGTATTACAGTGCTGTTCAATCCAACCCTCCATCCTCTCAACCTCTTCCTTTCAAGGTTTTCCAGCTCTCACAGATGAGGTGATGGGCATTCTGATCACTCTGTAGAGGCCACATGGATTTGTGTGCTTTACAAATCAGGTTGGGTATATCCGAGGAGTAAGGGGGCACCAAGAGCACCATCCTTGAAACATGTTTCTTTTATTTATGTCTAATGGTATCTACTAGGGTTGTTTTGTGTTTGTTTATGTTTTTTCTCTCTTCAACTTCTCATAAACTATGTTGTAGCTTTTATACTAGGCTGCAGCAAAAAAAGCCCACACAAGCCTGGGTGAAGCATGTGAAACTCACATGGAAGTCGCGCCCATGCGCCTTAGATGTTATCAACAAGGATGTTCACACAAGGGTTTGTGTAGCCCGTAGACTCATTCACGGCAACTTCAGCTCTCTTGCCTCGCCTCACCACCAGTACCATGCGATTGATCGATCTGGGTCATCAAAAAAATGCACACAAGTCGCTTGTTACAAGTTATTGGTGGCAGGACAAGTGTCTTTGGAGGAGCTTCACAAAAACTTGGTTTTGAATCTGATGAAGCGCATGGCGGTAAGTTTATTTAACACAAGTTCTGATCTATACATTAGAAGTTTGATTATTTTCTCAATGTGCATATGAACTCTATGTATGGATCTTTTTTTGTATATGCGATCTTACATGCTGAAAACAGTGTTCATCATGGTTTATCTGCTTAAGCTCCAAAGAGGATACCGAGGCACTTTCCAAGTTAAATAAGTTGAACGATATTGTCGGACTTCCCTCGGAATCCTCACAGTTGATTATGCGTTTAATCAACGAGGGTATGCTTTGGATTTATTCTTGTGGATGAATGTGTTTGTTAAATTTTTTTTAAAAAAATCTTGTCTTAATATTAACACCTTATTTATGTAGAGCTCTAGTGAGCTCAGTTATCAAGAATGTAAGAAGGAAGATGCTGCTAAACGTGAGAAGAAATCTATACAAGATAAAGGGAGAGTGGCCCTCCCTCTACGTGGGTAAAGGAGGCGGCTTGAAATTAAAAAGGAAAAAAAAGTGCTTTTTGCCATTTTGAATTCGAGCGAGTCAGAGAAACGTGAACTTCACGCTCTGACGTCAGGTCACCATCGTGGGTCTGGTCCAGTCACACAACCTCAGCCGCATGATTGCATTGTCTGTCCTCCGCCTACTGCTCCAGCTCTAGTGTTCTACCCCCACGATTGTCTACTAGGTCCACTTCCACGTCTGCTTGCTAGCTCAGGTGTTCTCAACCCTCTTGCAATGTCCGTTCGCGAGCTCCACATGTTCTCAACCCTCTTGTAACGCCATCTCAAGCACAGAGGGAGAGTAGCTGCCCTGATGGTTGTTTGTGTAGAAAGACAACCCTCCCATCACTCATGACGCTGCCCCCCTCACCTCAACACTCCTTCGCCTCCTTGAGCTCCTCAAGCGCCTTTGCCTCCTCTAGCTGCCCCCCCTCGCCTCAGCACTCCTGTCGAGCTCCTCAAGAACAATTGCCTCTTCTAGCTGCTTCATTGCTCAAGGTGGTTTATTTTGCTCAAGGTCATTATATCTATCCATATATACGTATGTATGCATATATGTATGTATGTATGTATGTATGTATGTATATATATATTTCCTCTATAGTGTATACAAGATGAGGGGAGAGTGTAGAATGATTTGTTTTGTTTTAAATAAAATATTTTTAAGTATATATATAGAGAGAGAGAGTAGAATGATTTTGGGTTTTTTAAATTAAAAAATGATTTATTTTGTTTTAAATAAAATATTTTTAAATATATATATAGAGACACTACAAGAGAATCATTGTTTTTCGACGCTTAGTTTTCACGCTTGCTCACGTCATCCATATGTGCGTCGAATTTGTGTCAAAAAGTGCATTGAAATATATGTGAAAACAGACATCGAAGTAATAGTCGAATTTAAAAAATGAGAGAGAGAGATTAGAGAGAAATAGAGATAAAGAGAGAGAGAGAGGGGGGGAGCAAGGGGGGACAGAGGAGGGTATAACTTCCATCACGCTCTTTGTATGAGAAAAAATGCTAGCTCCTCCTCCTCATCACTAAGGCGCAATTAAGAAAGTGCTCTGTTTTACAATGAAATTAAAGTTCATCATTAACTTGCTTGTCCTTAGCGAGATCCATGGCTCCAAATAAATCTATTTCTAGAAATAATCCATGATTGTTATATCAATTGGTAGAACCGATTGTCTTGTAGTAGTAGAAGGTAACTCATCCATGTCATCATCCTCTTCTAGCTGGTTAGAGGCTCATTTTTTTCATATAAATAGAAGGCTCTCCCTTTGTAAAAGGTTAATGGTGTTTATGCACTGTTACTCGACTCCTACCCAGAGTCAATTACATTGAATTTTCTTGATAATTCAATTGTTTTTGGCTTAATTCTCTCCAAAGTAATTGGTGGCCACTCTTGCTTTAAACAAGAGTAGAACCCTCAATCCCTTAAGCCAAAGGAAAGCTTACAACTCTATGTAAGCTAAATTTTTCTTACTTTTTAAATTTAAATCTATGGTTTTCTTGATTTTTCTTGTTATATTAATGATTAAAGTGAATTCTGATGCTATGCCTTGATGAAAAGGCCATCCCCTTCTCTTCCAAACAATTCAGCCTTTCTTTAAACTAGAATGTTTTACAAAAAGATTAATTAAACTTTTCTTATTGTTTACTCTCTTTCAAAGTGAAAATTGAGTAGATTAGAGTCCTTTACATCTAATTGAGGTTAATTTCAATTGAAAATAGAATGTTAAAAATGAGAAATGGTCAGCAATACAAAGGAGGTTATGGCAAAATTTTCTAAAGTTTTGTGGAAAATAAAAATTATTTTTATGTTATTCCAAAAGAGTAATTCCCCACCGTTTGTGCATTCTAAAAGAAATATTCTATTTTACTCCATGTACATATTCACTTATGAATATGCATGGATATTACTGATATTAATTATTGAATTTAATTTCTATGCATAGAATGATGCATAATGAAAATTTTATTATAAAAGTGTTGTTTTCATTGAATTTAATTTCTATGCATAGAAAGATGCATAATGGAAATTTTTCTTATAAAAGTGTTGTTTTCATTGAATGTAATTTCTATGCATAGCAAGATGCATAATGGAAATTTTTATTATGAAAGTGTTGTTTTTATTGAATTTAATTTTATGCATAGAAAGATGCATAAAGGAATTATTTTTATTTCAAAAGTGTTATTCTCATTAAAATTGATTTTATGTATAGAAAGATGCATAAAGGAATTATTTTTATTTCAAAAGTGTTATTCTCATTAAAATTTATTTTATGCATAGAAAGATGCATAAAGGAATTATTTTTTATTTCAAAAGTGTTATTCTCATTAAAATTAAGATATGCATAAAAAGATGCATAAAGGAATTATTTTTTATTTCAAAAGTATTATTCTCAATAAAATTGATTTTATGCATAGAAAGATGCATAAAGAAATTATTTTTATTTCGAAAGTGTTATTCTCGTTAAAATTGATTTTATGCATAGAAAGATGCATAAAGGATTTATTTTTTATTTCAAAAGTGTTATTCTCATTAAAATTGATTTTATGCATAAAAAGATGCATAAAGGAATTATTTTTATTTCAAAAGTGTTATTCTCATTAAAAGTTGATTTTTATGCATAAATAGATGCATAAAGAATTTTATATCAAAATTCATATTCTCTTATTCTATGATTGGATGTGATGTCAATAGAAATGATGAGATGTGAGGTGAATAGATGTGATGAGATGTGATGTGAATACATGGATGGATGTGATATGAATAGAGGTGATGAGATGTGAGGTGAATAGATGTGATGTGAATGCAGATAGATGTGAATGGATGGATGGATGTGATGTGAATAGAGGTGATGAGATGTGAGGTGAATAGATGTGATAATATGATGTGCTGTGAATCATATAGATGTGAATGAATGGATGGATGTGATGTGAATAGAGGTGATGAGATGTGAGGTGAATAGATGTGATGAGATGTGATGTGAATGAGATAGATGTGACTGGATGGATGGATGCAATGTGAATAGAGGCGATGAGATGTGAGATGAATATATGTGATGAGATGTGATGTGAATATATGTTAATAGAGGTGATGAGATGTGAGGTGAATATATGTGATGAGATGTGATGTGAATTAGATAGACATGAATGAATGGATGGATGGATGTGATGTGAATAGATGTGATAAGATGTGAGGTGAATAGATGAAATGAGATGTGAGGTGAATAGATGTGATGAGAATCAGATAGATGTGAATGAATGGATGGTTGTGATGTGAATAGAGGTGATGAGATGTGAGGTGAATAGATGTGATGAGATGTGATGTGAATCAGATTAATGTGAATGAATAGATGAGATGTGATGTCATGTGAATCAGGATATAAATGAATGATATGGGATGTAAGTGAATGTATGTGATGATAATGGATGTGGATGTGTATGTGAAGAATGGATATAGATGTGTATGTGAAGAATGGATGTGAATGTATATGTGAAGAATGGATATGGATGTGTGTGTGAAGAATGGATGTGAATATGTATGTGAAGAATGGATGTGAATGAGTATGTGAGAGAATGGATGTGGATGTATGTGAAAAAATAGATATAGATGTGTATGTGAAAGAATGTGATGTGATGTAAAGAGATGTGATATGACATGAATATATGTGGATGTGAAGTGATAGATATGAATGTATGGATAGATGTGAGTAGTCATACATGTGAACGATTGGATGGATGTGGATGAATGAGATGAGGTGTGTATGAATGAGATATGATGTGGATAGAAGTGATGTGATATAATGGTGAGAGGAGAATGAATGTGATGGATATGAATGAATGTGATGTGATGGGATGTGAATCGGGATAGATATGATGGTGATATAATGGATAGAAGTGATGTGATATAATGGTGAGAGGAGAATGAATGTGATGGATATGAATGAATGTGATGTGATGGGATGTGAATCGGGATAGATATGAATGAATGAGATGTGAGGTAAAATGAATGAGATGTGAAGTGAGTGAATGTGATGTGGTCTGAATGGATGAGATGTGAATGAATGTGATGTGATGAGATGTGGATATGGGTAGATGCGAGTGGATGAGATCTGATGAGATGTGGATATGGGTAGATGCGAGTGGATGAGATCTGATGAGATTAAATTGAGGAAAGATGTGATGAGATGAAAATGATGTGGATATGGGTAGATGCGAGTGGAGGAGATCTGATGAGATGTGGATATGGGTAGATGCGAGTGGATGAGATCTGATGAGATCAAATTGAGGAAAGATGTGATGAGATGAAAATGATGTGACTGGATGAGAATAGGAATACTTATGAAATGGTTGTGGAATTAAATAATGTGGATTGATGATGGAACAATGTGGAAAGACGCGAGTTCATTATAGAAACTTTAGGTATGACCTGTTTTTAAATAACTGTTTTATGTCAAGAATGCTGGGGAAGAATTTTGACCGTCTTGTGAATGAGATCGTGGAGACCTAACTATGAAAGTTGTAACAGCTGATGGAGAGTCAATGGTGGACATCTCGCCTACCAAGTTCGGCTGAGGTCTTGACCAGTCTCGGTTCGAGTAAAATGGTGAGCTTCCGGTATGGTGGATGAGGGACCAAGGAAGCGGCCTATGAGTGAAGCGCTAGGTCATCTGCGAAGGATCCTAGAGGGTGTTGACCATACGATGCTCGGGCTCTGGGTTGCCGATGATACCCACACGTGCATTGAGAAAGATATTGGAACAAGGAGTAAGAGTTATTTTCTGAATTCGGGCATGGATCTGGTTGATTGACCTTGCTGGTCCTCAACAGATGAGTCCATGGCTCTTTTATATGGATCCATTAGTTGATCTTGCTGATTTTCAACACAGATTCCATTTTCATATGTGAATATATTACCAAGTACTATGAGCCAGGAACTATCGAAAAGACCCCTCAGTGGTGGTGGACAGGTGGCGAGTGTTCTAATTGCCAATGATGCCATAGGTACACCGATGAAGAAATGATTAGAAATTAGGATTCAACCGGAGATTTTGAGGATTATGATCAGTGACACTATGATTTCATTAAATGATTATTTTAAAGACAGCCGAATCTGTGAAAAAGGTAATTTCATATTGGGTGTGTAAGTGGTGTGACTACTTTTAAGTTTGCATGAATATCTGGCTAGCGGGCTTGGGAACTCTTTTCGCTTGTACCCGGGACAAAACCAAACCAGATTCCTAATTGGCTCCCATCACTACAATGGTTGGGTGGTTGGCTAACCCACGGGACTGGATGGGGTAAGGCTGGACTGATGGATCCCTAAAATGAGACTCAATTCTGTTATGGTAGGATAGATGAAGTAAATCCCGGATAAAAATTATTCTAAGGAAAAGAATCAACGGCGGTAGGATAAATGCATATGCTTTATGCAATGGAAATATCTCCCGTTCTTGGAACCTATAAATAGTAGGTCTTCTCGAGCACATAATTGGCTCAATGGGAAGCCTAAGCTGGAATCCCTCTAATAGTGGGCTCCATGTCTTGGCCACAGTACAGGTGAAACGAGGCCTGGCCTCGTGTAGGTGACGCGAGTCCTTGCCTTAGTACGGGCGACACAAAGCTCCCTAGCCTCCCATACCTTGGCACGAAAATAGAGGAAGACCACTTATACGGCCAAATGGTGACATTGTTCCTCCACACAAGCCCTACTGCGTCGAAATTCACTCTCTCTTGCTTCCACTACGTAAGCTCTTGTAATGGCCCAACTACAAATTTTCTGATAGCGCTTGATGAGCTATGTCTCTCCTATCTCTATATCTGCTCTAGTGGGCAACATATGTGTAGCAACTATACTATTGTCACCTTTCCATGGTGCTTTCATCACTGGCGTTGAAGTTTTATTTCTGACTATGAGCTAATTGCCTCTGCTGCTTCTCACCATAGCGCCTCTTGCAAGCTCGCAAACTTCATAGTGGGCACCTTGTGGGTGGCGGCAACCTTGGTGTGTTGAGAATTTCTCAACCTATGTGGCTCCTCTTTCCTTCACTGCGGTTGCTTGCTGCTCCTCGAAGCCTCCAATTCTTGTTGTTGGCAGCACCTACTGCACATTTTCATTCATGGGATGATAGCTTATACATCCATGTGTCTTTTGGCTCCTCATCTCATATATATCTCAGATGAGTCGCTACATATCACATGGCTTTATGGCCCTAAAAATAACAACTTAGATCTTTGTAATTTATCTTTTTGTATGATTCTCACTTGGTTCTCTTCATTACCACCTCATGTCCCATGTTCCCATGTCTCCTCTATGCCATTTCTTCCAGCATTGGGAATTCAACAAGCTTAATAATAGTGAGGTAGACCATTCTTGGATGGTGGCAAAGTGGAGCATGACATGCGATTATGCGGAGAAGAGAAGGATGCGGCCAGAAGGCAGGTACTACACCACCTCATCCTTATGATTATCATTCTCATGATCATCATCTTCACCACGCCACTAAACAACAAAGGCATGCATATTGTGCATCACGTCATCGTCGCAAGATGCATACCCATAGAAGCCATATCATGCTTAGATATGTGTGTCATTATTTTACCTAGGTATGTATATCTTTTAGAGATTTTCTTTTTTTCTCTTAGAAAGATATAAATTTGTAATAATGCCAATAATAATCTAGCATCTCGTACTACCTAGGACCTAGGTATATTTAGTGTTTGATTGAGATTGTTTTTTTTCTATAAATAAGGTTATAGCAATATTGGTTCTCAAGGTGATATGTGTCATCATCAGTAAATAATAGAAATGAAAACTATAAATAATAATGGAGCATAAATCAAACACACGCATCCGCATCCAGGATATCACACATATAGCCATCCACCATTCTGAACTCTCTCTCTCTCTCTCTCTCACACACACACACACACAAACTCCCAACGTCATTAATCCCTCCTCCACCAAGCTGTTCGGTTCGTTACGTAATTAATTCGGTTCGTTATATGTAATTAATCCCTCTCCTAGAGGTAGCCGCGACTGAGGAGATGGAGATGGTGAAAGTGAGTGCTTCTCTTTCAAGTATATGTTTATAGTCCTCTACTCACAGTAATGTGCTCTACTTTGTTTATTTGTGCTTGTACTCAACATTTTCACTCCACTTTGTTTATTTGTGCTCTCCATGTTTTGAGAGAGCCCTTGATATCCCAGACCATGTATTACAGTGCTGTTCAATCCAACCCTCCATCCTCTCAACCTCTTCCTTTCAAGGTTTTCCAGCTCTCACAGATGAGGTGATGGGCATTCTGATCACTCTGTAGAGGCCACATAGATTTGTGTGCTTTACAAATCAGGTTGGGTATATCCAAGGAGTAAGGGGGCACCAAGAGCACCATCCTTGAAACATGTTTCTTTTATTTATGTCTAATGGTATTTACTAGGGTTGTTTTGCATTTGTTTATGTTTTTTCTCTCTTCAATTTCTTACAAACTATGTTGCAGCTTTTATACTAGGCTTGCAGCAAAAAAAAGCCCACACAAGCCTGGGTGAAGCATGTGAAACTCACATGGAAGTCACACCCATGCGCCTTAGATGTTATCAACAAGGATGTTTACACAAGTCCCCTTCCTAGAAAGGTTTGTGTAGCCCATAGACTCATTCACAGCAACTTCAGCCCTTGCCTCGCCTCACCACCAGTACCATGCGATTGATCGATCTGGGTCATAAAAAAAAATGCACACAAGATGCTTGTTACAAGTTATTGGTGGCAGGCCACGTGTCTTTGGAGGATCTTCGTAAAAACTTGGTTTTGAATCTGATGAAGCGCATGGCAGTAAGTTTATTAAACACAAGTTCTGATCTGTACATTAGAAGTTTGATTATTTTCTCAATGTGCATATGAATTCTATGTATGGATCTTTTTTTGTATATGCAATCTTACATGCTGAAAATAGTGTTCATCATGGTTAATCTGCTTAAGCTCCAAAGAGGATACCGAGGCACTTTCCAAGTTAGATAAGTTGAAAGATATTGTCGGACTTCCCTCTGAATCCTCACGGTTGATTATGCGTTTAATCAACGAGGGTATGCTTTGGATTTATTCTTGTGGATGAATGTGTTCGTTAAATTTTTAAAAAAAATCTTGTCTTAATATTAACACCTTATTTATGCAGGCGAGCTCAGTTATCAAGAATGTAAGAAGGAATATGCTGCTAAACGTGAGAAGAAATCTATACAAGATAAAGGGAGAGTGGCCCTCCCTCTACGTGGGTAAAGGAGGCGGCCTGAAATTAAAAAAGAAAAAAAAGTGCTTTCCGCCATTTTGAATTCGAGCGAGTTGGAGAAACGTGAACTTCATGCTCTGACATCAGGTCACCATCACGGGTCTGGTCCAGTAACACAACCTCAGCCACACGATTGCATTGTTTGTCCTCCGCCTACTGCTCCAGCTCTAGTGTTCTACCCCCACGGTTGTCTACTGGGTCCACTTCCACGTCTGCTTGCCAGCTCAGGTGTTCTCAACCCTCTTGCAATGTCCGTCGCGAGCTCCACATGTTCTCAACCCTCTTATAACGTCATCTCAAGCCTCTTATAACGTCATCTCAAGCACAGAGGGAGAGTAGCCGCCCTGTTGGTTGTTTGCGTAGGAAGACAACCCTCCCATCACTCATGACGCTGCCCCCCTTACCTCAACACTCCTTCGCCTCCTCGAGCTCCTCAAGCGCCTTTACCTCCTCTAGCTGCCCCCCTCGCCTCAGCACTCCTTTGCCTCCTCAGCACTCCTTTGCCTCCTCGAGCTGCTCAAGAACATTCGCCTCTTCCAGCTGCTTCACTGCTTAAGGTGGTTTATTTTGCTCAAGGTCATTATATCTATACATATATACATATGTATGCATATATATATGTATGTATGTATGTATGTATACATATATATATGTATGTATGTATGTATGTATATATATATATATCCTCTATAGTGTATACAAGATGACGGGAGAGTGTAGAATGATTTGTTATATATATATATATAGAGAGAGAGAGAGAGAGTAGAATGATTTTGGGTTTTTTAATAAAAAATGATTTGTTTTGTTTTAAATTATATATATATATATATATATATATATATAGAGAGAGAGAGAGAGAGTGTGTAGAATGGTTTTGGGTTTTTTAAATTAAAAAATGATTTGTTTTGTTTTAACTAAAAGATACACACACACACACACACACACACACACATATATATAGATAGATAGATAGATAGAGAGAGAGAGAGAGAGAGAGAGAGAGAGAGAGAGAGAGAGAGAGAGAGAGAGAGAGAGAGAGAGAGAGAGAGAGAGAGAGAGAGAGAGAGAGTAGAATGATTTTGGGTTTTTTAAATTAAAAAATAATTTGTTTTATTTTAAATAAAAGATTTTAAATATATATATATCCAAAGTAAGCCCTATGTTTGTATCACAGAAAACAAAAATCATCTTTGGGCATCTAACAACCGTAGCGTTGTGTTGTTTACTCAATTGGTAGAGATGGAAGCTCTCGTGTGTGTGGTCTATAGTAGTGATGTGTGCCCTTTTGAATGAATTCTAATAGGCTAGTAGAAAAAAATGATTCTTTAGTTACAAAGATGTTTGGGTCGAGTCTTGATCCCATTTACTGGAACAAAAAGTGAAAAGCTTTTTTGCTACCCTTTTAACAAGATTCGTAATAATCCCATGCTTATAGTTAATGGTTCTTGTAACCAATCTCAACCTTGGAATTAATAGACTTTGAGTATGTGAAACCCAAGCATCAATAGGACATTTATTATTTTCTTGTTCATCATGTTTATATCTAAGTACATAGCTACTCTATGCTATGTGGGATACATATATGTTCCATTTTGTTTGATAAATTGGGAAGGTATGTGACATGTTATGTCATTTGGGAAAATATCAGCTAAGTTTCCTCGATTTTATATTATAACTCCGTAAAATTTTGCAGTCCAAGTGGTTGGAGTTACGTATAGCCCAAGATTTATCATATTAATCTATAAGTATACTCCAGAGTAAGTATTGTAAAGTTTTAAGATGAGATTTTCAATCTCCTAAAAGTAGGGAACACATGGTTAAAATAAATTATACCTTATGCAAATGGTGATATTTTGCATCACTCGGGTTTTGGGGACGTGGATTCTTCCAACCAAAAGAAACAAGGTTCAGTTTTTGTGTCACAATAGTTCTCGTAATCATTTGATGGTATGGGACATCAAATGTTCTACACAGGCTCTTGGTGGTATGGGACACCAAGGAAAACATGTAAAAGTTCACTCTTGGGTTTTGGGGACATGGATTCTTGCAACCAAAAGAAATAAGGTTCAGTTTTTGTGTCACAATAGTTCTCGTAATCATTTGATGGTATGGGACATCAAATGTTCTACACAGGCTCTTGGTGGTATGGGACACCAAGGAAAACATGTAAAAGTTCACTCTTGGGTTTTGGGGACATGGATTCTTGCAACCAAAAGAAATAAGGTTCAGTTTTTGTGTCACAATAGTTCTCGTAATCATTTGATGGTATGGGACATCAAATGTTCTACACACGCTCTTGGTGGTATGGGACATTAAACGTTCTACACAGGCTCTTGGTGGTATGGGACATTAAATGTTCTACACAGGCTCTTGGTGGTATGGGAAATCAAATGTTCTACACAGGCTCTTGATGGTATGGGACATCAAATGTTCTACACAGGCTCTTGATGGTATGGGACATCAAATGTTCTACACAGGCTCTTGGTTGTATGGGGCATCGAGGAAAACATGTAAAAGTTCACTTTCTTGGCTTTTGTTTTCATGGTGCATAGTCACTACCTAGATTATGTTATGACATTTCTAACCATTGGTGGTTGTAGCCATGGTTTGCTGTGTCTAGAGGGGCTACTAATACAAAGTGATTAAAGGGATCTCTTAACATGGATATTGAGTTTAGAGCTAAACAGGTGGTTCAGTAGAGTAAACACAAGGCTGAGAGTTGATCCAAAGAGATTAGAGTCAAACCATAGGAAATTCAGTGTGTCACTCAAATCTTGATCTTCATCTTGCTACTTGTAGTACAATGTACCCAATAGTTACCTTTATTATTTTTATACTCATGCATGGTATTGTTGTATGTGCATGCACTTTCCAATAATCATCACCTCCCTCACCAGAAAGGTGTGCTGATCAAGAGAGATTAGCTGAAGAAGAGTGAGTGCTGATTCAGAGCGATCTGATGAGTCTCTTGGGTTATATACTGAGACAGAGTGCTCAGGGGTGGACCATTCATGTCTAGATGACCTTGTGTCAAATGGGGGTGATAAATTTATTGAAGCAAAAAGTCATAGTTTATTCTAACTCATATTGTGTGTTGGCTTCCAAAATGAGCTCAAATTTTATGGAAAGTCACAAACCTTAGGTGCTTGATATTCTAGATAAAGCCCTGAACCAATAAGATTAATCCAAATGTAGGAAGGAGATAAATTAAAGAATAAAAGAAAAACCCCTAAAAATGAGTAAATGCTCACATAAGATGAAGAGTTGACTAAGGACAAGGTTTATTAGTTAAAAAAGAAGAGATTTAGATAAAATGAAGCATTTTTGACACCTTAGTGTGGGATCCCCCCATGAAGGAGGCGTCTATTTCACATGTGTGAAGGAGTTTTAAACTCATAAATAATGAGATATTTTCATCTCTCCTCTCTCCTGTTTCAACTAGATCCAAAAAGTAAGTTAAGCTGACCCAAAAATGGTCAAAAATTGACCAAACTGATATGAAAAATTCTAGAATCAGTTTGCTTGATTAGAGGCTCATTGTTTCCTATAAATAGAAGGCTCCCCCTTTGTAAAAGATTTATGGTGTTTATGCACTATTACTCTACTACCGAGAGCCAATTACATTGAATTTTCTTGATAATTCAATTATTTTTGGCTTAATCCTCTCCAAAGTAATTGGTGGCCACTCTTGCTTCAAACAAGAGTAGAACCCTCAATCCCTCAAGACAAAGGAAAGCTTACGACTCTATGTAAGCTAAATTTTTCTTACTTTTTAAATTTAAATCTATGGTTTTCTTGATTTTTCTTATAAATGATTAAAGTGAATTCTGATGCTATGCCTTGATGAAAAGGCCATCCCCTTCTCTTCCTTATAATTCAGCCTTTCTTTAAACTAGAATGTTTAACAAAAAGATTAATTAAACTTTTCTTATTGTTTACTCTCTTGGAAAGTAAAAATTGAGTAGATTAGAGTCCTTTACATCTAATTGAGGGTAATTTAAATTGAAAATAGAATGTTAAAAATGATAAATGGTCAGCCATACAAAGGAGGTTATGGTAAAATTTTCTAGAATTTTGTGGAAAAGAAAGTTTATTTTTATGTTATTCCAAAAGAGTAATTCCCACCGTTCGTGCATTCTAAAAGAAATATTCTAATTTACTCCATGTACATATTTACTTATGAATATGCATGGATATTACTGATATTAGTTATTGAATTTAATTTTTATGCATAGAATGATGCATAATGAAAATTTTTATTATAAAAGTGTTGTTTTCATTGAATCTAATTTCTATGCATAGAAAGATGCATAATGAAAATTTTTATTATAAAAGTGTTGTTTTCATTGAATCTAATTTCTATGCATAGAAAGATGCATAATGAAAATTTTTATTATAAAAGTGTTATTTTCATTGAATTTAATTTTATGCATAGAAAGATGCATAAAGTAATTATTCTTGTTTCAAAAGTGTTATTCTCTTTAAAATTGATTTTATGCATAGAAAGATGCATAAAGGAATTATTTTAATTTCAAAAGTGTTATTCTCATTAAAATTGATTTTATGCATAGAAAGATGCATAAAGAGATTATTTTTTATTTCAAAAGTCTTATTCTTATTAAAATTAAATTTATGCATAGAAAGATGCATAAAGGAATTATTTTTTATTTCAAAAGTGTTATTCTCATTAAAATTGATTTTATGCATAGAAAGATGCATAAAGGAATTTTTTTTTCAAAAGTGTTATTCTCGTGAAAATTGATTTTATGCATAGAAAGATGCATAAAGGATTTATTTTTTATTTCAAAAGTGTTATTCTCATTAAAATTGATTTTATGCATAGAAAGATGCATAAAGGAATTATTTTTTATTTCAAAACTGTTATTCTTATTAAAACTGATTTTATGCATTGAAAGATGCTTAAAGGAATTATTTTTATTTCAAAAGTGTTATTCACATGAAAAGTTGATTTTTATGCATAAATAAATGCATAAAGAATTTTTATATCAAAATTAGAATTCTCTTAAAATTTATGTTTAAATTCTATGAATGGATGTGATGTGAATAGAGGTGATGAGATGTGAGGTGAATAGATCTGATGAGATGTGATGTCAGATAGATGTGAATACATGGATGGATGTGATATAACTAGAGGTGATGAGATGTGATATGAATAGAGGTGATGAGATGTGAGATGAATAGATGCGATGTGAATCAGGTAGATGTGAATGGATGGATGGATGTGATGTGAATAGATGGATGGATGTGATGTGAATAGAGGTGATGAGATGTGAGGTGAATAGATGTGATGAGATGTGATGTGAATCAGATAGATGTGAATGGATGGATGGATGTGAATAGAGTGAATCAGATAGATGTGAATGGATGGATGGATGTGATGTGAATAGAGGTGATGAGATGTGATGTGAATAGATGTGATATGAATCAGATAGATGTGACTGGATGGATGGATGCGATGTGAATAGAGGTGATGAGATGTGAGGTGAATATATGTGATGAGATGTGATGTGAATTAGATGGACATGAATGGATGGATGGATGGATGTGATGTGAATAGAGGTGATAAGATGTGAGGTGAATAGATGTGATGAGAATCAGATAGATGTGAATGAATGGATAGTTGTGATGTGAATAGAGGTGATGAGATGTGAGGTGAATAGATGTGATGTGAATCAGATTAATGTGAATGAATAGATGAGATGTGATGTCATGTGAATCAGGATATAAATGAATGATATGGGATGTGAGTGAATGTATGTGATGATAATGGATGTGGATGTGTATGTGAAGAATGGATATGGATGTGTATGTGAAGAATGGATGTGAATGTATATGTGAAGAATGGATATGGATGTGTATGTGAGGAATGGATGTGAATTTGTATGCGAAGAATGGATGTGAATGCGTATGTGAGAGAATGGATGTGGATGTATGTGAAAGAATGGATATAGATGTGTATGTGAAAGAATGTGATGTGATGTAAAGAGATGTGATGTGACATGAATATATGTGGATGTGAAGTGATAGATATGAATGTATGGATAGATGTGAGTAGTCGTACAAGTGAACGATTGGATGGATGTGGATGAATGAGATGAGTGTGTATGAATGAGATATGATGTTGATAGAAGTGATGTGATATAGTGATGAGAATGAATGTGATGGATATGAATGAATGTGATGTGATGGGATGTGAATCGGGATAGATATGAATGAATGAGATGTGAGGTAAAATGAATGAGATGTGATGTGAGTGAATGTGAGGTAAAATGAATCAGACGTGATGTGAGTGAATGTGAGGTAAAATGAATCAGACGTGATGTGAGTGAATGTGATGTGGTCTGAATGGATGAGATGTGAATGAATGTGATGTGATAAGACATGGATATGGGTAGATGTGAGTGGATGAGATCTGATAAGGTTAAATTAAGGAAAGATGTGATCAGATGAAAATGATGTGACTAGATGAGAATAAGAATACTTATGAAATGGTTGTGGAATTAAATAATGTGGATTGATGATGGAACAATGTGGAAAAATGCGAGTTTGTTATAGAAACTGTATATATGACCTATATTTTAAATGACTGTATTATGTCAAGAATGCTGGGGAATCATTTTGACCGTCTTGTGAATGAGATCGTGGAGACCTAACTGTTAAAGTTGCAACACCTGATGGAGGGTCAATGGAGGACGTCTCGTGTAGCAAGGTCGGCCGAGGTCTTGACTAGCCTCGGTTCGATTAAAATGGTGAGCTTCCGGTACGGTGGATGAGGGACCAAGGAAGCGGCCTATGAGTGAAGCGCTAGGTCACTTGGCTCTGCGAAGGATCCTAGAGGGTGCTGACCATACGGCGCTTGGGCTCTGGGTCGCCGAGACGATACCCACGCATGCATTGAGGAAGATATTTGAACAAGGAGTAAGAGTTGTTTTCTGAATTTGGGCATGGATCTGGTTGATTGATCTTGCTGGTCCTCAACGACGGATGAGTCCATGGCTCTTTTATATGGATCTGTTGGTTGATCTTGCTGATTCTCAACGAAGATTCCATTTTGATATGTGAATATATTACCGAGTACTATTAGCTAGGAACCATCGCCCCTGAGTGAATCTGATTGATTGACCTTGCTGGTCCTCAACGGCGGTCCATGGCTCTTTTATATGGATCCGTTGGTTGATCTTGCTGATTTTCAACGGAGATTCCATTTTGATATGTGAATATATTGCCGAGTACTATGAGCTAGGAACACGAAAAAGACCCCTAACTGGACACGTGGTGAGCGTTCTAGTTGCCAATGATGCCATAGGTACACTGATGAAGAAATGATTGGAAATTAGGATTCAACCGGAGATTTTGAGGATTATGATGAGTGACACTATGATTTCATTAAATGATTGTTTTAAAGATAGCAGAATCTGTGAAAAAGGCAATTTCATATTGGGTGTGTAAGTGGTGTGACTAGTTTTAAGTTTACATGAATATCCAGCTCTAGGGGGCCTGGGAACTCTTTTCCCTGGTACCCGGGATAAAACTTAACAAAATTCCTAATTGGATCCCATCACTATAGTGGTTGGGCCGTTGGCTAACCCACGGGACTAGATGGGGTTAGGCTGGATTGATGAATCCCTAAAATGAGACTCAATTCTGTTATGGTACGATAGATGAAGTAAATCCTAGATAAAAATTGTTCTATGGAAAAGAATCAACGAATGTGCCTCTTTATGGGGAAAAAAGCGTTGGCCTCTATGATCCAAGTGCAATCTTTTCTTGATCTGTCTATGGGACTTACGGGTTTGGTCAGATCAGTTGAGTAAGTTAAGGATTTTGACTACGTTAGAATAAAAATATCCTAGAGGAGTCGTCCGTGCTTTTCGGACGAGGGAAGTTTTTCCAGGTTCGGTTTTGGGAGAACCGAGGGATTAGTCTCTTGTCCGGATATCCGTGGGCAAGGCCTCGAGTGAGGGACCCTACCCCGCGCAAGAAGTGCTACTTCTGCTGTGCTAGCACCCCTGAATTCGTTGCGCGGTGGGGACATGGAGCTTTCAGCTGGTATCAGAGCAAATTTGGCTAATGTGGATCAACCGAGAAGCCAAAAATGTCAAAAATTTATGTAGCAGTAAAAGGTTGTGATTGTGTCATGAAATTCATACAAATTGATATTCTAACTGAAATTCATAAAAACGTGTATAATTGAAATTACCTTGGGAGGAATGTTCAGATGGAAATTTCGGTCTAATGGACCATATTTGTGTTAAGGATATGAATGTTATGATTTGAGGGAATTGTTATCTGATGATGAGTTCTATATAAGGGATCTTTATCCCAGGATTCTGTTGGGTTCACCAGACTTTAAGGAACCCCGGAATCAGTTGGATCTTAAGGGAAAGAATTGTCCTCTAGTTGTGACATGAAGATATCTCGCGTTTTTTAAGTGGGGAAGGATGTAAGATTCCTCCCTCCAGCTTTTGAGGTGTGCAGGTGTAAGAACCTCCCCTTCTGATCTTATAATTATTCCCCTCTTTGAAATAAAAGAAAGATCATGTTTTACCCTATTTTGGCATAGAGAGAGAAAATATCTAGAGGGGAGGTAATTCAAAATTGAGATATTTTTGGATATAAAATCTTCCTAGTGTCTAAAATGGTTTTCCCTAAAATAGAAATTCAAAAAGAACTTTCCAATGTGCAATCGGAATTAATTGAAAATAGGTAAAAAGGACCTTAGCCTAAGGGTCCAGATTTTCAGAAATTTTTGGATTATGGTCCAATTAAGGTTCCTATGGACCAATAAGATTAATCTAAATGTAGGGAGGAGATAAATTGAAGAATAAAAGAAAAACTCCCAAAAATGAGTAAATTCTCACATAAGATGAAGAGTTGATTAAGGACAAGGTTTATTAGTTAAAAAAGAAGAGATATTAAGATGAAATGATGCATTTTTGACACCTCAGTGTGGGGATCCCCCCTTATGAAAGAGGCGCCTATTTCACATGTGTAGAGGAGTTTTAAACTCATAAATAATGAGATATTTTTATCTCTCCTCTCTCCTATTTCAACTAGATCCAAAAAGTAAGCTAAACTAACTGACCCAAAATGGTAAAAAATTGACCAAACTTATATGGAAAATTCTAGAATCAGTTTGCTTGGTTAGAGGCTCATTTTTTCCTATAACTAGAAGGCTCCCCCTTTGTAAAAGGTTAATGGTGTTTATGCACTGTTACTCTACTCCTACCCAGAGCCAATTACATTGAATTTTGTTGATAATTCAATTATTTTTTGCTTAATCCTCTCCAAAGTAATTGGTGGCCACTCTTGCTTCAAACAAGAGTAGAACCCTCAATCCCTTAAGCAAAAGGAAAGCTTACAAATCTATGTAAGCTAAATTTTTCTTACTTTTTAAATTTAAATCTATGGTTTTCTTGATTTTTTTCTTTTATAAATTATTAAAATAAATTCTGATACTATGCCTTGATGAAAAGGCCATCCCCTTCTTTTCCTTACAATTCAGCCTTTCTTTATCCTAGAATGTTTAACAAAAATATTAATTAAACTTTTCTTATTGTTTACTCTCTTGGAAAGTGAAAATTGAGTAGATTAGAGTCCTTTACATCTAATTGAGGTTAATTTAAATTAAAAATAGAATGTTAAAAATGAGAAATGGTCAACCATACAAAGGAGGTTATGGTAAAATTTTCTAGAATTTTGTGGAAAAGAAAGTTTATTTTTATGTTATTCCAAAAGAGTAATTCCCACCATTTGTGCATTCTAAAAGAAATATTCTAATTTACTCCATGTATATATTCACTTATGAATATGCATGGATATTACTGATATTAATTATTGAATTTAATTTCTATGCATAGAATGGTGCATAATGAAAATTTTTATTATAAAAGTGTTATTTTCATTGAATTTAATTTCTATGCATAGAAAGATGCACAATGGAAATTTTTATTTTATAAAAGTGTTGTTTTCATTGAATTTAATTTTTATGCATAGAAAGATGCATAATGGAAATTTTTATTATAAAAGTGTTGTTTTCATTGAATTTAATTTTATGCAAAGAAAGATGCATAAAGGAATTATTTTTATTTCAAAAGTGTTATTCTCATTAAAATTGATTTTATGCATCTTTCAATTTTTATTATAAAAGTGTTGTTTTCATTAATTTAATTTTATGCAAAGAAAGATGCATAAAGGAATTATTTTTATTTCAAAAGTGTTATTCTCATTAAAATCGATTTTATGCATAAAAAGATGCATAAAGGAATTACTTTCATCTTGTATATCTCAGATGAGTCGCTACATATCACATGGCTTTATGGCCCTCAAAATAACAACTTAGATCTTTATAATTTATCTTTTTGTATGATTCTCACTTGGTTCTCTTCATTACCACCTCATGTCCCATGTTCCCATGGCTCCTCTATGCCATTTCTTCCAGCATTAGGAATTGAACAAGCTTAATAATAGTGAGGTAGACCATTCTTGGATGGTGGCAAAGTGGAGCATGACATGCGATTGTGCGGAGGAGAAGAGAAGGATGCGGCCAGGAGGCAAGTACTACACCACCTCATCCTTACGATTATCATTCTCACAATCATCATCTTCACCACCACTAAACAACAAAGGCATGCATATTGTGCATCGCGTCATCGCAAGACGCATACCCATAGAAGCCATATCATGCTTAGATGTGTGTGTCATTATTTTACCTAGGTATGTATATCTTCTAGAGATTTTTTTTTCTCTTAGAAAGATATAAATTTGTAATTATGCCAATAATAAACCAGAATCTCGTACTACCTAGGACCGTGAGCAGAAAAAAAATCTACCTTAGGTCTACCCAAAAGGTCTATTCTAAACACTTGGCACAGCTCGCTGGCTTGAGCCAAAGGCTGACATCGGACCCACAATAACTTGATCCGTAAACTAGACAAGCAAAGAATCTTGCAAAGATAAAACAAAATCAGCATAAACTCCATCAAAATAGCCTCCTATTTGAAATTTTGCATATCTGCTGACTTTCCATTTGAAACATAATGCTCTACTGATTTCTGACTAATCTGCTGCACTACTAACTTTTTGCTGATCTGACTTCCTATCCGTTCATTGAAATATTGCTTCCTCCGCATTTTGAAAATCGGACCATACTCCCTTGTCAAGCTGAATGAAAGAAACTTGATTAGCAAATTAGACAACACTTTTGGAAAACTTGAAAATTTCACCACATAATTCTACCTTGAATCCGATCTAATCTTCCACACCTATTGTGACATAGTCAGATTTGTAAAACTTGCTTCACATCCATCAAATATCTGCACTTGATATCCTCCAAGTTGAATGCTATCAAAACAACCTTTGTCAAATAAATCTGAACCCAAATCTGCTAAATAGTCAATTTGATCACCAACTTTCTTCACAATGAAAACATATTTAAGATTAGGTTGAACCTTTGACAACAAAATCAGAGATTGAGACATTTCAAAACCAAAACTTTGACCCTCAACAACTTTTGTAACTTCCCATTGATGAATTTGGCATTTTGCTTGAATCCTCCAACCATCAAAATCAGCCTCAATTAGCTCTTGTAGGTTTATTTGGCCATCTGCTATGAAAATGTGACACCAATATGCAAGAAACCTACTGAGATGTATACAAACCAAGTTTGCTCTGAAATCTGAAAATTCCATAAAAATCAAGAAAATAATCAGCATATAATCCTCTGAACCTGTTTAGATGTGATCTGATCCACAAACCATAAAAATTGATCACTATGCATCCTATAATGCATTCTTCGCCCAATCAGCAACTTCAAAGTCAGCAACACATGAAAATCTGAATTTTGAATCCTCCTCCCTGCACTTCTCAGTCTCTGATTTGAATCTCCTTTCAAAGAAGAAATTTCTAAATACTTCCAAAACATGGGGCGGAATTTTCTGAACACCTCGCAGATTTTTTGTCGAATCATTCGGTAAAATCTTTTTCTAAAAATCCTCCTGAATCCGATTTAACACTTTTGCATGATCTAAGATTGGATTAGCAATCCTCAGTCTATCCTCCACCTTTAAAATAGCATATTTCAGCTGTTTTGTCCTCTGCAAAACTAGGTACAAGTCCGCCTTGACAATCAAAAAATCCTCCAAGACCTGTTTTTTCTGTCTGAAATGATCTGACATTAGTTCTGAACTATACAAAGTGTCATCTACATATTTCACACCTTTGTGCAATTTTTCTGAACCTGACGAAATTTCCTCAACATCCTTTGAAATTTGACTCTGAAACAGTGAAATTTGATTTGAATCTGTTTATGGGATTCGTGTATCGATCCCGCAACATCTTCCAACTACAAATTCTCTTGTGTAGATATGTTTGACAGAAATTCCACAGTCACTGCATGAGCATACTCTAGTGGTAGATTAGGGGTATCTAAGGGCTCTTTGAGGCTCTCTTGGCCAAGCTCCTTTTGCACCTCCTTCTCCACCATCTTTAGTACTCCCACTTGATGACTTTCAAACTCCATGCTAATCCAAATGTCATCATCATCACTTGACTCCCATTCAAACTCATCCGCATATGCATCACTCAACTTCTCACATGCTTTTTGTAACTTCCCAATGCTTTTCCTACTACTGGAACATGACTTTCGCCTGTCTCCTTTGTGATCAGCTAACCATTCATATGCACTCTCCAAGACATCCTCAAAGTCATCTAACCTTCCGAATGCATTCTTCATTTCCTCCCAAGGTGATGCTGTATGCACTTTATGCATAATTTTATGAAACTTTGTGTGCATGGGTCAACCATACACCATTTCCTACATGCATCTCCCTTTGAGCACTCATCAATTGCACACGGACATCCTCTACCTCATGCTTTCGACTCATGCAAACCTCACATTTTTTCTTCTTCTTCTTACCCCCCATGACACACTCACATAATTAAAATACAACAATGATATTCAGCCCTCAAGAAAGATGCACCACACCAATCCGAGACCCATTAAATTTGCTAAACAGAGAGCCACGGATGCTGTACCGGGATCTGCAAAGTTCATTTAATTGGCTGCTTAAAATTGATTAAAATACTTTAAATTGATAATATTATGATTTCTCCTTGTAAAAATTGCCATAAAAAGTTACCTTCTGGCTGCAAAGCAGATTCAGTCTCCAAATCAAATGTCATCTGTGATTCAGATATTGTTTTTGAATTTTGACTGCAAAACTAACTACAAATTTTGACTTCTGTCTGCAAATCAGATTTGTCGACCCTCTAACTCCAATTTCATCACCTCGTTCTTGATTCCAATCATCTTCTGCTTGCTGCAAACGTTGCCGTCTTGCTGCCCACCTTGTGAAATACGAATGAAGAAATGGCTATGAATTCTCCAGCGTGAACTACCGCCTAGCATCTGACTTCCAAGAAAACATAACCACCTCTACAACCATCACTTCTAC
The DNA here is from genome assembly GCF_041138505.1 of Cibotium barometz. Taxonomy (NCBI): domain Eukaryota; kingdom Viridiplantae; phylum Streptophyta; class Polypodiopsida; order Cyatheales; family Cibotiaceae; genus Cibotium; species Cibotium barometz. Next base: position 25,992,767 of record NC_141056.1, on the reverse strand, counting down.
TACTGCTGTGCATCTTCTTGGCACCCGTCCTTCTAAACAGAAGAAAGCGAACTCGACCATGAACACCCATCATAAGCACCGTGATCGCCAGTGTTTATTGTTGCCTGAGCAGAGCAGTTTTTCTCCATTTCTAGGTCTGACATTTCACAATGACACTCACTCTAACAAACCAACACAGTCTCATCTTACTTCGAATTTCACTCTCCGAATTTCACTACAACTCTACACACATGTCTCACACAACACTGCTGCACTTGTACCATTCTCAATACACAGAATACAGAATGAAATGACTAGAAGAGATGAAGCACAAAATCTGTCAACTGTATTGTCATTACAGAATCCGCCATAGCTACACATAAAATCCGCCAAGAACCATATTCGTGTACCACTGAACAAAACGGCTCCAACTATATAGACTTCCCATGACTCTCTACCTTCCAAGATCCCAAAGCTAACCAACTTCCAAAAATACTAAAAATCCATACTATATAGACTTCCCATGACTCTCTACCTTCCAAGATCCCAAAGCTAACCAACTTCCAAAAATACTAAAAATCCATACATATAACTTGAAAAATAATCCGCCTAAGGTCTACCCAAAAGGTCTATTCTAAACAGTATATTTAGTGTTTGCTTGAGATTGTTTTTTTTCTTTTGGAGGAGCTTCAAAAAAACTTGGTTTTGAATGTGATGAAGTGCATGGCGGTAAGTTTATTTAACACAAGTTGTGATCTGTACATTAGAAGTTTGATTATTTTCTCAATGTGCATATTAATTCTATGTATGGATCTTTTTTTGTAGATGCGATCTTACATGCTGAAAACACTATTCATCATGGTTTATCTGCTTAAGCTCCAACATCGAGGCACTTTCCAAGTTAGATGAGTTGAAAGATATTGTCGGACTTCCCTCTGAATCCTCACGGTTGATTATGCGTTTAATCAACGAGGGTATGCTTTGGATTTATTCTTGTGGATGAATGTGTTTGTTAAATTTTTTAAAAAATCTTCTTAATATTAACACCTTATTTATGTAGCTGGCGAGCTTAGTTATCAAGAATGTAAGAAGAAATATGCTGCTAAATGTGAGAAGAAATCTATACAAGATAAAGGGAGAGTGACCCTCCCTCTACGTGGGTAAAGGAGGTGGCTTGAAATTAAAAAGGAAAAAAAAAGCGTTTTTTGCCATTTTGAATTCGAGCGAGTTGGAGAAATGTGAACTTCACGCTCTGACATCAAGTCACCATCGCACGTCTGGTCCAGTCACACAATGTAAGATTCCTCCCCCACCCCCTTTTTGATGTCTAGTATCTTTCCCTGTAATCAATCCCTCTTCAGAAATATAAAGACCTTGTTTCTATCTGTTTTAGCCTAGAGAGAGAAAAATATTCTAGAGAGAGAATATTCAGATTTTGAATATTTTTGGATAGAAAAATATCTCTTCTAATTCAGATGAGTTCCCCTGAAACAGAAATTCAAAAAGAATTTTTCAATGTGCAATTGGAATTAATTGAAAATAGCTATAAAGAACCTTAGCCTAAGGGTCTAGATTTTCAGAAATCTTTAGACTATGGTCCAATTAAGGTTCCTATGGACCAATAGCATCAATCCATGTGTAGGGAGGAGATAAATCCAACTTGTAAAAAGAAAATACCCAAAAATGAGTAAATGCTCACATGAGGTGAAGAGTTGAAAATGTACAAGGTTTATTAGTAAAAAAAACTATGAGCAATATTAAAAGTATGACATATGTAAGGAAGAGGAGTTCTTTAAAGGAGGTGCATATTTCACATAAGATGAAGAGTTGAAAATGTACAAGGTTTATTAATAAAAAATTATGAGCAATATTAAAAGTATGACATATGTAAGGAAGGGGAGTTCTTTAAAGGAGGTGCATATTTCACATAAGATGAAGAGTTGAAAATGTACAAGGTTTATTAGTAAAAAACTATGAGCAATATTAAAAATATGACATATGTAAGGAAGGGGAGTTCTTTAAAGGAGGTGCATATTTCACATGCTTGAATGAGTTTTAAACTCATAAAAATTGAGATATTTCATCTCTCCTCTCTCCTCATTCAAGTCTAGTTCCAAAAAGTTAGCTTAACTGACCTAAAAATGGTCAAATATTGACCAAACTGATTTAGAAAATTCTAGAATCAGTTTGTTTGGTTAGGAGCTCAATTTTTCCTATAAATAGAAGCCTCACCCTTGTTGAAAAATATATAGTGTTTATGCATCGTTACTCTACTCCACCTAAGCCAAGAACTGTGAATTCATTTAATAATTCACTAGTTTTTGGAGCTTCCCTCTTTCTTCAATCCCCATTAGTGGCTCCATCAACATACTTAACCAATTGATTGGTTGGGGGCCTCTACCGTGAACAAAGAATCAAGCAAGTTGTAAGGTAATTAGTGAATATTCATCTTTCTATAATTTCTCAATGTTTCTCTCTTCTCAACCCCTCTCAAGCTTGAGAAGTTTAATTGGTATGGTTTTTTTTAAATGCTATTGAAGTTTGAATAGTAGTGAAGAGTTACATAATTTAATAAATGCTATTGAAGTTAATTTTCATTTATGTTTAAATTCTAATGATTCTTATGTAAATTCTCTCTCTCACTCAAGAAATGGTCGTACTCATGACCCATTCTCAATCCAAATCAAGATTTTCATAAAGCTTTTCCTTAACCCAAGATAAAGCTATGCTTGAGGCCAAATTAATGGCTTTTTCTTATGCTTTTAGTTTATGTATATTGATGATTCAATCCATTATGGATTAAGGATCTAATTAGAGAATCATTTTAATTATTTCCTTAATGATAAGCTTTATCCCTTAGAAAAATTGAGATTTATCAGTCATAGCAACGGAGCTATGGCAAAATTTTTATAAAAATTATGCATAAAAAAATTTTCATTCAAAGCATAAAAAGAGGACTTCCTACCATATTCTAGGAATCATCATCCTAGATTAATTGAAAGAATTTCATTATAATCATGGAGAAATTAAATTTTAATATTATGCATAAAGGATAAATTTTTATATCAAAAGTGTTATTTTTACCATTTTTATTTTCATGCATAGAAGTATGCATAATGGATAAATTTTTATATCAAAAGTGTTACTTTTATTATTTTTACTTTCATGCATAGAAGTATGCATAAAGGATAAATTTTTATATCAAAAGTGTTATTTTTACCATTTTTATTTTCATGCATAGAAGTATGCATAATGGATAAATTTTTATATCAAAAGTGTTACTTTTATCATTTTTATTTCATACATAAAAGTATGCATAAAAGATATTCTTTTTATACTAAAAGTATGATTTTCCTCATAAATGGATTTTATGCTTAACTTAGATGCATAAGAGAAATTCTTTTATTCTAAAAGTATAATTCCCTACCAAATTGAAATCATGCATAAGAAGATGCATAAAAGATTGATTTTAATTTCGAAAGTGTTAGTCTCCTTAAATGGAATTTATGTATAAATAAATGTGTAGAGAAATCTTATATCAAATAAAAGAATTCTCTTTTTTTTTTTTAAAAAGATATGAAATGTGATAAGATGTGATAAGAGGTGTATGAGATGTGATAAGAATTGATAAGATGCGTATGGAAAGTGATAGGATGTGATAAGAGGTGTGATAAGAGGTGATAAGATGCTTATGAAATAAGTTAGGATGTGATAAGATGAATTAAGATGTGTATGGGGGGATGAGGTAAGAAGTGTATGTGATAGGATAAGATGTATATGGGTTGTGATAGGGCGAGAATGGATGTGATGTAAAAGATTAGATGTGAAAGTATATGGGGTTATATAAATGGGAACGTGAAAATGGATGTATGTATGTGGATGTGTGGATATGGAGATGGGAGTGTGGATGTATGAACATGAAAATGGATATATGCATGAAGATGTATATGCATAGATGTAAATGTGGATGTAGATGTGGATGTAGATGTGAATGTGGAATGTGGATGTATAGATGTGGATGTATGGGAATGTGGATGTGGATGTATGTGAATGTGAATGTAGATGTGGATGTATAGATGTGAATGTGGAATGTGGATGTGGATGTATGTATGTATGTGGATGTAGATGTGGATGTATGGATGTGTATGTATGAATGTGGATATGGGATGTGGATGTATAAATAAGGATGTGAAAATGGAGGTAAGCATGTAGATGTGGATGCATGTATGTGAATGTGAATGTAGATGTGAATGTGGAATGTGGATGTATAGATGTGGATGTATGGGAATGTGGATGTGGATGTATGTGAATGTGAATGTAGATGTGGATGTATAGATGTGAATGTGGAATGTGGATGTGGATGTATGTATGTATGTGGATGTAGATGTGGATGTATGGATGTGTATGTATGAATGTGGATATGGGATGTGGATGTATAAATGAGGATGTGAAAATGGAGGTAAGCATGTAGATGTGGATGCATGTATGTGAATGTGAATGTAGATGTGAATGTGGAATGTGGATGTATAGATGTGGATGTATGGGAATGTGGATGTGGATGTATGTGAATGTGAATGTAGATGTGGATGTATAGATGTGAATGTGGAATGTGGATGTGGATGTATGTATGTATGTGGATGTAGATGTGGATATATGGATGTGTATGTATGAATGTGGATATGGGATGTGGATGTATAAATGAGGATGTGAAAATGGAGATAAGCATATAGATGTGGATGTATGGATGTGAATGTGGATGTGGATGTGGATGTATGGATGTGGATATGGATGTGAATATATGATATGTGATGTGAAGGAATCTGAAGTGAAGAGATGGAAAAGGAGGTGATTGGATGAGTACACATATACATGGAATGTGGAATAAGTAATGTGGATTAATGAGGGATAATGTGGAAAAATGAGAGTTAATATAGGAACTGTATTTGTAAACTGTTTGTAAATGCTGTTTGTAAATGGCTGTTTTATGTCAAGAATGCTGGGGAAGCATTTTGACCGTCTTGTGATTAAGGTCGTGGAGACCTAACTGATAAAGTTGCAACTGCTGACGGGGAGTCAATGGAGGACGTCTCGCGTAGCAAGGTCGACCGAGGTCTTGACCAGCCTCGGTTCGATTAAAATGGTGAGCTTCCGGTACGGTGGATGAGGGACCAAGGAAGCGGCTATGAGTGAAGCGCTAGGTCACCTGCGAAGGATCCTAGAGGGTGCTGACCATACGGTGCTCGGGCTCTGGGTCGCCTAGGATACCCACGCGTGCGTCGAGGAAGATATTGGAACAAGGAGTAAGAGTTGTTTTGTGAAACCGGGCATGGATCTGGTTGATTGACCTTGCTGGTCTTCAATGGATGAGTCCATGGCTCTTTATATGGATCTGTTGGTTGATCTTGCTGATCTTCAACGAGAGTCCATCTTGATTTTTATAAGTGATTATATTGCCAAGTATTATGGGCTAGGAACTATTGAAAAGGCCCCTGTGTGGACAGGTGGTGAGCGTTCTAGTTGCCAATGATGCCATAGATACTCTGATGAAGGAATGATGGGAAATTATGAATCAACTGGATAAATTGGAAGATTGTGATCAGTGGTACTATGGTTTCATTAAAGGAATGTTTTAAAGTTAGCTGATGCTAAGAAAAAGGCAATTTTCATATTGGGTGTATAAGTGGTGTGGCTAGTTTTATGTTTGCATGAACTTCCGGCTAGGGGGCCTTGGAACTCTTTTCCTTGGTACCCGGGACAAAACCTAACCAAATTCCAAATTGGATCCCATCACTACAGTGGTTGGGCGGTTGGCTAACCCATGGGATCGGATGGGGTTAGGCTGGACTGATGGATCCGTAAATCGAGATTTAATTTCTATTATTACGATAGATGAAGTAAATCCCGGATAGAAATTGTTCTATGGATAGGAATCAACGGCTGTGCCTCTTGATGGGGAAAAAAGCGTTGATCCCAATGATCCAAGTGCAAGTTTCTTCCTTGATTTGACCAAGTACCGTTAAAGGTGCAGTCAGATCAGTTGATCTGTAATGATCTTGACTGCGTTAGAGTAAAGAGTTATCCTGGTGGAATCGCCCATGCTTTCCGGGTAAGGGAAGTTTTTTCGGGTTCGGTTTTGGAAAAACCGACGGATTAGTCTCTTGTCCGGATATCCGTGGACGAGGCTCCGAGTGTGGGTCCCTGCCCCGCGCATGAAATGCTACTTCCGCTGCTAGTACCCCGAATCTGTTGCACGGTGGGAACAGGGATCTCACAGTAATGTAAGATTCTCCCCCAGCCTTAGAGGTATACAGGAGTAAGAATCTCCCTTTCTGATCTTATAATTATTCTCTCTCTAAAATAAAAGAAAGATTCTGTTTAAAAAAGGAAGAACCTTTTTCCTGAATACTTCTCAAGAGTCCCACCTGTTTTAAGATTCAGAACAATGAGTTCAGAAGGAGAATCGATGTTTGGATATCAAGGTTTTGGTCTTCATTCGAGTACGGCCCAAAAGAAGTTCTTTATCTCTTGGGAAGAAGTTATCTCCTAGATATTGTGGACCAAAGAAAGTAGGTGATTTAGCTTACGAGCTTCTTTTATCTCCTCATCTCAAAGTTTGAATGCCTTCTATAGAAAAATGTGCCAAACCCAAATCATGGAAAGACGGTAAAACTTCAGTGGCAAGTTACCGTTGGCTTCTAAGTTACGCTAGCTCCTTCCTTTATATAAGTCGTAACTCGTTCACAGTAATCTTACTTCCATCGATCTCCTTTCTTTCTTAATCTCCTTCATGGCTTGGCAACAAGAATTAGTTTTATCCATGATGATTTCTCACCTTCAAGACGCAAGGGAGTCTGTGAAGAAAGATTTTATAGAGCAGTATGAGCGCTCACTTTTCCCTCACTTGGGAACTTCTGTAGCGCAGACAAAATGGCGGACCTATCAAGACATAACTAGGGTAACACCCTGGGGTCAGCAGCACTTTCGTAACAATGTCCGCTTGGCCATGGTTATTGAAGCTTTGGGTTTGGGTCCCCGATACTACTGCGTCATGAGATCAAGGCATCCTGGGTTTTCTGAGCGGGTCTTCTTACTGGCGTGTTTTCTTCCTCATGAGAAGATATGCCTTTACCCCGTTTTTGGCTTGCCTCTCAGAGGTCCTTTTCTTAGAACACCTCATACCACTGAGATAGGTGCAGCAATAACCCACAGAATCATTCCCATAGATGAGTTACCTTATACTTGTGCAGCTTGTGAAGACTGCTTTTGTGACCATATGATGGACGGGCTTATGGAAGTGTAAAGAGTTCCTCTATCTTTACTGTATAAGTTCCGAGAATGAATAAAGTTTAAATCTTGTTCGTATTTTGAATCTTGCTCTCTTTAAGACTTATCTTGGTGGTTAATCTTGATTAAAATTTTTCTCTAAGTCTCATATTCATGCATCTTGCGAAATTATCCCAGTTTGCGAGATGAGGACATCTCGCATTTTTTTAAGTGGGGTAGAATGTAAGATTCCTCCCCCACCCCCTTTTTGATGTCTAGTATCTTCCCCTGAAATCAACCCTCTTCAGAAATATAAAGACCCTGTTTTGCTAACTATTTTAGCCTAGAGAGAGAAAAATTATTCTAGAGAGAGAATATTCAGATTTTGAATATTTTTGGATAGAAAAATATCTCTTATAATTCAGATGAGTTCCCCTGAAACAGAATTTCAAAAAGAATTTTCCAATGTGCAATTGGAATTAATTGGAAATAGGTATAAAGAACCTTAGTCTAAGGGTCTAGATTTTCAGAAATCTTTAGACTATGGTCCAATTAAGGTTCCTATGGGCCAATAGCATCAATCCATGTGTAGGGAAGAGATAAATCCAAATTTGTAAAAAGAAGATACCCAAAAATGAGTAAATGCTCACATAAGGTGAAGAGTTGAAAATGTACAAGGTTTATTAGTAAAAAACTATGAGCAATATTAAAAATATGAGATATTTTGGGTATCCAAAAATGAGTAAATGCTCACATAAGATGAAGAGTTGAAAATGTACAAGGTTTATTAGTAAAAAACTATGAGCAATATTAAAATGATGCCATTATGACACATATGTAAGGAAGGGGAATTCTTTAAAGGAGGTGCATATTTCACATAAGATGAAGAGTTGAAAATGTACAAGGTTTATTAGTAAAAAAACTATGAGCAATATTAAAATGATTCCATTATGACACATATGTAAGGAAGGGGAATTCTTTAAAGGAGGTGCATATTTCACATGCTTGAATGAGTTTTAAACTCATAAAAATTGAGATATTTCATCTCTCCTCTCTCCTCATTCAAGTCTAGTTCCAAAAAGTTAGCTTAACTGACCTAAAAATGGTCAAATATTGACCAAACTGATTTAGAAAATTCTAGAATCAGTTTGTTTGGTTAGGAGCTCAATTTTTCCTATAAATAGAAGCCTCCCCCTTGTTGAAAAATAGTTAGTGTTTATGCATCGTTACTCTACTCCACCTAAGCCAAGAACTGTGAATTCATTTAATAATTCACTAGTTTTTGGAGCTTCCCTCTTTCTTCAATCTCCATTAGTGGCTCCATCAACATATTTAACCAATTGATTGGTTGGGGGCCTCTACCGTGAACAAAGAATCAAGCAAGTTGTAAGGTAATTAGTGAATATTCATCTTTCTATAATTTCTCAATGTTTCTCTCTTCTCAACCCCTCTCAAGCTTGAGAAGTTTAATTGGTATGGTTTTTTTTAAATGCTATTGAAGTTTGAATAGTAGTGAAGAGTTACATAATTTAATAAATGCTATTGAAGTTAATTTTCATTTATGTTTAAATTCTAATGATTCTTATGTAAATTCTCTCTCTCACTCAAGAAATGGTCATACTCATGACCCATTCTCAATCCAAATCAAGCTTTTCATAAAGCTTTTCCTTAACCCAAGATAAAGCTATGCTTGAGGCCAAATTAATGGCTTTTTCTTATGCTTTTAGTTTATGTATATTGATGATTCAATCCATTATGGATTAAGGATCTAATTAGAGAATCATTTTAATTATTTCCTTAATGATAAGCTTTATCCCTTAGAAAAATTGAGATTTATCAGTCATAGCAGCGGAGCTATGGCAAAATTTTTATAAAAATTATGCATAAAAAAATTTTCATTCAAAGCATAAAAAGAGGACTTCCTACCATATTCTAGGAATCATCATCCTAGATTAATTGAAAGAATTTCATTATAATCATGGAGAAATTAAATTTTAATATTATGCATAAAGGATAAATTTTTATATCAAAAGTGTTATTTTTACCATTTTTATTTTCATGCATAGAAGTATGCATAATGGATAAATTTTTATATCAAAAGTATTACTTTTATCATTTTTACTTTCATGCATAGAAGTATGCATAAAGGATAAATTTTTATATCAAAAGTGTTATTTTTACCATTTTTATTTTCATGCATAGAAGTATGCATAATGGATAAATTTTTATATCAAAAGTGTTACTTTTATCATTTTTATTTCATACATAAAAGTATGCATAAAAGAAAATTTTTATATCAAAAGTGTTACTTTTATCATTTTTAATTTCCTCAGCATGATTGCATTGTCTGTCCTCCGCCTACTGCTCCAGCTCTAGTGTTCTACCCCCACGGTTGTCTACTGGGTCCACTTCCACGTTTGCTTGCCAGCTCAGGTGTCTCTTGCAATGTCCATCGCTAGCTCCACATGTTCTCAACCCTCTTGTAACGCCATCTCAAGCACAGAGGGAGAGTAGTGGCCCTGTTTGTTGTTGTGTTGAGGTGAGGGAGGCATCATCATGAGTGATGGGAGGGTTGTCTTCCTCCGCCTCCTCGAGCTCCTCAAGTGCCTTTGCCTCCTCTAGCTGCCCCCCCTCACCTCAGCACTCCTTTGCCTCCTTGAGCTCCTCAAGAACATTCGCCTCTTCTAGCTGCTTCACTGCTCAAGGTGGTTTATTTTGCTCAAGGTCATTATATCTATACATATATACGTATGTATGCATATATGTATGTATGTATGTATATATGTATGTATGTATGTATATATATTTCCTCTATAGTGTATACAAGATGAGGGGAGAGTGTAGAATGATTTGTTTTGTTTTAAATAAAATATTTTTGAGTATATATATATATAGAGAGAGAGAGAGAGAGTAGAATGATTTTGGGTTTTTTAATAAGAAAATGATTTATTTTGTTTTAAATTATATATATATGTATGTATATATATATAGAGAGAGAGAGAGAGAGACAGAGTGTAGAATGATTTTGGGTTTTTTAAATTAAAAAATGATTTGTTTTGTTTTAAAACTTAAAGATACATACATACATGCTGCTACAATGGCGTTAACATCCGAAGTTCGAACTTGTGAAAGTTACAAAGCTGCTCATAATCTTATAATCCTCGCTTCGTTGTCTTCTTTCTCGCTTAATCAATCAATCACTCTGCCTCAGTTATGGGACACCATCACCACCATCACCATGGCCACCATGAAGAGCAGCAGCATCATGGACACCATGGCTATGCAGGCGCTCCTGCCGTTTATTATCCCCCTCCTCCCTCCGCGCACCCCCCACCAGCACCTCTGCCTTACGGCCATGGCGCCCCCGACCCTTACAACTACGCCATTCAGCCGGCTCCATACGGCGCCCCCTCCTTTGATCCTTACCGGCAGCAGCAGTTGAATCACGCCATCGCCGACCAGCATCGTCATGCCCGAAATGAGCACGCAGCAGAAGCGGGCGCAGTGGCTGCGGGAGCATTTGCTCTGGTATGTTCTTCCCCTTCTTCTAGGGTGTCTTGAATGTAGGGTTAGGGTTTACGCTTTCTCAATGGCGAATGAGTTTTCTGACTTTTCCTAAGGTCATGGTTTCTGATTGTTACTTGTAGTTGGATATTAAGATCCCGATGGTCTAAATAGTTTGATGTAGTCAATTATTGCAATAGCAAGCCATGCACCGCTCTTAGGGTTAGGGTTTCTACCTTCTTGATGTTAATGAATGTTGTCATCGTTTTAAGGTCGGTGTTTCGAAGTAGTATGAAAACCTAGGGTTACTGTGTGTCATGTTTAGGGTTAGAGGTTCTTGTTGTGTGATGTGGATGAGTGTTGTGATCCTTATGGCAGTATGAAGCACATGAAGCCAAAGTGGATCCAGCCCACGCAGGCAGGCACAAGCTTGAAGCAGAGATAGCAGGGGCGGCAGCTGTGGGCTCGGCAGCATACGCCTTCCATGAACACAAAGAGAAGAAGAAGGATGAGCACCTCATTGCCAGCCTTGGCGGCGGCCAAAGTCATCATGGCCATGGCCATGGCCATCACCACAAGCATGAAGAAAATCGCCATAAAAGCCATCACCACTTCTGGTGATATCATTGTCATGGAACATTAGCACCACCACTTTCTTTGTGTTGTTGGATTGTTTACGTTTTGGGTCTCTAATTATTTCTGACGCTGGGATTTCTATCTCAGCATATGGATTGTTATTTCATCAAGACTATCCTTTTTCTTTTTTTTTTTGGTTTTTGTATAAATATTTTAAATTTGATTTCTTCACGTTATGCAGTCATGATGACTTGTTTTGCTGTGTGGATGCGAAATTTGGGAGATACTGTGCATTAGAGAGAAGAAATAAATTTCCGAAGCTCTCTCTACATGAAGTATATGTTTTCAAAGAGTACAGTATTTGAGAAACAACTTGACAAGCTTGTGAAAGTAACACATTGTTGATGAGATAAACCAGCCATGCTTGTATATGAAACGGTGTGTCTATTCTGTTCTCAAGATTGAAGAAATTTGTGTGATTACACTAGCTCTGCAGCCATAAGATTTAAAGGATTGCAACCGAGTACCTTAAGTATGAGGAAACTGATGAGTTTGATCCTAACATTGTACAAATACTAATTTTTTTCCCTCTAAATGTTATAGTAAATTTTCAATTTGTATTTCTAAAAATCCCATTCAAGTAAACTATCTCAATTTTCAACGTCTTTATAAACCTCCTCTGACCTTCAAGTGCCACTTTCAAGTGATTTTAAATGTAACAAGGAAGAACATCCTATGGAAGAAAAGCTTTGCACATCAACTATATTCACAAAATCTTCCTCCAATTATTTCTTTCTAATTTCATGAATTAAGATTAAAACTTTGGTTCGATATTCTTCTCACTCAAATGTCATGTGCTTTCTTTTGCAAGGGGAGTGGGGGGGAGGAGGAAGAGGAGGAAAACCTATCCCTTATTTTCTAGTGGAAGTGGCATGTGATTGAGAGTTCACCATTTTCCTTGCATAATTATGCACTCGCGCGTCTTTTTAGTTATCCATTTTTGTTTTCTTCTTTATCATTTAAAATGTGCTTTCTAGATTCTGTTACTCACTCACACAATAAAATTGGCGAATGCCTTTACCATACGATGTAAAACTAATCATTATATTGTCTTGACTAGACTAATCATTATATTATCATGAATATAAATTTGCCACACTAGAATATAAAATCCATTAGGCTAGCTTGATAATTTACTTTCAATGTGAACTATTTGTTGATAGTGCACACCATTTGTGACCTTATGTACCATGGAATGCACATTTGTGTAGTCCTGGACCAAAAATTTGGATGATGATGAAAAACACATTTTTTAAACATGTTTTTTCAGAATCTTATCTTAACCTATGAATTTCAAAAATCCAATTCGAACCAAGTCCCTACTCAAGTAAAGCATGCTAATCATGTGGCAACAACGGATTAGTAATCCAAAAACATTGAGGTATTCTTGCTCCAAGAAAGCTGAGTCAAAATGGTTGCAACAACAAAATAGGACCAAGAAGTACAGTAGCGTTGAGAGAGTTGCAACAAAGGACCTTCTTCGATTTCTTTACTCAAAACAAAGACTCCATAGAGATATACGATTGTACGCAAACGAGAAATATTGCCACGGGTTGCTCGGCTTCTTCACCATTAAAAGGCACGACAGGCGGCAAACAAACACAAGGCACTTTTGTTCATTCTCTATATAGTAAAAAAAGACCATTCACTAGATAATTTCCTAGATATAAATGAGCATATCTAGGAAAAGTGCAAACTAGAGAAAATGAAACACTTTCCTAGATAGCTAACTAGGAAATAAAATGCATGGATTTTTTATATAGGAAAATTTATTTATATAGTAAAAATTTCCTATATAAAATATTTTCCTACAAGGAAAAAATCTCCTATGTAGGAAGATTTTCTCTATATAGAAAAATTTGCTTACATAGGAAAAATTTTCCTATATATGTAAATTTATCTATGTAGAGAAATCCATGCATTGTATTTTCTATAGGTAGCCTATCTAGGAAACTGTTTCATTTTCCCTAGTTTGCACTTTTCCTAGATATCCTTATTTGATCTAGGAAATTATATAGTTAATCCATTGTATCTCTGTCTAGAGAATGCTTATTAGCTTATCCTCTAGATAGGTTATGCGAGTGAATGAAAGGTGAGGTGCCCAATTAAGTGAGGTTTTCTTAATGAAGGTGGAAGCAACCATGCTAACACGATTTAAATGTTCATTCATAGCTGGTACTGCATGTTAAACTCTGTAAGAGATCAATGGTAATGATCTTTCATGATGACTGTGGTCATGTTGTGCCGAATGTGAAGAAAGTTATGAACGCTCTTGTCATGCTGGAGGCTAAGGGCATTTAGCATCCATCATGCCCATAGCTTGATTGAGTTATCCACACAATGGCTTACAGTCTATAGGTAGACAAAAATGTATCCAAAACAATGTAGGAGACAGACTCCATCTTTCCATGTGTCAAAAAACAAGGCAGAAAAGATGGCAGGTGTAAGCTTAGAAAAAGACAAGGTAGAAAAGACGGCAGCTGTAAGCTTAGAAAAAGGAAGTAACATACCTTTCCCCATCCTGCTAAGAATTTTGTCTGCATGTCGAAAGCACGAAAAAATGCCACATGAAATGTCACGTAGGCTGTAACGCCTGTGACCAACGGCAGACCGGATGGCCATGTTCGGGGTTCAGTGGGAGAGGACGCCCATGCGGAGTCATGGGCGGCCAGGCTAGTGTGGACGGCAGGCCACACACTATATAGCCTGGGGGATGAGGGGCAATCCTCATTCTTCCTCTATGGCTGGGTGGTGAGCCAGAGGCCGTCCCCTCCTGTGGTAACGCCCGGCGTTATAGACGGCAAACCGGATGGCCATGTCTGGGGTTCAGTGGGAGAGGACGCCCATGCGGAGTCATGGGCGGCCAAGCTAGTGTGGACGGCAGGCCACACACTATATAGCCTGGGGGATGAGGGGCAATCCTCAAGCCGAGGGGGACGATGACCTCTTGGTAGACCACGACTTTGACTAGTACCTTACTGACCCTGCCGACATCCTCACGGAGACGGAGTGCTCTAGTGGGATGTTTAGATATGTTAACACGCAATTGACGACCTTACAGAGGGTCTAGGATGACGTTGTCACGATGCTGCAGGGCATCTCCACACGCCTAGACGTGTTGTCCGCTATTTCGACATCTTCTCCTCTTCCTCGTGATAGACGCTCGCCTGCGACACGCGTCAACGTAGCCTCACCCGTGGTCCCGGGAGGACAGGCCGCAGTGCCTGCGAGGTCGCCCGTAGAGGCAACCTTGGCATTACTTAAAGATTTTAAGTTGCCTAGTTTTGGCAGCGAGGAACGAGAGCGTAACAAGGATTCTGTTAATATGTTCTTAGCGAAATGGTCGGACATTCATGAGCTGCGTAAGCAGCCTAGTCATGTGCAGCCCTAGAGGCTAGTTTCTTATTGTCTGGCAAGGCATACAAGTGGTAGATGAGTCTTACCACTCGCCCTACCACTTGGACAGCTTTCGAAACAATGTTTCGAAAGGAGTTTTTGCTAGGCAATGAAGAAGAGAGAAGTTGGGATGCGTGGGACAAGTGTTCGATAGAACACAAGACCCTCACCCAGTACATCTCTGACTATACAGAGAGCTCATACTCAATTTGAAGGGAATCGATGCATTCCAAACATTGAGGGGCTTCAAACGAGGCATAACAAATGATTATCTTGAGTATGTAGAGCCCTTGCAGCCTAAGGACCTCTCTCAGGCCATCAAGTATGCGCAAATCTATGATGACATCAAGCACCGTGGTGTGTGAGATGGGGCAAGGAGATCAGTGGATTTAAAAAAAAAGGGGTCGGGGTTTAAAAGAAAGGGTTTCCGTAGTGAAAAAACAGGGGAGAGGACGGAGGGGAGTCAGGAGGTCGTTGGTCTAAAAAACCAAGACCCTTCAAGAAAAAACGAAGTTCTGAAACCCACAAAAAGGAGCAGTACTTGTTGCAAGCACAAAAGGAAAATCGTTGCTTCAACTGCAATGAAGTGGGGCACAACAAGGCTGATTGCCCAAAGTTAAAAGCAAGCACTAGTGGCAAGGCGCCTAAGAGCGATGGTAAATCCTCTAGGCAATTGCACACGGTGCAGACGCTACCTCTCAGTGCCGGAGAGTTCAGAGAGGTTACGGTGAGTCATGGTGACGAGCGTCACGCTTGTTCAGTGACACCAGCTATGTGGCAGCCTAGTGTTGGTCCGCATGACATGGTGCGCATGTATGGCACCATAGGTGGCCGTAGAGTCACTGTCTTTATAGACGATGGGGCTAGCCATAACTTTTTGAACCATTCATTGGTCAAGAAGTTGAAATTAAAAGAGACCGCAAGTGATCATGAGTATACCGTTGGTTTGGCCAATGGTTGTGATAAAAAGGTATGGAATTCCGTGGTCTTGGGAGTCCCTTTGATCATGCAGGACTATGAGGCCGTGCTTGACTTCCAGGTCATGCATTTGGCTAGAGCAGATGTTTACTTAGGCAGGGAGTGGCTGTATAGCCTTGGTCCTAGCCTAGTTCGGAGTTATTTACACAACACATTATAGTTTGAGTCTGGGGGTAATATCATCACCCTACAGGGGGAGACCGTAGTGTCCCCTTTTCACCACTTATATCATCGCTCAAGTTATGCCACGCGGTTCGCAGTGGCCAGGTAGCACAAGTATACGCTTGTTACCCTCTTGTAAATTTTGTTTCCGTAGTAGCTGAAACTGAAAGTAATGTTTGCGTAGACAAACATGAAAAACAAAGCCTTGGAAGAGACCCACTGTTTTCTGAAAACCCTGTTTGGCATGCATGTGATGATGAAACAACAAAGTCCAAGGCAAAAGAGACTCTAAAAACAAAGTACGTAGATGCTTTGAAAAGTTTATTGCAAGAATTTCAAGATCTTTCCTACAGAGCTTCCAGATGGTTTACCACCATCAAGGGAAGTAGACCATGGCATCGAAGTTATGCCTCGGTCCAAACCAATAAGCAAGCCTGCTGATAGGTTGAGCCACTCCGAGGCACAGGAGGTGGAAAAGCAGTTGACTGAATACTTAGAGAAAGGGTTTATTCGCCCTAGTTCGAGTCCTTGGGCATCACCGATTCTTCTGGTAAAGAAGAAAGACGGTTCTATGCGCATGTGCATAGATTATCGGGCTCTTAATCAAGTCACGATTAAGAATAAGTACCCTATGCCACGTATGGACGAGTTGTTTAATCAACTCTATGGGTCGAAATATTTCTCTAAGATAGACCTGAGATCTGGGTATCATCAGGTTAGAATTAAGGTTGAGGATATTGCGAAGACAGCATTCAGGACACGATTCGGTCACTTTGAGTTTTTGGTTATGCCGTTTGGGCTAACCAATGCTCCAGCGACTTTTATGACGCTGATGGACAGTGTTTTACGTCCATACTAAGGAAAATTCGTAGTAGTTTTCCTAGATGATATTCTTGTGTACAGCAAAACACGTAAAGAACACTTGGCACATTTGCGATTAGTGTTCCAGTTATTGCGACAACACAAGCTATTTGCGAAGGAGAGCAAATGTGAATTTTTTGAAAGAGAAATTCACTATTTGGACATCATTATATCCGCCCATGGTACGCGGATGGAACCTGAGAAAGTGGAAGCTATTCTCAAGTGGCTAGCCCCGAAAAATCTTGAAAAACTGCAGATTTTTCTTGGCATGTCGGGGTTTTACCGACAGTATGTTAAAGGACTACGCGAAGATCGCAGTCCCGTTAACGGATCAATTGCGCACAAAGACAAAGAATATTGTTGGGAGGGAGACCAACAAACTTAAGGTAGCCATAACAGCTGCACCTGTTTTGACTATAGTTGACCCTACTGAGCCGTTTGTCTTGGAGACAGACGCTAGTGGTGAGGCCATCGGAGCCGTGCTTTTGCAAAGGGGACGCCCTGTTGCATTTGAGAGCAAAAATTAGATAGGGCTCAGTGTAACTACTCGGCTTACGAGCGGGAGTTACTGGCCATCGTACATGCACTTAAAAAGTGGAGACACTATTTATATGGTGCCACTTTTGAAGTACGAACGGATCACGAAAGCTTGACATGGCTTTCGAGTCAAAACAAGTTGAAAGGTCGGAAAGCTCGGTGGGCGGAGCTCCTACAGGAGTTTGACCGTCAGATTCGCTACCAAAGGGGTAAATATAATGTTGTGGCGGATGCGCTTAGCCGCATGCCACAAATTAATGAGTTAAGCTTTACGGTTTTCAAGAATGAATTCTAGGAATCACTCCGTGGCTTGTGTGACATGATCCTGTCTTTACAGAGGTCTGGCACGTTGTACGCGTACGCACTTTGTCACAGCCGCGCCCACCTTCCTCGTCGGCACGTAATGCTAGTCTAGAGAGACTGGCCGTAGGTGCGGCGGGTAGCGAAGCGAGAGTTAGTCCGGAGAGGCTAGCCGAGTCTAGGGGTATAGTTTTGAGCCGGAGAGCTCAGACGTAGGCCCTTCATCACCTTTGTTTTCCGACACAGTTTCAAAGGATGATGCTAAACTTTGTCAGGGGGAGAAGTATGCTAACTACTCCATTGACGACGGGTACTTACTCTACAAGGGTAGGGTGTGTGTACCAACTATTGGTGACTTTCGAGCATGCATTCTTAGAGAAAGTCACGATAGTCCAAGTGCTGGTCATCCCGGGATACAAAAGACATATGCACTAGTCAAACGACAATTTTATTGGCCTAGTTTGTTCAAGGACGTCTAGACTTATGTGTTGCAATGCAATAAGTGTCAGGTCAATAAGCATGAAAGGCTAAAGGTTGGGGGCTTGCTCCATCCTTTAAGCATTCCTCAAGGGAAATGGGAAAGCATTTCCATGGATTTCATCACCGGTTTACCCACGACAAGTCGAGGGAATGACTCGGTCTAGGTGGTGGTGGATAGGTTAACCAAGATGGCAAAATTTATTGCCACCAAGAAAATGGTAAAAATGCCAGAGTTGGCAAAACTCTTTATTGAACATCTCTACAAGCTATATGGCTTGCCCGCAGATATAGTGTCGGATAGAGATAGAAAGTTCAACAGTCATTTTTGGAGGGAAGTCTTCAAAAAGTTGGATACTACTCTGAGTATGAGTACGGCAGATCATCCGGAGTCTGATGGTCAAACTAAAAGAGTTAACCAAATTCTAGAGGATATGTTGCGTTCTTATGTTAGTAAGAAGCAATCTAATTGGGAAGAGTACTTGCCCTTATTGGAGTTTGCCTGTAACAACTCCAAACACTCAGCGAGACTGGATTTACACCATTCATGTTAATGTATGGATTCCAACCGAGATCTCCAATGGCTGTAGGCCTAGAAAAGGAAAAGATTCAATCTGTCAAGGATTTCCTTGAAGATATGAATGATATGCTCAGAGCCGCACGTGAGCATTCGTAGCGCTCAGGATCGCGTTAAAACTTATGCGGATAAAGGACGTAGAAAGGTGACCTTTGCAGAAGGTGACTTTGTATTCCTCAAGGTTTCTGCGCAGTCAGAAACCATGAAAACGGGAAAGTGTAATAAACTTTCTCCGAGATATTGTTGTCCTTTTAAAATCCTTAAGAAGATTGGGGACGTAGCATATAAACTTGAGTTACCGGAGAGTTCTCAAGTCCATCCTGTCTTCCATGTCAGTAAACTGAAGAAATCAGTTCACGGGTTAGAGAACGCAGTTTCTCCAGAGATTTTGGTGGACTTGATAGAGCCACCAAAGATACCACATGAACCTGAAAAGATTCTAGGATATCGTGACAGACAAACCCGACACAAAGTGTACCAGGAGGTACTTGTTAAATGGACAGATAAAGATGAGGAGGTAGCTACCTGGGAACGTCGTAGTGCAATTTCCAATAGGTTTTCCCAGTTTGTTTTCGAGGACGAAAACTCTTCTTAAGGGGGGGTAATGTCACGTAGGCTGTAACGCTTGTGATGACCGATGGCAGACCGGATGGCCATGTCCGGGGTTCAGTGGGAGAGGACGTCCATGCGGAGTCATGGGCGGCCAGGCTAGTGTGGACGGCAGGCCACACACTATATAGCCTGGGGGATGAGGGGCAATCCTCATTCTTCCTCTATCGCTGGGTGGTGAGCCAGAGGCCGTCCCCTCCTGTGGTAACGCCCGTAGCGGCGTTACAGACGGCAGACCGGATGGCCATGTTCGGGGTTCAGTGGGAGAGGACGCCCATGCGGAGTCATGGGCAGCCAGGCTAGTGTGGACGGCAGACCACACACTATATAGCCTGGGGGATGAGGGGCAATCCTCATTCTTTCTCTATGGCTGGGTGGTCAGCCAAAGGCCGTCCCCTCCTGTGGTAACGCCCGTAGCGGCGTTACAGACGGCAGACCGGATGGCCATGTCCGGGGTTTAGTGGGAGAGGACGTCCATGCGGAGTCATGGGTGGCCAGGCTAGTGTGGACGGCAGGCCACACACTATATAGCCTAGGGGATGAGGGGCAATCCTCATTCTTCCTCTATGGCTGGGTGGTGAGCCAGAGGCCGTCCCCTCCTGTGGTAATGCCCGTAGCAGCGTTACATATATCTAACATGAAATTTAGAGGTCAGAAAAACTCATAAACTAGAGAGGAATTAATAAAAGCATAAGCGAGAATACAACTCAACTTCAAGGTCAAGCCAACATGAAAAAGCCTTTAGTGAGAATGAGTGAAATGCATGGCAAATCAAACCACATATGTAGAAGTGAATCAAGCTGCCAAGTTGTAAGCCAAGATGTGGTGTAGGATTAGCAAGTGTCATTACAACGGGAAGTAATATTTTCTCCAAGATGAAACATGTAGTGCCCATCTTTGTCATCTTCACACCAAGGAGGGGATTGAGCCCTAGGCAACTCCGTTCACATAGGCATTCAGAGGAGCAGGACTGGACCTTGCTCGAGCAAAAGTGCCCCCTTCATCATGCCTTTCATGCTCCGTAAAATGATGCCCACTATTGGCAATAGGCTCGGCCTACACAAACCATCCAACGTCCATGTTCCACCATCATAAACATACTCTTTTATAATGAGACCCTTAACCATGAACAAATCAATACCAGCATATTTAATGTTGATTAAAACAAGCCATCGAGAGACATGCCTACTATTGATCTATAGCAACAAACCAAATCCCACCTTCTTCATCAACATGGGGCATTCAAAGATCTGTCTTAGGACCAAAATGGTGCCCAAAAGTACTCATGTGATCACTATAGCACAATCAAAATCCATTGTCTATAATTTGCCTCTTCGTTGGGCTTGGCTAGCGTGGCTTGTGTTTGTTGGAATGTCAGATGCATTGGCATGGCCTGATGCTGGAGGTTCCCACCAACATATCCAATCTAATCAGGAAAATGAATTGTTGAGAATTTTACAAAAAAATTTGAAAACTGCAAATTACAAGGTTCAAATACGCACAAAAAGAAGTCGCAGTTGTTGGATGAACATCGATAAAAGCATCTCCCACAGTTCCTTTCTTTCTGTGCTGTAAGCAAGGAGCATACTTGCTGACAGTGGCACATCACTGAGCCTTTACATACTAATGATTGCATCACAGTTATACATACTATTAAAAAAATTCAAAGAGAAAAACATTTACTAGAAGCTATTCAAAGGTTGAAAAATCTTCCATGATTTTACCTGTTGGATTAGGTGCTGATCTTCGATCTTATGAGAGGTCCCTTTTTGGTCAAGCTTAGAGCTGTTTTGCCCAATGTTAGCACCTCTATTTCCAACATGCCCTCCCCCTGCAAGACCATGCAAGCCTCAGTCATGCTGCAATAAATATTGTCAAAAGATCATACATGTTGATGAGGTCAATTTGTGAATGTGATGACTTGACTAACCCTGTATCCCAGTTTCACATAGTTCAATTAGCTCCTTTAGGATGGAGTCACCACCTTCGACACAACCTGCATGCAAAACATGAGTTAACAAACACGTCACACATCTAAAATGTTACAGGAGTTGAATAACACATACAAGGTTATTTTTCCAAAAACCTCTCTTCTAGGTGCAAATGATTCTTGAATGGTTCTGGTCTTATTATACAGCTAAACCTTCAATACACTACTTTTCAGCGGGTTTCTGGCCATCAAAATTTTTTTTAAGAATGTAACTTTATCAGTACATCCGTAAAGTTCTTTGTGTGATCCATTTTCCACCAATAACATGGGCCCAAATGTTGAATGGGTTTCATGGCATGTAGCATAATAATCTAGACGTGGATATTGTCCTTATTACATATTAATAAAGCCTCTAAACATGGAAGGCAGATCTGGGCACAAGGCAACTCCTTTGAGGCTTGGCAAGTAGAAGGGAATGGGCTGCCTGGCTTCCTCATTCCCCAAACCAGATTGGTTGGCTACAATGCAGCCCAACCAGCGAGGTCGGTTGGCCAGCCCCCTCTGCTACTCATTCTCACTCTTATTCAACATAGGCCCCTTACTCTCAATGGGTCTTGCTCGTAGACCACCTATGAAAGCCCTTGGATCCCTCCTCTTAAACCTAGGAGTTGAAGGCATGCTGACTTTGGTCAAGCCAGACTGCTCCTCCTTGTGGTACACACAAGACATGATGTATTAAAGAAAAAAACACAACAAAAGGACCCTAGTAGAGAGGGTTTTTACCTTTGAATGATGAGTAGGATCATGTTGCAACCGACTGAACCACTCTCATGCTACCATTGCCAGGAAACTCAACATGATCTCCGTCTACCTTTGTCCATGCCCATAGCCGTAATTTGGTGCTTTGAACTCCTCTATTCTAAGAAATGGCGGCAACCGCCGGACGAAGGAAATGTTTAGTGTCACGTAGGCTGTAATGCCTGTGACCGACGGCAGACCGGATGGCCATATCCGGGGTTCAGTTGGAGAGGACGCCCATGCGGAGTCATGGGCGGCCAGGCTAGTGTGGATGGCAGGCCACACACTATATAGCCTGGGGGATGAGGGGCAATCCTCATTCTTCCTCTATGGCTGGGTGGTGAGCCAGAGGCCGTCCCCTCTTGTGGTAATGCCCGTAGCGACGTTACGGATATGTAACACTGGTATCAGAGCGTGGTTCGAGGGAATCGTGAGAGTCCGCGCGTGAACGGGGGACCGGAGCTCTCGATGGTTTTCATCCACAATCTCCTTATCCTTATCTCGAATGGAGGGTGAGGAGGGAGGCAGCCATGGAAGAATGGAAGGGAAGAACTCTCTCTCTCTCTCTCTCTCCCCGTCACACACAGCATATTGGAGGTAAGCTTCTCGTTTGTTTTTCTGCGTTGAAGCTTATCTGCGAATAAATTTTCGTTTCGAAATCGTTGAAGCTTAAATCGTAGAGCTTTTCTGGAAAACAATTGTGTGTGGGGGGGGGCAACACCAGCCCCAATGTCTGCGAACGAAGTGGTTTCGAAGTCGCTCTATACTGTGTGTGGGGGAGGTTGGGGGGGGCGAGTGCAGCCCCACGCTTTGAAGACGAAGCTCCGTCTCTAAGGTGTTTTGAAGGGGGTGAACAGTCTTTTGAAGGGGGTGAACAGTCAGCAACCAGCCAAGTCAGGCGACTTGCTTAGCAGCGCAAGCATTGTTGAGGGGGGCCGAAAACCAGCCCAAACGAAGACAAGACCTGCTTAGCTGAAGCGAACGCCACGTTGAAGAGCCTGTGGGGGGGCGAAGAGCAGCCCCCAGCGAACAGGTGGCGGCCGGCCTAGGCGGCCAGCCAGGCCAGCCAGGCGGCCAGCCCCACGGCGGCCAGCTGAGGCGGCCGGCCAGCCGGCCAGGCCAGCCTTAGGCGCCCAGCGGGCGGCCAGCCAAAGGCCAGGCGGGCGGCCAGCAGAACGGGCGGCCAGGCGGCCATCAACGACCACCAGCGACAGCAGCAGAAAAAAAGAATAAAAAAAATAATATTTTATTTGTTCATTTTTTAAATTAAAAATGAAGCAGGCGGCCGACCAGCGGCGGGCGGCCATGCCAAACGGCGGTGGCCAGGCTTCCCACGGGCGGGCGGCCATGCCCGAAGCGGCGAGGGCCGGCCCGGCTCGTTATTTTATTTTATTTTATTTTATTTTTTTTTAAAAAAAACACAAAACAACGGCACACCCCCCGAAACAAATCCACACGACCGTCGTGTCGTATGGTCGTAGTGCCTGTTTTCCACGAAAGAGACCCACCGCACACGACCGTAGAGTCGCGTGCTAAGAGAGAGACAAATCCCACGGCCATAGTGCCGAGTCCTTCGAGACAAAGCCGTTCTGTGTCCGTTGTGCCTAGTGAACACGTCTATGACCGTAGCCCGCGAGAATATGCGCAATGCCTGCATCCTCCAATGTTTGGTACCAGTTGTGGACGCATTGGTAGAGTCCAACCCAATCGTGTCGTAGTGTACGTATACCCTCATGTCTGATTCGTGCCGTAGTGCACATGCTTTGCATTCATGGTGTAGTAGACGAATATATGTGCCGTAGCACACTAACCCCCCACCAACACTTGGAGTTATATCTTTGGGAGAAGTGTGGCACAGTCGTGCCGTAGTGCACCCTGGCCATTTGTGGCATAACGCACTTGCTCGTGCGGTGCACGTACGTCTAAGGGTGCCGTAGCGTGCCCATGTCTGCTGAACCATTGACAGTCTTGCACACACAAGTCATGTCATGGCGTGCACATGTTGGTGTCACGTCGTAAGTGCACTCATACCCACATTGTGCCGTAGTGCACTAGATTTTTTTTTAAGGTGGCAAGAGGGAAATCGATGGTAATGTTCTCGCGTAGTTCGAGAAGTATTCGTTGACAATACATAAATACATGATATAAATTCTCTCTGTTAGTGGTTTAACCATGTGGTTTATCACAAAGTAATATGAGAGCAGATCAGACACATTGTTCTTGTTGAAAGTCCACAAGAAGAAGTTCGTGACTCCAATGTGCTTAGACCCAATGAAAAATGTCTACTTGGATGTGGTCCATTGTGACGAACAAATGTAGTCCGTAGAGACACTTTTGCAAGCGCAGTCTTGCCATGGTCATGACTTCTAAAATTGGTCAATGGCATTTAAGATAGCTGGGATTGAGGTCGCGTTTGTAGTAGCCTTGATCACATGACCCATTAGCAACGTACTCTCTAGACATGACTAGTGTTAGACTCTGGGAGCGTAGCCTCGCCAGATTTCATTTTCCACTTTTGCGAGCGTCGTCTTGCTAGAGTTAAAGTTTTGTTCGGACAAATTTGTGTTTGTTTTGTAGTGACAAACAAATCTGAAGGGGTATAGTCTTGAGATGTAATGCTCAATGCCCTTATACAATTTGATCGAAGAGAACTGTTCTTAAACTTACTAGCATGGTTTTCTCTTCTTTTTATTGCCATGCGTTGACATCCCACTGCTCGAGAGTTTGTGGTGATCTTTCGAGGGGGGAAAGAGCTTTTTTATATGTCACATCAATTGGTTTGGTGGTAATTTGATGGTATGGGACATCCAATTCTCACGGAATCGATTGTAGTCTTGGTGGAATGGGACGCCAAGGCTTGTGCATGTAACTTGACTCTTTGGCAGGTCTGTATGTACACTTGTCCGTAGTGATAAAGTGTGCAAGATAAAATGTGAACTTTGAAAATTACCAAATATAGCCATAAGTTGGGATAAAACCATGATGGTAGCAAGACCATGATGGTGTGCTAGTGCTAACAGAGTGATTTAGTTCCGGAGTGATCTAAATCTAGAGGTTAGCAGTAAGACTAGTTTGGTTGGACAATTTCATGCATGGGGGATGCCCTATAGCATTTTGCAAGTGTAGTCTTGCCTATGTTCAACATAAGTGTGCGATTGTGAGCACATTTTAGTTGCTACCATATGAATTTGGGAAATATATTACTTTCCTACATAAGCAATTGTAATATTGCATGACAGGCTATTTTGCTTACAAAGTTCATGTGCGTGTAAACCCTATAAGTCGTATGACCCCTGGGAAATGAGTGGAGCATTTCTAGGATTTAATAAGGTTTTACATGGCATTAGTGAGTAGTATCTCACTCCAGATGAGCCTGGTTGTTGTTAGTATCGGATCCGACATATGTAGTGTACATAAAATCGGGCTAAGTTAGGATAGGAGGCTAAGCCGGAGAGCTTAGCGGTAAATCCTACTGTATCTGGTGAGTTTTGCCTTAACCGGAGTGTTAAGAAGTAAACTCAAAGTCTGGGGTTGAACCGGAGTGTTCGGAGGCAGACATATCTTTTGTTGAATCGGAGAATTTAGCAAAAGATGAGCTTGGGGTGAACCATGGTACCCAGGAAAAAAGCTCTTCACACTAAAATAGTGCACAATAATTTTAGGGTGATAAAAATCCATCGAAAGGAATGTTTTACAACTTTCCATAGATGAGAATAGACCATGTACTTTACGGAGTTAAAGTACATAGGTGGTGACTTCGGCGCCACATTTTTTGTAGGAAGTCACCAGTGGTGTGGTTAGGTCAGCCGAGACTCCACAAGACCTATGCACTAGTTTTTAAGTTGACCTCTATGATAAGGACGTCCAAAAATTCGTGTTCAAATACCAGAAATTGTACTGCAATGTGCAATGGAGGGGTCAATTTGTGTAGTCATTTCTTAGCAGCAAGTGACTTAAGCATCTTGTTATAGATGGTTGTATATGGTACTCCCACTCGGGGGAGGTACGCCATTGGGTACGGAGTTACTCACAAACTAGTATGGAGCTACTAGTGTGATGATAGTGGGTACGTAGTTACTCACTACTAATTCATAGCTGCTAATAAAATTAAGATCCTCGAGTGAAAAATACTCTAGATCAACATTTTAAATTACCGAACCACAATCCATGAGTATCGAGGTACTCATAAATATGTTGACGTTGCTCAAATCGGAAACCGATTTGTTCGATGGTATGAATAAGCAAGGAGAGTGGAGTAACTTAAAAGTTACACATCACTAGTCCTAGTGAGTTGTCGAGGTCATCCGTAGTTTGATGATCCCCTCTACCTATCAGATAACATTCAATTTTGCAAGCCCAGGCATTTAATCCGTAGTGATTATGAGTTGGGTGTGAGATATGGTTATGAAGTTCTTACAAGAGTACTCATTTATTTGCTTGTCATTGGTTATAGCTTGGTAGACATTGCCACCTGTGATGGGTAGGTAGCTTTGTCGCTATGATGAGGAGGCAGCAAATAATGTTCTCATAGTTATACTTCATACCAACACCAAACAGGGATAGGATGATATTCCTAAGTTCATCATCACGAAGTACTGTGATGTTTGCATTTATATTGAATGTATGATGTAATGAGACATTGGGCTTGTGTAATTACCATCAATTATCTAGCAACCTATGGCTTCGCAGCAAGCTCAGTCATTATCTGTGGATTGATAATGTGGTTATTAGTAGTTTGGAATTTTTTTGATAGATGGTACAACCCACCCAAATGATTCATAAGTGTGTAACCGCTTATGAAGGGTAATAATATGCAACAATGAAGCACTTTGTTACAAGTGTGAAACCACTGATCTGTTGCAAAGCAGTTTATCAATAGTACCACCATATGTGCGTAGACACTATATCACATCTTCGTTGCAAGATGATTAGTTTCTTGGAAGGACTCAAGAATATAACATATGATATTAAACATGGTCTAGATTTGTTCTTGGACCTATGACACTAGCGCGTAGTCCGCTTGAGAGTACAGTTTTTGAGGAAAAAAACCTTTCTTGAGGAAAAGGAGGGATATCCTCAAATATCACATAAACTCGAATAGTTGTGTGAGTCCAGACAATACTTGAAGGGATATGTCTGGTAATAGCAACAAAGAGTTGTAAGTGAATGGATGTAATTCCAGACACCCGTAGTGGTGCAAGAATCTTTATCAAACATCTCCACATACTACATGATTTGCCCGCAGATGTAGTATGGCATAAGAGATAGGAAGTTTGATTGTTATATTTGAAGGGAAATCTTCAAAAAACTTACATTTACTCTGAGTTAGAGTGGAGTTTAACCATCCGTAGATTGATGGTAGTTAAAAACTCAACAAGATTCTAGAGCATATGCTTGTGCAATGATGTTACTCTAAGAGAGAAAGTATCTCTCAACTTTGGAACTGATCCTTGTGATGCATGATTAGATTGGCCGTAGAGCTTTCCAAGGAGAAGTTTTAACAAGTTGGTGATGCAACATGGTAGCGTAGTCTACAAATATCTAGTAGTATAGTCTAAGAACTTACGCTACTAAAATGCTCTCCAGTACATTAGCTTCTGTGCTAATGACATGATGCAAAATAAGGCATGAAATTTGCCTTAAGTTTTTGGTTGAAATACCAAATCGGCTTGTGTGAGCATGATCCTGTCTTTACAGAGGTCTGGCGTGCTGTATGCGTACGCACTTTGTCACAGCCGCGCCCACCTTCCTCGCCGGCACGTAATGCTAGTCCGGAGAGACTGGCCGTAGGTGCGGCGGGTAGCGAGGCGAGAGTTAGTCCGGAGAGGCTAGCCGAGCCTTCGGGGTATAGTTTTGATAGTCCAAGTGCGGGTCATCCTGGGATTCATAAGACCTATGCACTAGTAAAAAGACAGTTTTATTAATCTAGTTTGTTTAAGAACGTCCAGACTTACGTGCTGAAATGCAGTAAGTGCCAGGTCAATAAACATGAACGCCTTAAGGTGGAGGACTACTCCATCCGCTGGAGATTCCTCAAGGGAAATGGGAAAGCATTTCCATAGATTTCATTACCGGTTTACCCAAGACGAGTCGACGGAATGACTCAATGTGGGTAGTAGTGGACAACTAAACTGGCAAAGTTTATTACCACGAAGAAAACTGTAAAAACGCCAGAGTTGGCAAAACTCTTTATTGAACATCTCTACAAGCTATATGGCCTGCCCGCAGATATAGTGTCAAATAGAGATAGAAAGTTCAACAGTCATTTTTGGAGGAAAATCTTCAAGAAGTTGGATACTACTCTGAGTATGAGTACGGTAGATCATCCGTAGTCTGATGGTCAAACAGAAAGGGTTAATCAAATACTCGAGGATATGTTGCGTTCTTATGTCAGTAAGAAGCAATCTAATTGGGAAGAGTATTTGCCCTTATTGGAGTTTGCCTATAACAGCTCCAAACACTCAGCGACGACTGGATTTACACCATTTATGTTAATGTATGGATTCCAGCCGAGATCTCCGATGGCTGTAGGCCTAGAAAAGGAGAAGATTCAATCTGTCAAGGATTCCCTTGAAGATATGAATGATATGCTCAAAGCTGCACGCGAGAGCATCAGTAGCGCACAGGATCGCGCTAAAACATTTGCCGATAAAGGATGCAGACAAGTGACCTTTGCAGAAGGTGACTTTGTATTTTTAAAGGTTCCTGCGCAGTCAGCAACCATGAAAACGGGAAAGTGTGATAAACTTTCTCCTAGATATTGCGGTCCTTTTAAAATCCTTAAGAAGATTGGGGACGTAGCCTACAAACTTGAGTTACCGGAGAGTTCTCAAGTTCATCCTGTCTTCCATGTTAGTAAACTGAAGAAATCAGTTCACGGGTTAGAGAACGTAGTTTCTCTAGATATTTTGGTGGAATTGATCACTCCACCAAAGATACCACATGAACCAGAAAGGATTCTTGGGTATCGAGACAGACAAACCCAACATAAAGTGTACCAGGAGGTACTTGTTAAATGGACAGATAGGGATGAGGAAGTGGCAACCTGGGAACGCCGTAGTGCAATTTCCAAAAGGTTTCTCCAGTTTGTTTTCGAGGACGAAAACTCTTCTTAAGGGGGGGGTAATGTCACGTAGGCTGTAATGCCTGTGACCGACGGCAGACCGGATGGCCATATCCGGGGTTCAGTGGGAGAGGACGCCCATGCGGAGTCATGGGCGGCCAGGCTAGTGTGGACGGCAGGCCACACACTATATAGCCTGGGGGATGAGGGGCAATCCTCATTCTTCCTCTATGGCTGGGTGGTGAGCCAGAGGCCGTCCCCTCTTGTGGTAATGCCCGTAGCGGCGTTACGGATATGTAACATTTAGTTTTTTTTAATGCCAGGTACTATTTTAAAAAAATGGGGAAAAAAACTAATGGATTCTCTAATTATTTTTCCTGCTAAAAACATGAAGGGATGTCGACCCTGGATCATCCATCTTGGTGTCTATAGATGAAGCTTTTGGTTGCCTACGTGTCTCTCACTGCATATCCTCTTGAGTCCCACAGCAATGCACATTCCCCTCACTATGTGGCACGTGCCTTTGAACGAAGCCAACTGATGGGATCTAGGGCAGAGGAGCGAGGCGTTCCTATCGTGGTGGGGATTTGGGCTACCCATCTGAAAAAAGTAAACTTGATGAGACGAGTAAACTAGGGCACCAATGGAAACGGGGGCTAACGAGCTGATATGGTGGGAGATACACTGATGTGGGGATGTGTCCAACGATGATATGGGCATTAATGAGTTGTTTGAAGCACAAGGACTGTCGGCTGTACCAAAGGGGCTGTCGACTGCTGCTGCTGCTGCAAGACGGGTGCTGTTGGTTGCACACAAGGGAGTCGGCTGTACCAGAGGTGTGTCGGCTGAACCAGGTTGGAGGCGACACTACAGGCGCATCATCATATAGGGCATTTATGACCAGTCGGCTAGCCGACCTCGGCCAGCACTCCTATGGTCCAAAGGGCCTATAAATAGGCACAAGTGCTCCTTGTTGTGGGCCTATCTTGGCATCTCCTATGTCAGTGTGCTTAAGATTCCTAGTTTTGACAGTGGGTTGGTGATTGGGGAGCATTTTCTATCTGCTAAACGATGGAATTTGCTGCTCTTATTTAAGCAAAATCCGGACCTAACTGTTGTGTCAGCTCCATTGGATGTATGTATGCAGGGCAAGTATGCATCTATCTACATGTATGAAAGGGCATATGCATGCATGTATGTAGTATGACTTTGTATGTACTGGCATGTGCGTGCATGCATGCATATAGTATGTATGTTTGTCTATGTATTTACGCATGTGTGCACGCATGCATATCCGTATGTATGTATGTATGCATGCATGCTCTAAGAGCACACAACTGTAACCATTGGAAACAAGCGCTTGCTTCACCTAAAGAAGTATCTTACCTGTGCGAGAGTCTCGGAGACTGCCATGTGCCATGTACTCATAGACAAGCATTTGATCCCCTTCTGACCAAACTGAGACAAGATTCTTGTGATGTACACGCGAGTGTGGTGAGAGTTGCACGTTTCCCATGCGAACCTATATCACCCTCAAATTTTGGGATAGTTTTCCAATAAGAAATTGAATGAATCGCACTCGGATCTTTAGCCTGTTTCTGCGTGTTCTCTTCCCTAGCCATGCATCACTATGCTTATACCAACAAAAAACAACCATTATTATCAAATCCTGATCATATCTAAGATACATATTAAAAACAAAGTTTACCTTGGGGGGGCATGGTTTGCAGCCTTTTGGTGCAAGGAAAGATGCCACAGAAGGGTAAGGGACAGATTCCAAAAAGGTAAACTTTAATTGATAACCATGCTTATATGTTGCTCTTGCCTACTAAGAATAGAGAAGAACAGTAGTAAAGGGGGCTGTTGTGCTATTCTCATAAACAAAACCACGAGTGAAGGCAATCGAAAGCTCATGATTGATGGGCTCTCGGTGGTACACCTTATAATGCTAGAGACAACAAAACCCTGACCAATCACATCCCAAAAGTATGCATGTCCCATACCATGCACTCCAAGTCACGTAGACTCCTGATGCGACTAGCAAATGGGCTATCCAATCACTGGTTGGGAGGCCCCTCTCCCAAAGTGTCTCACAGAGACTTAACTTTGATCATCTCAAAATGTTATAAGCACTAGTACCAGGCTAAGTTCGATGAGCCCTTCTCAACCCTTATGTGATCCTATGGACTCATAGAGGAAGTCTTACGGATCTTATGATCTCATTAGATCTCATTAGATCTCTAAAAAGATTTTATGAAATTATATGAGATCTTAAGAAAGATCATGAACTCATGTATATGGTATTATGAGATCTTAAGAGGTTTTACAGCTACCCTTTGAAAGCTATGTAGGTAAATTCTATCAAAACACTCACTCTTTCTCACCATTCCCATGCAAAATGTTCTTTCCCATTGTTTCGCAATATCAACACAAATCTTTTGTCCTATTTGTATATATTTTAACTTAGTGCAAGCTTAATATGGTTTCCCAATTTTGTTTTCAATTAATTAATTTGAAGTGGTGAGAGGTAACCTTAGAGATCCTTAGAGATGAAATCTTGACGTGTGGATGACTGGAGGTTCGAAGCTCTAGAGGTTTTTGTATTCCGGAGAGTTCGGAGAGAGGCTTTATATACGCTATGTGTAGTATTTTCTCGTTGGGCAATGACCTAGTGAAAGAGAGAGAAAGGCTATTGTATACGTTGTTTTTTTTTTAATTTACATTCTAAGAGACGTTTAACACAGAGTGAGAAAAAGAGATGGACATGAACACACTAAGAGGGGGAGAGAGGGAGATGTTTTAGCTAAGGTGTAAAACCTTACTATAATCATTAATTAGTGCTGCGACACATTAGAGGGAGATAATAATCTAAGATTTTGGATTACGTAGGAGAGGGAGAGAGAGAGAACATCTATCTGTTTGATAAGGAGAGAGAAAACCTTAGTTTCTAAGATAGATGTCCGTTTAGCTTGAATATGGGCATGCTAGTATTGGTAAAATCATTCTTACTTTTTGATATAAGATGAGAGGACATACCTACATTTTGACGTATGTTACATTGAGTTTTGTGTGTGTGTGTGTGTGTGTGTGTGTGTGTGTGTGTGTGAGAGAGAGAGAGAGAGAGAGAGAGAGAGAGAGAGAGAGAGAGAAAGAGAGAGAGGAGGAGAATTTAAGTAATTCAATTTATAATAATATTGATGCTTGAATATTAAGTATAAAAGTTTCAAAGTAACCAATTTTTTCAAAATAACCAATTTTTTCAAAATAACCAATTTTTTTAAATAACCATTTACTCATTTGTGGTTCAATTCTCCACATAGGCAATCAATTCTCTATATAGGAAATTGTATTATCTAGATAATAGCCTATATTTCTTATTCATTCTCTATATAGAAAATTGAATTACCTAGATATTGGCCCATATTGTGTATATAGTACATTGAATTACCTAGATATTGGCTCATACTCTCTATATAGGAAATTTAATTACCTAGATATTGGCCCATATTTCCTATATAAGAAATTGAATTACCTAGATATAAGCCCATATTTCCTACACATATACAGGATTGATTAAATGGGAAATACGATTGTCTAGATATATATAGGAAATTTCCATCAACATAACCAAGAAATCTCTCAAAATTTGATTAAATGGGAAATACGATTGTCTAGATATATATAGGAAATTTCCATCAACATAACCAAGAAATCTCTCAAAATTTCCTATATATGGTGAAGTTCACTATATAGGGAACCACCAAAAGTTCCTTGCGAGAGACGAGAAGCCAGAAACCACTAGAAGGATGCGAGCGGTAGTAGTCAGGTTGACACAGTGAAAAACAATGGTAACTCGTAAAGGAGGAATTCCAATCGGGAAAAAATAGGAGTTGCTGTGGTCAACCGGGTCGCGCCCTAGTCCCCAGAGGAAAACACAACAAGGTCCACTACATTACGTTTACCCTGAGGCGGCCCATCGAGCAAGCTGCTCAATCAGGAAGGAGTTTGAGATGCAAGGCCAAATTAGAGAGAGTTTCTCCATCAAACTAAAAATTGTATCTAGTACAGCCAGGAATTGAGATTGGATTGCAGTACACCATGTGGAAAGCTTTGGATTAAATTGATTTCCTCACAAATTCTCTCTAATACACATATTAGTGTTACTAGGAAGTTTCACAAATAGCAAAACAACTGTTGTACACATCAAATGACATCCCAAGTTTCACAACACAGAAAAACAAAGTCATCATGACTGCATACCATGAACACATCAAACTTCCAAAATGTTCGAGCAAGTAATGCCCATGCTTGTTCAAAATAATACATGAGAGAAGGATAAGGAAATGTATTTATAAAATAAAAAATAAAAAAAATTCACCCTAGAAGAAGGGGAAGAACATACCAAAGCAAAAGCTCCTGCAGGATCCCATTCATTTTATAGCTTTCGCGCTTACGCCATTGTCCTCGGTCGGACTAGTCAAAAACACGCAAAATAAACACACGTGACACTTCACACGCACTTTGACAAGGCCCTGCGCCTACCTTCTAGAACCCACCGTCTTTTTGCCATGCTACGATGTCGGGTTAGCTTTCAAATTAGCTAGGGGTTTGAAAATTTGGTGCACTCCAAACTCCCTCTGCCAAAAACCCCTCGTCCTTTTTTTCATTGCATTCGTGCTTCACGAGTGACCCTACGCTATGTTGAGATGATGGGAGATCAGGTTATTGCCTGGTGAGAAGTTGAACTTGTGCCATGAATTGCATGATTAACTGGGGTAATCAATTAGCTTAGGTGAAGGATGGAAACACTATTATGGTGCCACTATGGAGCCAACCCAAAACCAAAGCAGGAGGAGATACCTAGCCTATGCTGCACAAGATAAAAACTCCTTCCCAATCCTCAAGATTACCCCATTGAAGAGGACACGGCTAGTATATGTTCAGTGCCCGCCTCTCAGCATGTATATCACATTGATGTATGGTACACATTTGTACGGTCCCCCATTATGAGGAGAAGCCATTGGTGCACATATCTTTAGTGGGAACCCCAGCTTATATGCTGGAAGGGGTCGTGGTTGTGACCGTTGGATGATTAAGAGATGATGAGGTGTACAAGCGTTAGCTAGCCCGAAAAGATATAGAGAATATTCGGACGCATCCACCATACTATCTGCAGCACTATAAATGGGCATAGTTGGCACAAGCTAAGGCATCCAATGCTTGTGAGCATATATTCCCTATACTCTCAGTACGCTCTCCATCTAGAGTATGTCTAGATCGCCATCTAAGCTCTACACTAGAGCGCACGGGTGGACAGTCCCATCATATTGTACCTATCTCTTTTTTGGTATAATCAAAATTTTAAAATTCTCTCCATTCTCTCTATTGCATTGTCTAGTGTAATTTCTCTTGTTGTATCTTTTTCCACTGTGCCATATTCTTACAGACACCACATTGCCAATCCAATCAAATGATGTAACCAAGGATTTGACATCTATGTGCAAAGCCTATGCCAAACCCTATTATGATGGCAAGAAGAGGGTATGGGTATCTGAAGTTATAGCTCTTCGAAAGGAAAGAAGAGTGGCAGCCAAATCTTATCACCGACATTAGGAGAGCTGGATTAGGTGAAGTTTTCATCACATAACCCATCATCATATACAAGATGTTGGGTGCCTACCATGGTACTATAGGGCACATGGATACTTTGAAAGAGACTAAAAAGATATGGGGTCCAAAACAAGTGACAAGTCGAAAACCATACCCGTTTAGCAAATCAAAGAACTAATATGTTAGGATGGAGTGGCGGCCTAAGGTGATACCCTCCCCAAAATACATTGCGAGCAGGAAGGCACAAGAACCTAGACAAGTATGGAGGCCTAAGCCACAAGAACCTTCATGCACCAAGGAATGGTGGCCCAAGGTGATACCCTTGCCAAAATCCTCCCCAAAATGTAGTGCCAACAAGAAGCCACAAGAACCTGGATAAGTACGGAGGCCTAAGGCACAAAAACCTTCTTGAACCAAGGGCATTAATGACCAAGAAGCGGCCAATGATAGGGTAAAATAGCTAATTCTTTAAAAGCCTACTCCAAGGCAAAAGAGAAGGTGACACAACAAAAAGAACCCACTTCCAAATAGGAGGTGGATACACAAGAAACCTTTCAATGTTTATGGACATATATACACACACACATAAGAACTCAAATGTTGCATCCAATAGGAACCCCAACATTCTACTCCAACATGCCAAGGCTACCTTCCCAAAAGGCTACTAGAGGGATCCGAATACATAGATAGTATTAACATCCAGGGGCATTCTTATTCTCTATCAAGAAAATTCAAACAAGGTGAAATTCTCACATCCATGAGAATCGTTATGATCTTCATGTCCGTGAAAATATCAATAAATTTGCCAAGCAAAAGAGGAAATAACAACTAACACCATGGTAGCTCCCTAATTTTAAAAAAATCAATTCTCACACCATGAGAATCTCCCAGATTTTCATGCACATAAAAATTTAACTAACACTCTGATTGGGAAGAATACTAATGGGAAAGGGGTGTGCATAACCCTTTCAGTTACACCCAGAATGAACTAATGATACACATTATTAGACTTCATATGTGTGAAATAAGCTACGATTTTCACGCTTATGAAAATTAAACCTACATTTTCATCTCAGAAGCATGGTGCTCCCAATCCATCTTAGGACTAGCCAGGCTTGATGAATTAGTCAATGACAACTATGATAAAGCATGTTCGAGTTTCCCTATTGGGATCCACAAAGTCTAAGTCCCATTTACAAATGGTTGTTCCAAGATTATAGGGACCAGGGGCATTTGATCCTTCTCTTGGACCACAAAAAACATTTGGCATTAATTGCAATGCTTCAAAATTTCAATTGCAATGTCCAAAGAGTGTAGGCCACTATAAGGCCGACTTGAAGAACATTGTGGGTTATTGTGTCCCAAAATCTCTCTCTCTCTTTGGGAGAGAGAGAGAGAGAGAGAGAGAGAGAGAGAGAATTGTGTATGTGGCTAGAGTATCCTCTCTTTATAAATTATAAGCATGAGTCGGCCAAAATTAATCCATGCCAAAGGCAAACCCCATACTATAATTTCCGTGGCTTCCCTCGGATACATTCCAGAAGTCCTGAGGGGAACCGGAGCTGTTTTGGCAGAATGTAGTTCCGTCAGACCTTGTGAGTAACTTAAAAGTGCGGTTGTTTAATCCGATTGATTAAGGAAGGTGTAGTTGTCGGCCTAGTCATACACATTTTGTAAACTGGAAGAGAGGCATCTCATGTGCGGCAAAGGCGACGAACTCATGTAATTACACCTTTTCGATCTTAGAAATCCTATTCTTTCAACATGTCTCCTTGCATCCAATAGAAAATTTCGACATGTCAATTTTCTTAGTCCTATTGTGCTTCTCTGTTATGCTCACATGCATCCAAAATAAAATTTTGACATGTCAATATGCATATAAAAAATTAGATCCCAATTGGGGAATCTCAAGATGGGTTTGCTTTAGCTCTTTGTATGGCCATTGATATTCATCTATCTAGTTGGGAGGATACCAAGATGGGTGTTCTTTCTAATTTCTTGTTTAGCTTTTTTTATGACCATCTATCTAGTTGGGGGATCCCAAGATGGGTGTTCTTGCCACTTTTTGTAAGCACATTGGCATTTGTCACCTATCTATTCATATCTATTCAAAGAAGACAATTAGCAACTTGTATAAAGGTTTCATGTATATAGCATACAAGAAGATGAACTCTGTAGTAATTCCTGACATGCGCCATAAATCTCCACACCCCTTTATAGTTTATGGGTGGTGGTAGTTCCAAGATCACATGGATCCTATTCTCATCTATGGATGTCCCATTGTTGGAAATGATGTGTCCAAGGATGACTCTATGCTTAACCCCCCAAAATTGGCATCTGAGTGAGTTCAATGAGATGATGTGGTAGAGTCTACACCTCTCAAAAAACTTGTCTCAAATAAGCAAGATGCTAAATTAAAATAGGATCTATGTGGTCATGTCATGGATGTCCCCATATGGAGGCCTATATAGATACACGATTAGATCTTCTCCACATATTTCATCACACAACTCATCAATCATCATCATTGTGAGTTTACTCCCTATATAGATACACGGTTAGCCCCTTCTCCACATAATTCATCACACAATTCATCATCATCACTATGAGTTTACTCCCTAGCTTCTACTAGCATATAGATACACGATTAGATCTTCTCCACATATTTCATCACACAACTCATCAATCATCATCATTGTGAGTTTACTCCCTATATAGATACACGGTTAGCCCCTTCTCCACATAATTCATCACACAATTCATCATCATCACTATGAGTTTACTCCCTAGCTTCTACTAGCATATGAGTTTACTCCCTAGCTTCTACTAGCCAGGGATTTCATTCACGTGATCACGTTAACCGCGAAGTGGTAATAACACTAGTTAATAACACTCTCACACACTTGTTAATATCATAGATATTCACACAACCGGGAGAAACCTGCTATCCCGGTTTTCCCGGCGGGCTACTAGCTTGGCCCGGCGGGCCACTATTTAGCCCGGCGGGCTGCTTATCTAGCCCGGCGGGCCTTTTTTTGCGCCAAAAATTTCGCCGTTTTGGAGAGACCTATATAAAGGGTTTCCCCTCACTTCCAAATGTACTTTACCAACGTACTTGGGTGGCTCACCTCAGGCTAAAAGACACAAGAGGTGAGTATAAATATTCTGGATTTTTGTTTGAAGCTTGTTAATAATATTTTGTATTTTATAAGATTTTGACTGTAAATGGTTTATCGTATTTGTTACGTGGACTAGCAATGTCTCCTCTTGGGTGGTCTACTCGAGTGCCAATTGGTCTGGGTAGGAGCTTCCCTAGAGGAGGGTATAGGTGGTGAGATGTTCGGGACATCATCTCTATCTAGGGATGGATTGCCTCAAATGCATCTCACCAAACGTTTGGTTTCTTTAGGTCGACTAGCAATACCTCCTCTTGGGTGGTCTACTCGAGTGCCATTTGGTCTGGGTAGAAGCTTCTCTAGAGGAGGATATAGGTGGTGAGATGTTCGGGACATCATCTCTATTTAGGGATGGATTGCCTCAAATGCATCTCACCAAACGTTTGATTTCTTTAGGTCGACTAGCAATTACCTCCTCTTGGGTGGTCTACTCGAGTGCCATTTGGTCTGGGTAGGAGCTTCTCTAGAGGAGGATATAGGTGGTGAGATGTTCGGGACATCATCTCTATTTAGGGATGGATTGCCTCAAATGCATCTCACCAAACGTTCGGTTGCATTGGCAAGAAGTGGGTTTTAGACTTTATAATTGCATATTTTGGTTTTACTCAGGCTGTTTTGGATCTCAAATCTTGCATGATTGTTGTTTAGGTGTTACAATGGTTGCTTCTAATTGCGGCACATCAACCCAACGAAGCAACAGACCATTAGAAACTAGTGGAGTTTCCTTGCAACGAGATATGACAGCACAAACTTTGAATGTTGCGTCTCAAAGTGGCAAGAGGAGGAGCGGAGGAAAATCACCGGGACCTGAATGGCAATTTGCTTCCAATCTTTCTAGATTTGTCGAATGGAAGTGTAATTTTTGTGGCTTGGTAAAATCTGGGGGTGCTCCCAGAATAAGGGAGCATTTGCTTGGCACTAACACAAAAAATCCCGGAGGTAAATGCAAGGGTGCAGGAGCTGATGATGCTGCAAAGCGCCTTAGAGCTTTGATAAGTAAACAAGTATCACAAAACAAGAGGCCCAATCTCTGTGCAAGAAATCACCAATCGCCGAATTTGGCA
This sequence comes from Cibotium barometz, assembly GCF_041138505.1. Classification (NCBI taxonomy): domain Eukaryota; kingdom Viridiplantae; phylum Streptophyta; class Polypodiopsida; order Cyatheales; family Cibotiaceae; genus Cibotium; species Cibotium barometz. The sequence goes on along the minus strand of NC_141056.1, from coordinate 25,953,847 downwards.
GCATCAAGTGGAGGGATCTCCAACCAAGGAGTGACTCCAACACATACTACTTGCCAAAATGACACCCAAGGTCCAGATGTCTCAATACCGATGGATGCATCTCCTGAGTTTCAGGTGGGTATGTTTCGTACCAGACAAACTAATCTAGTTGACAGCTTTCGTGCCACTGCTTTAGAGGATGCTCAACTTGCATTAGCGAAAGCGATCTTCTTTACTGGTTCTTCATTGTCTATGGTCACGAAAGATTCATGGAAGATGGCTTGGAAGAAGATTGGAGAATATGGACCTGGGTTTTGTCCACCAACTTATCACCACATGCGAAATCAATTACTTGACAAGTGCTATGACAACACACGGGAAAGCGTTCAAAGACTCATAATTGACACCACAAATCAGTCTGGATGCACAATTGTCAGTGATGGTTGGTCGAATGCCCAAAGACGTCCATTGATAAATGTAATGTTGGTATGTCCTCGTGGGGAATGCTTTATCAAAGCTGTTGATACCTCCGGGGAAGTTAAATCTGGTCAATTTATCGCCGATATCATTGGTGATGCTATCGACCAAGTTGGGTCTGAAAATGTACTTCAAGTGATTATGGATAATGCAGCTAATTGTCGAGCAGCAGGTCATATGTTGGAATCTCGATTTTCCAATATCTATACATTTGGTTGTAACACTCATAGCCTTAACTTGGTGTTACAAGATTGGTACAAAAATGCTGATACAGAGTGGTTCAAGGAGATTATCGATAGTGCAAGTAAGATTGTCAAATTTGTGCTCAAACGGCAACGTGTTTTAGATATGTATCGTCAACGCATGGAAACTATGCTAAAGTTGCCTTGTGAAACCAGATTTTGCACTAATTTTTATATGCTTCAATCTCTCCTAAGAAATAGGAATGCAGTGATGGAAACCTTTGTGTGTGCTGGCTTCTCTGAGTGGGAGGTTGACCAGTCCGAAAAGGTTAAAGAAAAGGTGAGGTACATGCGATCTTTGATATCGGATCGTAGTTTATGGGAGGAAGCAGCAGATTGTTATCATGTTATGATGCCAGTTATGCTTGCTTTGCGCCAGTTGGATTCTAGATTGCCAAATATCGGGAAGGTTTGGATGGCGTGGTGGTCCATTCAAGAAAGCCTCGCAAACCCAGAGGAGCCCACTAAAACTGTTGTCAAGCATTGGAGTCCTCCATTCACCAGAGCAAGGAGAAATATCTTGGCCAAGTATGTAAGCGCTCGGTGGGTAGGAGCACATAGTCCATTGCATAGTGTTGCATATTGTCTTGACCCAGAATACTGGCATATGGACGTGAATGCCCTAGATGAGGAGGTAATCGATGATTTCTATGATGTTGTGGAGCGATTTTATGAAGGTTCAGATGAGCAAGCAACAGCGGTAATTGAGCTAACCAAGTATAAATTGAAAGAAGGTAGATTTGCCTTGGAGTTTGTGCAAAAGCTTGCTAAGGAACAGCCTGCTTGGAAATGGTGGATGTTGAATGGGGGAAGTGTTCCAACTTTGCGACGCTTAGCTGTGAGAGTGCTTGCGCAATGTGCTTCAAATTCTAGTTCTGAACGTAATTGGAGCAGTTACAAGTATGTGCATTCTATTAGCAGAAATCGTTTATTGAGTGATAGAGCTGAGAAGTTGGTGTATATGTATTGTAATGATAAATTGGTGAAGTCAATTGAGTCAGATGATTACAACGAAGAGATGCCTAAGTGGACATATGACATTACTCAGTATGAGTATGATGCAGAAGAGAATGGAGATGTAGAGCCTAATGTCCCACATACGAGCGATAACTTGTGCTTTATTGAAGAGATAGAAGAAAACTTGCAACCCGATTTTGGTGTTAGTAAAGCCACCCGCAGACGCTCGTCACGTTTGATGTAATCATGTTAGTTGACACACTCCAATGTAATCCGTCTTGCAACAACTGGATATCAAACATGTTGGTGAACATTTTAGAGAGAATGGTTTTTAGTCTTGTCATGTTAAACTTAGAATACGAAATCATGTTAGTTTTGACACACTCCAATGTAATCCGTCTTGCAACAACTGGATATCAAACATGTTGGTGATCAATTTAGAGAGAATGGTTTTTAGTCTTGTCATGTTAAACTTAGAATACGAAATCATGTTAGTTTTGACACACTCCAATGTAATCTGTCTTGCAACAACTGGATATCAAACATGTTGGTGAACATTTTAGAGAGAATGGTTTTTAGTCTTGTCATGTTAAACTTAGAATACGAAATCATGTTAGTTTTGACACACTCCAATGTAATCCGTCTTGCAACAACTGGATATCAAACATGTTGGTGATCAATTTAGAGAGTATGGTTTTTAGTCATGTCAAATTAAACTTAGAATACGAAATCATGTTAGTTTTGACACACTCCAATGTAAACCGTCTTGCAACAACTGGATATCAAACATGTTGGTGAACATTTTAGAGAGAATGGTTTTTAGTCATGTCATGTTAAACTTAGAATACGAAATCATGTTAGTTTTGACACACTCCAATGTAATCCGTCTTGCAACAACTGGATATCAAACATGTTAGTGTCAATTTAGAGAGTATGGTTTTTAGTCATGTCATGTTAAACTTAGAATACGAAATCATGTTAGTTTTGACACACTCCAAAGTAATCTGTGTGCATGTGTTTGTGTGTGTGCGAGAGAGAGAGAGAGAGAGAGAGAGAGAGAGAGAGAGAGAGAGCATTGGAAATCTTTTGAACAAAGTTGCCGAATCTTGTTAAATTCCAGGGTTGCATTTAAGAGAGAGATAAGTTTAAATGCGGCTCTAACTCGTCCATGTGTCGTGCATTGGTCAACCGATCATGGTCGGCACCCAATTTAAAACATATATACAAATTTTTGTGAAATTCTTTGCCGCACAAAGCACACGTAGTACTGTTGACCATGTGTTGCAAAAGACAGGTCAAGTGGTACATGTGCCCACATGGGACAGTGTAGTGGCCAGACCATGAGTGAAAGAAACTATAACAAATAGGGCATGGTCCGCCACTTTCGTGCCCATGTAGAGGTGGTTGCTCCAAACTATTCGGGTGTTCAAATGCCGTCATAGGAGAGTTTGCATGGCCTTGCTCCTCCATTTGCGTTATGCGTCTCTTCAAGAGCTTGTTCTCTCTTAGTATATCTCTAGCGCTTGAACTTTCAGGTGCTTGCCCGCGCTCTGGTGCTGCTTCCGTCTGTTGAGGGCCTTGGGTGCCTCTAATTTGGTTGATTTGAGTTTGAAGCTCATCAACCGTGTGATGAACTTCCATTGAGGCTCCAAGAATGGCCAGTTGCAACTCATCTCGAGGCATAGTGATTGACTCACTCCGAATGTCTTCCACATGTAGATGAGGAGGTCGAGAGCTAAAGTCTACAACTGAATTCTGCACAAATTGTGCATATAGCATTTTAGCAAACCAGAAGGGACAGTCACCGTGATGCATGGGTTGGGCCATGACATCCACAAAAATGCGCTCCGCATGCTCGATAATTAAAGGAACACTACATTGTGTCAGCTTCAAGCGCCCTTTTTTTATGGCATCATTGGAGACGTCAGGCCAGATGCTCTTGACCATCTCTTTGGACACATTCTTGTTTACTTGGGCATACTGTAATCCATGGGCCGGTGCCCATTTGGAGGTGCGTCCGGCAATACGTGCCGCATCATTCACAGTGCCACTGCTCGAGATTTGCTTTAAGCGTTCAAATGCCTTCTTTGCGGCTTCATTATTATCAGCCATCTGAGAAAAAGTATGTACACTTTAAGTTTATAGAATCAATGTTAATTTAGGAATAGCTTTAAAGTTATTTTCAGATGTTAGGTATAAGTTTATAAAATCAATGTTTATTTACTGCAAACTTGTTATTTTCAAATACTCATAGAGAGAGAGAGAGAGAGAGAGAGAGAGAGAGAGAATTGGGATCAAAACAATATTTAACAATTGGGACCAAAATAGTGTCAGTCGATTAAAGGCAGGTCATGGAATAGATAGCCAACCAAAACATATCATTTACAAGAGGCTTTATAATAAGTGTGGTGTCATCTCAGATAGTGGACGTAAGCATGCAGCAGGTGACACTTCCAAATTCTTCAATTGCTCCTCAAAATCTGCCATGGTCTTCCTATCTTCCTTTGATGGCGTCATATAGGCAGCCGTCCATTCCTTAATCAAATTTGTGTGGATGGCAGTTTTACCCACCCACGGCACTTTGGTCATTTCTGCAAACTCAGCACAAAATAATGTAAACTTTTCAATCACCCAAGCCAAGCAGAAGACATCTGATGCCTTGCTCCATGGACAAGGGGACCTTACATCTGCGAGCTCAGGGGCTCTCCAGGGGCGTTGATCGTGCTCTGCTTTGTTGGCGATATTTGTGGGTTTGAACTCAATCCCATCCCTCAATGCAAGACCCCAGTCAATGATGCCTACCCGTGGCACCCCTTCTTTGGTGAAATCTATCATTATATTCCAGGGGTGGCAATCATTGTGGATGATCCCTTCAGCATGTGCAAAGGCCATGGTATTCACAAGGGCACAGATAAGCTCGGGAGCATGAAAAATCAAAGACTTGTATCGCTCCATTTCATGAGGAGCCACTTGTTTTTTCTTGTATCTGTTGCCTTTGTCTGCAGCAAGCATGGAACTGAGGGTCCCCTTAGGAGGCGGAACACACTCCATTATATCTCCAAGACTTCCCCCATTAAAGAGGGGGAAGAGCAGTATCCATGGCTCCTTCCTTGTGTGCCCAATGGCGCGCACTATGCCCCTGTGGGTTAGGTCGATTGAAGCCTCCTGAGCAAAAGACTTCAATTGAGCCCTTCGGCTACCAAGGAATTGCTTTGCACAATAAGAAATGCCTTCTGGAAACCAGGAGACACCTTGAATATGGCATTTATGTACAACGCCGTACGATCCAGAGCCCATCTTCTTTTCTGTGATGATGGCCTCTGCAGGCAACCCAATTGTCATGCTGCAGTTAGTATTATGCATTGTGCGCTGCAAGTGGGTGCCTTTAGAGACCTCACGTGCACCAGATGATAAATCTTCTTGTTCATCAGCAGGCCGGTCCAGCTCTTTGCGAGCTCTCTTGCTCAGGATAGCTTGGGTGTCTATGGCCTTTGCACGCTTGGACCTCTCTTTCTCTACCTTCCATTTTGTGTGGAAGTGCTCCAGCTTGGATTCATTTGTTTCCGCTGGTCTGTCGTCACCTAGGTCAACAGCGCATCTAGGCATGTTGCCCACAATGCTAGTAACAAAATGCTTGATGGCTGCTCCATCAGCACCCTCATGGATATTTTTCACTGCGCGGACAACCTCACCTAATATTTGCTCAAATCGATTCCTATCAGACACAATACCCTCGATGTGATTAGGTGACAAGCAACTAATGAGGGTAACGAGTTTGATACGAATTGATTTCTTGATTTCAGGAGTAAGCGTCGCCATCAATCTGCACAATATAATTGACAAATAGTTGCAACATTTATAACCACAAAAAATGCTATTTGTAAGCTAACTAAGAGATTTCTACATCCAACACACTTATGACTCATGTCATGCAAACTAAATAATCACAGTCATCGTCAAAAACAAACACAAAACACAAGTTTACGACTTAACTTGACGTCAGCAGACCTAGTCAGTATACCGACCATCTGCAGATATCGCATTAAGATGAAAACTATGGCACAAGTTAAATGCTTTGACACATCGTCAGCAGACCTAGTCAGTATACCGACCATCTGCAGATGACTATCAAACCAAATAACAAAAACAAACTTCACCACATAGCTTGGTGTCAGCAGACCTAGTCAGTAAACCGACCATCTGCAGATACAGTACTAAGTAGCAAAGCATCACACATGTCAAATGCTACGAGCGCACATCAGCAGACCTAGCCAGTAAACCGGCCATCTGCAGCGGGCTCTCAAAGCATTTAACAAAAACAAAGCCGCATTGTAACTTGGTAACTGCAAACCTAGTCAGTAAACCGACCATTTGCAGATACCGTGCCACAACGAAAACTTCTACATAAGTTAAATATTAAGAGTGCACATCAGTAGACCTAGCCAATCGCTCGGCCATCTGCAGCGGGCCTCTTAACATTTAACGACACATGCACATGCATCACAAACAACCTTAAACTTAAGCATATGCAAAAAATTAAATGACACCAACACTTTCAACTTAAAAATTACCTCAAATAGATCACACTAGCACCACTGACACCAAGTACAAGGAAGATTCTGTGAACAGTGACCCCCTGGACCACTCTTTTATACCACAATATGGCCCGCCGGGCCGGGAGTCGGGCCCGGCGGGCTTCTGCGCGCCCGGCGGGCCCGGCGGTCCAGACTTGTAGCCCGGCGGGCCAATTGTGGGTTACCAGGTCATCCCACCCTCTAGGATTTGAGAACTGTGAATTTTGTGAACATTGAGATTTGTGAACAATAGCTGTGATCACAAGAAAAAAGGCTGTGATCACGTGAATATGAAATCCCTGCTACTAGCATATAGATCAACCATCAAAGCTCACTACATAGGAGCACACAGGTATTTGTGATGTGAAAGGTCCTACTTTTTATGAGTGTACATATATTTTATCCTTTTACATTTGATTCATGGTGGTCTCTATGATTAAGAATGTGAAACCTCACTCTTTAACATTAATCCCTTATTAATTAAGTATTACCTCAACCCCATTATGCATGCTTACATTGTTGGCTCTATGATCAAATAAACTCACCCTTTAATGCTAATCACTTCTCAATCTAGTGCCCATTTATACATTATTATTGCATCTGGAATATAATTATGAGCACTAAATCTCACTCTTTAATGCTAATTACTTCTAAATCACAGAAAGTTTTATAGATATGCATTGATTATTGTCTATTAAACTTTCCATTAACTATATCAAAAGCCATGCATGCTCTAAGCTTGTATGATTATATGAGAGATAGACCTTAAATTTTAATGCTAATGATTTGTTAATCAAGAGAAGATATGTAGGCAAACTATGATTGCTATTACAGCAAACTATGATTGTTAGGTTTTTATATAACTTAGATTACCATAAGCCATAGCTTAATCATCAAAACTAATGTTTAACTTGCATGCAGTATTATGGAGCACTTACTCATAAATGTGTTAGTCTTTATATACTTTATAGAATCTCTCAACTATGAGCACTTGTATCCAATATGATTATGAGCACTAAACCTCACTTTATAGAATCTCTCAATTATGAGAGCACTTGTATCCAATATGATTATGAGCACTAAACCTCACTCTTTAATGCTAATCACTTACATCCAATATGATCATGAGCACTAAACCTCACTCTTTAATGCTAATCACTTGCATCCAATATGATCATAAGCACTAAACCTCACTCTTTAATGCTAATCACTTCCATCCAATATGATTATGAGCACTAAACTTCACTCTTTGATGTTAATCACTTCTAAATCACAGAAATTTTTATAGATATGCATTGACTGTTGTCTACTAAACCTTGCATGAACTTTATCAAAAGCCATGCATGCTCTAAGCTTATATGATTATGAGAGCTAGACCTTAAATTTTAATGATTTGTTAATCAAGAGAAGATATGCAAGCAAACTATGATTGCTATGTTTTTATATAACTTAGATTACCAAAAGCCATAGCTTGTTCATCAAAACTAATGTTTAACTTGCATGTAGTATAATGGAGCACTTACTCATAAATGTACTAGTCTTTATATACTTTATGGAATCTCTCAATTATGAGAACTTGCATCCAATATGATTATGAGCACTAAACTTCACTCTTTAATGTTAATAACTTGTATCCAATATGATTGTGAGCACTAAACCTCACTCTTTAATGATAATCACTTATAAATCATAGAAAGTTTTCCAAATATGCATTGATTGTTGTCTATTAAACCTTCCATGATCTATATCAAAAGCCATACATGCTCTAAGCTTATATGATTATGAGAGCTACACCTAAAATTTTAATGCTAATGATTTATTAATCAAGAGAAGATTTGTAGGCAAACTGTGATTTCTATGATTGCAATGTTTTCATATAACTTAGGTTACCAGAAGCCAATGTTTAGCTTGCATGCAATATTATGGAGCACTTAATCATAAATGTGCTAGTTTTTATATAATTTATAGAATCACTCAATTATTAAACCATTTCTAATCTCTTAAGTAGAAATCTCAAAACAATTCTTAAGTAGTAGCTTAAACCATTGCTTAAGCTTGTGAGCTTCCTCTCATGTTTATGTATACTTTATAGAATCTCTTAATTATTAAACCATTTCTAATCTCTTAAGTAGTAAGCTAAAAACAATTCTTAAGTAGTAGCTCAAACCATTGCTAAAGTATATGAGCTTCCTCTCATGTTTATGTATTTCTATTGAGAGTGGAGATTGATGCCTCTTCCTATCTAAAATTAATAGCATAAAAAGCCCTAAAATTGACCAAAATTTGACATTTCTAAGCGATTTCTATTCTATACTTAACCATGTTAGATAATGTATAAGAGGGTCATAGTAAGGAAACTCATATAGGGGTTTACATAGTAGCAATAACCACAATGGGCGCCCAAAACAGGGCCCGGACACCAAATTGACCCTTACTTTTCAGTAACCGCTTCTCATGAGGGGGTAGATAACTTTATTTGTTAGAGAGAAGTATTAAAGAAAGTTAGTTCATCACAAGAAGAACAAAGTCCGTGTTCGGATAATTTGGAGATTCCACGTGGGGTGGTCGGTATTCGCGATTATGGAACAAAATATGGTTACGTTTCAATTGGACCACGCTTGAGAGAGAGAGAGAGAGAGAGAGAGAGAGAGAGAGAGTCTTTACTTCAAAAAGATTACATGAGTTGTTATTCCCTTCCTAACTATTTTCCAAACAAGATGAGTAACCTGATTGTATGCCTTAAGCTCTTGTCAAATAGCCAAAGAGGAATAATAGAGAGCAACACTATTTAATATCTTTTCCTTTGGATACTAAATTGGAAAGCCATGCCATTGGCAATAGATAAGGAAATAATTGTGAGTATAGGGTAAGCTATTTTGTTAATAAAATAATTCAAGTTATAATTACATGTTGGGGTTTATGTTAATGAATTAAGAAAACTTATGGAAAATAAAGAGAAGTACTCATTGAGGGGGAGGGGAGTTTGAGAATGGTTGGGTGCTAGGCTCTAGCACTTAGTTGATAAAGTAGTTATTTCACCTTTAGTTTATTATTATTTACTAACTTACATTATCTATTGTAAAATTGATAATTTAGTAAAATTATTTTTAAATTTATAATCTAGTGAATCAATTACTTATTTTTCTTACTTTGAGCTGGAAGCTATCTTGGATAAGCTTGGCCTCAATAAAAAAGATGATACAGCTTAGTCGGGCACGGCGAGCTTGGAAGCCTCACGCTTGCCTTCCAGTTCATGTTCATCCGCTCGATTGGAGCCATAGCCACAGCCACAGCCAGCAGGCTCTACTCTTTCTATGTTTCAGACAGGTGATGATGGGTGAGTCTAGGCTCAAGCCGAGGTTGATGCTGCTGGTTGGCAGGTGCGCTATGGGTGGGCATCGTGGGCCTGCTGAGCCTCTGTAACTCATTTCCCACAATCTTACGACCTGGGCAACGACGATAGCTAACAAACAGCTTATTTGGGCAATTCAAATGCTGAAAAAGAGTTTTTAAACTCTTAACAACCACTTATCCGGGTGCTCTGAAATTAAAAGGAGTTTTTAAACTCTATCCTTATGAGATTATTGGGGAGTAATGCCCAATTAAGTGTCCGAGAGGGGAGTAACGCCCGAATTAAGTGTTTGAGAGGGATTTGCATATAGAAGAATTTTTTACACAAGGAAATTTTGTGGAAAACCCTAAAAGTTAAGATCAAGCAGCCTCAGTGTGTGAACATCAAGAACCTTGGTATTGTACCAAGCTCTACTTGTTGAGAGCACACTCGGTCTTGGGCTAGTGTGGTGCACTCGTTTGCGGGGGCTTAGATCAAATCAACCACTAAAAATGGGAACAAAGTGTGAGTTGTGTCACGACAAGAATCACCACACTAAAGATTATCAATTCTATTTATGTAAGCATTGTAACGCAAGAGGTCATTGTGAAAGTCGTATTGTGCACTATCATTGGAGAATGAGTTCAAGGGAATCTTACACTATCAAAGATATTACACTTATCTCCCGTGAAGAAGATTGCTTCATTAAAACCAAAAGACAACATCACTAAATAATACCTCCTTGTCCATCCAACAAACTTGTTGGTATCCTGGATGCACCAAAATGTACAGAATACTTGTAAGCACAACCCTCACTTGAAAAAGGTAAGAAATGGGATTGTTATTCATGCACAAGCAGGTATGGCACATAAAGAACAAATACTTTTCCATCCTTTTTCAAAATTTACCGCCTTGAGAAGAAGAGAAAATCAAAAACCTCCCGCTCAAAACAATTCGGATTTGGAGTGGTTGTGGTTGTGGAGTCGGGAAGACAATGAGGGAGACAATGCAAGATGATGGGTTGCAGGGACGAAGTTCGGTTCAAGTTTGGTAAGCAAAGTTGGCTTGGTTACATTCAAAAGTGTAATGAAGAAAGAGAGTGGTGTCTTTTTTCAATAAAATAAGGCACCATAGTGGGAATAAAAAACTATACTTAAGAGGCATTGTTTTGAATTAAAAAACACCCTACATGTCAGTCAATGGAATAAAGAACTCAAAAATGACGCACGTACCCTCCAATATTATATGTGAGTTTATTGGCTTGCTTTGTCCACATCACCATCCCAAGGGATCTCTTACAAGGCCCCTTTTTGAGTCCAAATTTTCCCTAATGTCATCATGCCTTTCATGCTCCATAAAATGATGCCCACTGTTAGCAATAGGCTCGGCCTACACAAACCATCCAACGTCCATGTTCCACCATCATAAACATACTCTTTTATAGTGAGACCCTTAACCATGAACAAATCAATACCAGCATATTTAATGTTGATTAAAACAAGCCATCGAGACACATGCCTACTATTGATCTACAACAACAAACCAAATCCCACCTTCTTCATCAACATGGGGCATTCAAAGATCTGTCTTGAGACCAAAATGGTGCCCAAAAGTACTCATGTGATCACTATAGCACAATCAAAATCCCTTGTCTATAATTTGCCTCTTTGTTGGGCTTGGCTAGCGTGGCTTGTGTTTGTTGGAATGTCAGATGCATTGACATGGCCTGATGCTGGAGGTTCCCACCTACAACATATCTAATCTAATCAAGAAAATGAATCGTTGAGAATTTTACAAAAAAAATTGAAGACTACAAATTACAAGGTTCAAATACACACAAAAAGAAGTCACAGTTGTTGGATGAACATCGATAAAAGCATCTCCCATTGTTCCTTTCTTTCTGTGCTGTAAGCAAGGAGCATACTTGCTGACAGTGGCACATCACTCAGCCTTTACATACTAATTATTGCATCACAGTTATACATACTATTAAAAATTTTCAAAGAGAAAAACATTTACTATAGAAGCTATTCAAAGGTTGGGAGGGCTTGAAAAATCTTCCATGATTTTACCTGTAGGCTGTTGGATTAGGTGCTGACCTTCGATCTTATGAGAGGTCCCTTTTTGGTCAAGCTTAGAGCTGTTTTGCCCAATGTTAGCACCTCTATTTCCAACATGCCCTCCCCCTGCAAGACCATGCAAGCCTCATGTCATGCTGCAATAAAGATTGTCAAAAGATCATACATGTTGATGAGGTCAATTTGTGAATGTGATGACTTGACTGTATCCCAGTTTCACATAGTTCAATTAGCTCCTTTAGGATGGAGTCACCACCTCCGACACAACCTGCATGCAAAACATGAGTTAACAAACACAAGTCACACATCTAAAATGTTACAGAAGTTGAATAACACATACAAGGTTATTTTTCCAAAAACCTCTCTTCTAGGTGCAAATGATTCTTGAATGGTTCTGGTCTTATTATACAGCTAAGCCTTCAATACACTACTTTTCAGCGGGTTTTTGGCCATCAAATTTTTTTTAAAAGAATGTAACTTTATCAGCACATCTGTAAAGTTCTTTGTGTGATCCATTTTCCACCAATAGCATGGGCCCAGATGTTGAATGGGTTTCATGGCATGTAGCATAATAATCTAGACATGTGGATATTGTCCTTATTATAGATTAATAAAGCCTCTAAACATGGAAGGTAGATCTGGGCACAAGGCAACTCCTTTGAGGCTTGGCAAGTAGAAGGGAATGGGTTGTCTGGCTTCCTCATTCCCCAAACCAAATTGGTTGGCTACAATTGTTGCAGCCCAACCAGCGAGGTCAGTTGGCCAGCCCCCTCTGCTACTCATTCTCACTCTTATTCAACATAGCCCCCTTACTCTCAATGGGTCTTGCTTGTAGACCACCTATGAAAGCCCTTGGATCCCTCCTCTTAAACCTGGGAGTTGAAGGCATGTTGACTTTGGTCAAGCCAGACTGCTCCTCCTTGTGGTACACACAAGACATGATGTATTAAAGAAAAAAACACAACAAAAGGATCCTAGTAGAGAGGGTTTTTACCTTTGAATGATGAGTAGGATCATGTTGCAGCCGACTAAACCACTCTCATGCTACCATTACCAGGAAACTCAGCATGATCTCCGTCTACCTTTGTCCATGCCCATAGCCGTAATTTGGTGCTTTGAACTCCTCTATTCCAAGAAATGGCGGGGCAACCGCCGGGATCAAGGAAATGTTTAGTTTTTTTTAATGCCAGGTACTATTTTTAAAAAATGGGAAAAAATACTAATGGATTCTCTAATTATTTTTCCTGCTAAAAACGTGAAGGGATGTCGACCCTTGAAGGATCATCCATCTTGGTGTCTATAGATGAAGCTTTTGGTTGCCTATGTGTCTCTCACTGCATATCCTCTTGAGTCCCACAGCAATGCACATTCCCCTCACTGTGTGGCACGTGCCTTTGAATGAAGCCAACTGATGGGATCTAGGGCAGAGGAGCGAGGCTTCTTATCGTGGTGGGGATTTGGGCTACCCATCTAAAAAAAGTAAACTTGATGAGACGAGTAAACTTGGGCAGCAATGGAAACGGGGGCTAAAACGAGCTGATATGGTGGGAGGTGCACTGATGTGGGGATGTGTCCAACAATGATATGGGCATTAATGAGTTGTTTGAAGCACAGGGGCTGTCGGCTGTACCAAAGGGGCTGTCGACTGCTGCTGCTACAAGACGGGTGCTGTTGGTTGCACACAAGGGAGTCGGCTGTACCAGAGGTGTGTCGGCTGAACCAGGTTGGAGGCGGCTGCAGCAGGAGCATCATCATATAGGGCATTTATGACCAGTCGGCTAGCCGACCACAGCAGCAGTCGGCTAGCACTCCTATGGTCCAAAGGGCCTATAAATAGGCACAAGTGCTCCTTGTTGTGGGCTTATCTTGGCATCTCCTATGTCAATGCTTAAGATTCCTAGTTTTGACAGTGGGTTGGTGATTGGAGAGCATTTTCTATCTACTAAACGACAAGAATTTGCTGCTCTTATTTAAGCAAAATCCGAACCTAACTGTTGTGTGAGTTCCATTGGATGTATGTATGCAGGGCAAGTATGCATCTATCTACATGTATGAAAGGACATATGCATGCATGTATGTATGACTTTGTATGTACTGGCATGTGCGTGCATGCATGCATATAGTATGTATGTTTGTCTATGTATTTACGTATGTGTGCATGCATGCATATCCGTATGTATGTATGTATGCATGCATGCTCTAAGAGCACACAACTGTAAACATTGGAAACAAGCGCTTGCTTCACCTAAAGAAGTATCTTACCTGTGCGAGAGTCTCGGAGACTGCCATGTGCCATGTATTCATAGACAAGCATTTGATCCCCTTCTGACGAAACTGAGACAAGATTCTTGTGATGTACATGCGAGAGTGTGGTGAGAGTTGCACGTTTCCCATGCGAACCTGTATTACCCTCAGATTTTGGGACAGTTTTCCAATAAGAAATTGAATGAATCACACTCGGATCTTTAGCCCATTTCTGCGTGTTCTCTTCCCTAGCCATGCATCACTATGCTTATACCAACAAAAAACAACCATTATTATCAAATCCTGATCATATCTAAGATACGTATTAAAAACAAAGTTTAGCTTGGGGCATGGTTTGCAGCCTTTTGGTAAAAGGAAAGATGCCACAGAAGGGTAAGGGACAGATCCCAAAAAGGTAAACTTTAATTGATAACCATGCTTATATGTTGCTCTTGCCTACTAAGAACAGAGAAGAACAGTAGTAAAGGGGGCTGTTGTGCTATTCTCATAAACAAAACCACGAGCGAAGGCAATCGAAAGCTCATGATTGATGGGCTCTCGGTGGTACACCTTATAATGCTAGAGACAACAAAACCTGACCAATCACATCCCAAAACTATGCATGTCCCATACCATGCACTCCAAGTCACCTAGACTCCTCATGCGACTAGCGGCGAATGGGCTATCCAATCGCTGGTTGCGAGGCCCCTCTCCCAAAGTGTCTCACAGAGAGTCTTACAGATCTTATGATCTCATTAGATCTCTAAAAAGATTTTATGAAATTATATGAGATCTTAAGAAAGATCATGAACTCATGTATATGGTATTATGAGATCTTAAGAGGTTTTACAGCTACCCTTTGAAAGCTATGTAGGTAAATTCTATCAAAACACTCACTCTTTCTCACCATTCCCATGCAAAATGTTCTTTCCCATTGTTTCGCAATATCAACACAAATCTTTTGTCCTATTTGTATATATTTTAACTTAGTGCAAGCTTAATATGGTTTTCCAATTTTGTTTTCAATTAATTAATTTGAAATGGTGAGAGGTAACCTTAGAGATCCTTAGAGATGAAATCTTGACGTGTGGATGACTGGAGGTTCGAAGCTCTAGAGATTTTTGTATTCCGGAGAGTTTGGATAGAGGCTTTATATACGCTATGTGTAGTATTTTCTTGTTGGGCAATGACCTAGTGAAAGAGAGAGAAAGGCTATTGTATACGTTGTTTTTTTTTTAATTTACATTCTAAGAGACGTTTAACACGGAGTAAGAAAAAGAGATGGACATGAACACACTAAGAGGGGGAGAGAGGGAGATGTTTTAGCTAAGGTGTAAAACCTTACTATAATCATTAATTAGTGCTGCGACACATTAGAGGGAGATAATAATCTAAGATTTTGGATTACGTATGAGAGGAAGAGAGAGAGAATATCTATCTGTTTGATAAGGAAAGAGAAAACCTTAGTTTCTAAGGTAGATGGCCGTTTAGCTTGAATATGGGCATGCTAGTATTGATAAAATCATTCTCTTACTTTTTTATATAAGATCAAAGGACATACCTACATTTTCACGCATGTTACATTGAGTTTTTGTGTGTGTGTGTGTGTGTGTGTGTGTGTGTGTGTGTGTGTGTGAGAGAGAGAGAGAGAGGAGAATTTAAGTAATTCAATTTGTAATATTATTAATGCTTGAATATTAAGTATAAAAGTTTCAAAGTAACCAATTTTTTCAAAATAACCAATTTTTTTAAATAACCATTTACTCATTTGTGGTTTAATTCTCCACATAGGCAATCAATTCTCTATATAGGAAATTGTATTATCTAGATAATAGCCTATATTTCTTATTCATTCTCTATATAGAAAATTGAATTACCTAGATATTGGTCCATATTATGTATATAGTACATTGAATTACTTAGATATTGGCTCATACTCTCTATATAGGAAATTTGATTACCTAGATATTGGCCCATATTTCCTATATAAGAAATTGAATTACCTAGATATAAGCCCATATTTCCTACATATAGAGGATTGATTAAATGGGAAATACGATTGTCTATATATATATAAGAAATTTCCATCAACATAACTAGGAAATCTCTCAAAATTTCCTATATATGGTGAAGTTCACTATATAGGGAACCACCAAAAGTTCCTTGCGCGAGACGAGAAGCCAAAAACCACTAGAAGGATGCGAGCGGTAGTAGGCAGGCTGACACAGTGAAAAACAATGGTAACTCGTAAAGAAGGAATTCCAATCGGAAAAAAATAGGAGTTGCAGTGGTCAACCGGGTCGCGCCCTAGTCCACAAAGGAAAACACGACAAGCTCCACTACACTATGTTTACCCTAAGGCGGCCCATCGAGCAAGCTGCTCAATCAGGAAAGAGTTTGAGATGCAAGGCCGAATTAGAGAGAGTTTCTCCATCAAACTAAAAATTGTATCTAGTACAGCCAGGAATTGAGATTGGATTGCAGTACACCATGTGGAAAGCTTTGGATTAAATTGATTTCCTCACAAATTCTCTCTAATACACACATTAGTATTACTAGGAAGTTTCACAAATAGCAAAACAACTGTTGTACATATACCATGACATCCCAAGTTTCACAACACAGAAAAACAAAGTCATCATGACTGCATACCATGAACACATCAAACTTGCAAAATGTTCGAACAAGTAATGCCCATGCTTGTTCAAAATAATACATGAGAGAAGGATAAGGAAATGTATTTACAAAATAAAAAATAAAAAATAAAAAAAAATTGCAGTCTTGATGAGATAAAGATCCCTGCTAGGATAGAAATCTGCATCGAGCCAAAACGGGAAACAATCCAACACAAAGAGAGTGGTGCTAATGTTCATGAAAATGATCACCAGAAGTGGTGACGGTGTTTGTGGCCTTCATGCTTGTGGTGGCCTTGGCCATGATGACTTTCGCCGCTGAGGCTGGCGATGATGTGCTCATCCTTCTTCTTCTCTTTGTGTTCATGGAAGGCGTATGCAGCAGAGCCCACACCTACTGCCCCTGCCATCTCTGCTTCAAGCTTGTGCCTGCCTGCGTGGGCTGGATCCACTTTGGCTTCATGTGCTTCATACTGCCACAAACATCACAACATTAATTTACATCAAACAACGAGAAAGCCTAACCCTAAACATGACGCACAGTAACCCTAGGCTTCGAAAACAAGACACGCCGACCCTAACATGATGCACAGCAGTACGTCCATAGTAGAGGATGACAACATTCAATAACATCAAGAAGGTAGAAACCTAACCCTGATGGCTTGTTACTCAACTACGACAATTAACTATTCAGGATCCGAATATCCAAGATTTAACCGTGACCTTGGGCGGTAATAAACAGGAAGAAGACCCTGCTAATCCTGATGAGTTGCCATGGAGAAAGCAGAAACCCCGAACCTAGATTCAAGACACCCTAGAAGAAGGGGAAGAACATACCAAAGCAAAAGCTCCTGCAGCTAGGGCGCCCACTTCAGCGGCGTGCTCGTTCCGGGCATGACGATGCTGGTCGGCAATAGCGTGATTCAACTGCTGCTGCTGATAGGGATCAAAGGAAGGGTAAGCGGGGGCGCCGTATGGAGACGGCTGCTGGATGGCGTAGTTGTAAGGGTCGGGGGCACCGTATGGAGACGGCTGGATGGCGTAGTTGTAAGGGTCGGGGGCAGCGTAGCCGTAAGGCAGAGGTGCTGGAGGGGGGTATGCGGAGGGAGGAGGAGGATAGTAAGCAGCAGGGGCGGCATAGCCATGGTGTCCATGGTGCTGTTCTTCATGGTGGTGGTGGTGGTGATGGTGTCCCATACTACTACTGGTGTTGAATGAAGCGAGGAGGAACCGTGAGAATGGAATGCGAGGGTTAAAAGGCAGAGGATTGGACAAGAAAGACGCCGAGTCAGTGTCTGTGCGAGTTTCACTTTCTTTGCTTTGAAAATACAACGCAATCCCATTCATTTTATAGCTTTCGCAGGCTTACGCGCTTACGCCATTGTGCTCAGTCGGACTAGTCAAAAACACGCAAAATAAACACACGCCAAAATTGTGTGTGTGGCTAGAGTATCCTCTCTTTATAAATTATAAGCATGAGTCGGCCAAAATTAATCCATGCCAAAGGCAAACCCCATACTATAATTTCCGTGGCTTCCCTCGGATACATTCCAGAAGTCCTGAGGGGAACCGGAGCTGTTTTATGCATATAAAAAATTAGATCCCAATTGGGGAATCTCAAGATGGGTTTGCTTTAGCTCTTTGTATGGCCATTGATATTCATCTATCTAGTTGGGAGGATACCAAGATGGGTGTTCTTTCTAATTTCTTGTTTAGCTTTTTTTATGGCCATCTATCTAGTTGGGGGATCCCAAGATGGGTGTTCTTGCCACTTTCTGTAAGCACATTGGCATTTGTCACCTATCTATTCATATCTATTCAAAGAAGATAATTAGCAACTTGTATAAAGGTTTAATGTATATAGCATACAAGAAGATGAACTCTGTAGTAATGCCTAACATGCGCCATAAATCTCCCCACACCTTTATAGTTTATGGGTGGTGGTAGTTCCAAGATCACATGGATCCTATTCTCATCTATGGACGTCCCATTGTTGGAAATGATGTGTCCAACGATGACTCTATGCTTAACTCATCACACAATTCATCATCATCACTATGAGTTTACTCCCTAGCTTCTACTAGCATATAGATCAACCATCAAAGCTCTCTACATAGGAGCACACAGGTATTTGTGATGTGAAAGGTCCTGTACTGTGAGATCCCCCTGTTCCCACCGAGCAACGGATTCGGGTACTAGCAGCGGAAGTAGCACTTCTCGCACGGGACAGGGGTCCCACATTCGGGGCCTCGTCCACGGATATCCGGACAAGAGACTAATCCGTCGGTTTTTCCAAAACCGAACCCGGAAAAAACTTTCCTTACCCGGAAGGCACGGGCGATTCCACCAGGATAATTTTTTACTCTAACGTAGTCAAGATCATTACTGATCACGCTGATCCAACTGCACCTATAAAGATACTCGGTCGGATCAAGGAAGAAACTTGCACTTGGATCATTGGGATCAACGCTTTTTTCCCCATCAAGAGGCACAGCCGTTGATTCCTATCCATAGAACAATTACTATCCGGGACTTACTTCATCTATCGTAATAACAGAAATTGAGTCTCGGTTTACGGATCCATCAGTCCAGCCTAACCCCATCCGATCCCATGGGTTAGCCAACCGCCCAACCACTGTAGTGATGGGATCCAATTTGGAATTTGGTTAGGTTTTGTCCCGGGTACCAAGGAAAAGAGTTCCAAGGCCCCCTAGCCGGAATTTCATGCAAACATAAAACTAGCCACACCACTTACACACCCAATATGAAAATTGCCTTTTTCTTAGCATCAGCTAACTTTAAAACAATCCTTTAATGAAACCATAGTACCACTGATCACAATCTCCCAATTTATCCAGTTGATTCATAATTTCCCATCATTCCTTCATCAGAGTATCTATGGCATCATTGGCAACTAGAACGCTCACCACCTGTCCACACAGAGGCCGTTTCCATAGTTCCTAGCCCATAATACTCGGCAATATAATCACTTATCAAGATGGACTCTCGTTGAAGATCAGCAAGATCAACCAACAGATCCATATAAAAGAGCCATGGACTCATCCGTTGAGGACCAGCAAGGTCAGTCAACCAGATCCATGCCCGGTTTCACAAAACAACTCTTACTCCTTGTTCCAATATCTTCCTCGACGCACGCGTGGGTATCCTAGGCGACCCAGAGCCCGAGCACCGTATGGTCAGCACCCTCTAGGATCCTTCGCAAGTGACCTAGCGCTTCACTCATAGGCCGCTTCCTTGGTCCCTCATCCACCGTACCGGAAGCTCACCATTTTAATCGAACCGAGGCTGGTCAAGACCTCGGCCGACCTTGCTACGTGAGACGTCCTCCATTGACTCTCCGTCAGCAGTTGCAACTTTATCAGTTAGGTCTCCACGACCTTAATCACAAGACGGTCAAAATGCTTTCCCAGCATTCTTGACATAAAACAGCCATTTACAAACAGCATTTACAAACAGTTTACAAATACAATTTCTATGTTAACTCTCATTTTTCCACATTATCCCTCATACAATCCACATTACTTATTCCACATTTCATTTATATGTGTACTCATCCAATCACATCATTTTCCATCTCTTTACTTCAGATTCCTTCACGTCACATATCATATATTCACATCCATATCCACATCCATACATCCACATCCACATCCACATTCACATCCATACATCCACATCTACATGCTTATCTCCATTTTCACATCCTCATTTATACATCCACATCCCTTATCTACATTCATACATACACATCCATATCCACATCCACATCCATATTCATATTCACATCCATATATCCACATCTACATGCATACATCCATTATCACGTCCTCATTCATACATCCACATCCACATGCATACATACATCCACATCCACATACATACATACATCCACATCCACATTCCCATTCACATCTATACATCCACATACATACATACACCCACATCCACATTCCCATTCACATCTATACATCCACATTCACATCTATGCATATACATCTTCATGCATACATCCATTTTCACATTCATACATCCACTTTCACATTCATACATCCATACTCCCATCTCCACATCCACACATCCACATACATACATCCATTTCCACATTCCCATTCATGTAACCCCATATGTCTTCACATCTAATCTTTTACATCACATCCATTCTCGCCCTATCACAACCCATACACATCCTATTCTATCACATACACTTCTTACCTCATCCCATACACATCTTATTACATCCTATCACTTTCCATACGCATCTTATCAATTCTTATCACATCTCATACACCTCTTATCACATCTTATCACATTTCATATCTTTTTTTAAAAAAAAAGAGAGAATTCTTATATTTGATATAAGATTTCTCTATACATAAATTCCATTTAAGGAGACTAGCACTTTCGAAATTAAAATCAATCTTTTATGCATCTTCTTATGCATAAATTCAGTTTGGTAGAAAATTACACTTTTAGAATAAAAGAATTTCTCTTATGCATCTAAGTTAAGCATAAAATCCATTTATGAGAAAAATCACACTTTTAGTATAAAAAGAATATCTTTTATGCATACCTATATGCATGAAATCCAATATGATAAAAGTAACACTCTTACAATAAAATAATCAACTTTTATGCATACCTCTATGCATGAAATTCAATTATGATATAAGTCACACTTTTATAATAAAATAATCAACTCTTATGCATACTTCTATGCATGAAAATTAAAAATGATAAAAGTAACACTTTTGATATAAAAATTTATCATTATGCATACTCTTATGCATGAAAATAGAAATGATAAAAGTAACACTTTTAATATAAAAATTTATCATTATGCATATTCCTATGCATGAAAATAAAAATGATAAAAGTAACACTTTTGATATAAAAATTTATCATTATGCATATTCCTATGCATGAAAATAGAAATGATAAAAGTAACACTTTTGATATAAAAATTTATCATTATGCATATTCCTATGCATGAAAATAAAAATGATAAAAGTAACACTTTTGATATAAAAATTTATCATTATGCATACTCTTATGCATGAAATAAAAATGGTAAAAATAACACTTTTGATATAAAAACTTATCCTTTATGCATGATATTAAAATTTCATTTCTCCATGATTGTAATGAAATTCTTTCAATTAATCTAGGATGATAATTCCTAGAATATGGTAGGAAGTCCTCTTTTTATGCTTTGAATGAGATTATTTTATGCATAATTTTTATAAAAATTTTGCCATAGCTCCGCTGCTATGACTGATAAATCTCAATTTTTCTAAGGGATAATGCTTATCATTAAGAAAATAATTAAAATAATCTCTAATTGGATTATTAATCCATAATAGATTGAATCATTAATATACATAAACTAAAAGCATAGAAAAAATCCATTAATTTGGCCTCAAGCATAGCTTAATCTTGGGTTAAGGAAAAGCTTTATGAAAAGCTTGATTTGGATTGAGAATGGGTCATGAGTATGACCATTTCTTGAGTGAGAGAGAGAATTTACATAAAAATCATTAGAATTTAAACATAAATGAAAATTAACTTCAATAGCATTATGTAACTCTTCACTACTATTCAAACTTCAATAGCATTTAAAAAAAAACCATACCAATTAAACTTCTCAAGCTTGAGAGGGGTTGAGAAGAGAGAAACATTGAGAAATTATAGAAAGATCAATATTCACTAATTACCTTACAACTTGCTTGATTCTTTGTTCACGGTAGAGGCCCCCAACCAATCAATTGGTTAAGTATGTTGATGGAGCCACTAATGGGGATTGAAGAAAGAGGGAAGCTCCAAAAACTAGTGAATTATTAAATGAATTCACAGTTCTTGGCTTAGGTGGAGTAGAGTAACGATGCATAAACACTATCTATTTTTCAACAAGGGGGAGGCTTCTATTTATAGGAAAAATTGAGCTCCTAATCAAACAAACTGATTCTAGAATTTTCTAAATCAGTTTGGTCAATATTTGACCATTTTTAGGTCAGTTAAGCTAACTTTTTGGAACTAGACTTGAATGAGGAGAGAGGAGAGATGAAATATCTCAATTTTTATGAGTTTAAAACTCATTCAAGCATGTGAAATATGCACCTCCTTTAAAGAACTCCCCTTCCTTACATATGTGTCATAATGGAATCATTTTAATATTGCTCATAGTTTTTTTTTTTTTTTTTTACTAATAAACCTTGTACATTTTCAACTCTTCATCTTATGTGAAATATGCACCTTCTTTAAAGAATTCCCCTTCCTTACATATGTGTCATAATGGAATCATTTTAATATTCCTCATAGTTTTTTACTAATAAACCTTGTACATTTTCAACTCTTCATCTTATGTGAAATATGCACCTCCTTTAAAGAATTCCCCTTCCTTACATATGTGTCATAATGGCATCATTTTAATATTGCTCATAGTTTTTTACTAATAAACCTTGTACATTTTCAACTCTTCATCTTATGTGAGCATTTACTCATTTTTGGATACCCAAAATATCTCATATTTTTAATATTGCTCATAGTTTTTTACTAATAAACCTTGTACATTTTCAACTCTTCACCTTATGTGAGCATTTACTCATTTTTGGGTATCTTCTTTTTTACAAATTTGGATTTATCTCTTCCCTACACATGGATTGATGCTATTGGCCCATAGGAACCTTAATTGGACCATAGTCTAAAGATTTCTGAAAATCTAGACCCTTAGACTAAGGTTCTTTATACCTATTTCCAATTAATTCCAATTGCACATTGGAAAATTCTTTTTGAATTTCTATTTCAGGGGAACTCATCTGAATTATAAGAGATATTTTTCTATCCAAAAATATTCAAAATCTGAATATTCTCTCTCTAGAATATTTTTCTCTCTCTAGGCTAAAACAGTTAGAAACAAGGTCTTTATATTTCTGAAGAGGGATTGATTACAGGGGAAGATACTAGACATCAAAAAGGGGGTTGGGGGAGGAATCTTACATTCTACCCCACTTAAAAAACGCGAGATGTCCTCATCTCGCAAACTGGGATAATTTCGCAAGATGCACGAATTTTGAGACTTAGAGAAAAATTTAAATCAGGATTAACCACCAAGAAAAGTCTCAAAGAGAGCAAGATTCAAGATAAGAACAAGATTTAAACTTTATTCATTCTCGGAACTTATACAGTAAAGATAGAAGAACTCTTTACACTTCCATAAGCCCGTCCATCATATGATCACAAAAGCAGTCCTCACAAGCTGCACAAGTATAAGGTAACTCATCTATGGGAATGATTCTGTGGGTTATTGTTGTGCCTATCTCAGTGGTATGAGGTGTTCTAACAAAAGGACCTCTGAGAGGCAAGCCAAAAACGGGGTAAAGGCATATCTTCTCATGAGGAAGAAAACACGCCAGTAAGAAGACCCGCTCAGAAAACCCAGGATGCCTTGATCTCATGACGCAGTAGTATCGGGGACCCAAACCCAAAGCTTCAATAACCATGGCCAAGCGGACATTGTTACGAAAGTGCTGCTGACCCCAGGGTGTTACCCTAGTTATGTCTTGATAGGTCCGCCATTTTGTCTGCGCTACAGAAGTTCCCAAGTGAGGGAAAAGTGAGCGCTCATACTGCTCTATAAAATCTTTCTTCACAGACTCCCTTGCGTCTTGAAGGTGAGAAATCATTAGGGATAAAACTAGTTCTTGTTGCCAAGCCATGAAGGAGATTAAGAAAGAAAGGAGATCGATGGAAGTAAGATTACTGTGAGCGACAAGTAAAAGTTACGACTTATATAAAGGAAGGAGCTAGCGTAACTTAGAAGCCAACGGTAACTTGCCATTGAAGTTTTACCGTCTTTCCATGATTTGGGTTTGACACATTTTTCTATAGAAGGCATTAAGAATTTTGAGATGAAGAGATAAAAGAAGCTTGTAGGCTAAGTCACCTACTTTCATTGAATTCAGATATAAGGCTCACAATATCTGGGGGATAACTTCATATACTCCCCAAGAGATAAAGAACTTCTTTTGGGCCGTACTCGAATGAAGACCAAAACCTTGATATCCAAAACATTGATTCTCACTTCTGAACTCATTGTTCTGAATCCTTAAAACAGGTGGGACTCTTGAGAAGTATTCTAGGAAAAGGGTCTTCCTTTGTTAAACAGAACTTTCTTTTATTTTAGAGAGGGAATAATTATAAGATCAGAAAGGGAGATTCTTACTCCTGTATACCTCGAAGGCTGGGGAGGAATCTTACATTCTACCCCACTTAAAAAGTGCGAGATGTCCTCATCTCGCAAGGTAGAGGACAACTCTTTTTCTTAACATCCAATTTTATTTTGGGGTTCCTTATATTCTGGTCAACCTAGCAGAACACTGGGATAAATATCCCTTATATAGAACTCATCATTAATATTCAGATCATATCATTCATATCTTTAACATGATAATGGTCCATTAGACCGAAAAAATTTCTTCTGAACATTCCTCCACGGGAATTTCAGTCAAGCAAGTTCTCAATTTGTCATCCCTTAACTTGATCTACTGATCAAGTGTTAATAGTAACAATTTGACAGCACAACCCACTAATCTCATAGTGATTTGCTGAATTCATTATCATCATTCCAGTTATGAATATCATCACTGGGACTCGTCCCATTCATCCTCATTGTGGTTTTGTTCAGATTTTTATATTTCAACTAATTTCAGAAATCATCATTTTTCAATCAGAATTTTCAATCAGAATCCAATTCAATTCATCAATTCTTAAACAGAATTAAAAATCATATCAACCACATTCGAATTCATCATCTGGATAGCATTAACGCTTATAATTTCAAGTCTTAGATTTACTCGTATATACTGTCAGTAAAGAGCTGCAGTTATACTCTCAGTATATACGGATAGTCACGGCCCTTGGAATTATAAGGTAAATACCATCATGTCTAGGCCTCAAGCAAGTCAAGGATTTTATATAATTGCGGTACTTCCATCTGAAGACCCAATTACCAAATTACGAATTTCAATTTGAATATCAAATTGTATGAATTATATCACACAATTACAACCTTTTTGTGTTTCTTGATAAATTTCTGACCTATTTGTCTTCTCAATTGATCTTTATTAACCAAATGCTCTGATACCAACTGTGAGATCCCCCTGTTCCCACCGAGCAACGGATTCGGGTACTAGCAGCGGAAGTAGCACTTCTCGCACGGGACAGGGGTCCCACATTCGGGGCCTCGTCCACGGATATCCGGACAAGAGACTAATCCGTCGGTTTTTCCAAAACCGAACCCGGAAAAAACTTTCCTTACCCGGAAGGCACGGGCGATTCCACCAGGATAATTTTTTACTCTAACGTAGTCAAGATCATTACTGATCACGCTGATCCAACTGCACCTATAAAGATACTCGGTCGGATCAAGGAAGAAACTTGCACTTGGATCATTGGGATCAACGCTTTTTTCCCCATCAAGAGGCACAGCCGTTGATTCCTATCCATAGAACAATTACTATCCGGGACTTACTTCATCTATCGTAATAACAGAAATTGAGTCTCGGTTTACGGATCCATCAGTCCAGCCTAACCCCATCCGATCCCATGGGTTAGCCAACCGCCCAACCACTGTAGTGATGGGATCCAATTTGGAATTTGGTTAGGTTTTGTCCCGGGTACCAAGGAAAAGAGTTCCAAGGCCCCCTAGCCGGAATTTCATGCAAACATAAAACTAGCCACACCACTTACACACCCAATATGAAAATTGCCTTTTTCTTAGCATCAGCTAACTTTAAAACAATCCTTTAATGAAACCATAGTACCACTGATCACAATCTCCCAATTTATCCAGTTGATTCATAATTTCCCATCATTCCTTCATCAGAGTATCTATGGCATCATTGGCAACTAGAACGCTCACCACCTGTCCACACAGAGGCCGTTTCCATAGTTCCTAGCCCATAATACTCGGCAATATAATCACTTATCAAGATGGACTCTCGTTGAAGATCAGCAAGATCAACCAACAGATCCATATAAAAGAGCCATGGACTCATCCGTTGAGGACCAGCAAGGTCAGTCAACCAGATCCATGCCCGGTTTCACAAAACAACTCTTACTCCTTGTTCCAATATCTTCCTCGACGCACGCGTGGGTATCCTAGGCGACCCAGAGCCCGAGCACCGTATGGTCAGCACCCTCTAGGATCCTTCGCAGGTGACCTAGCGCTTCACTCATAGGCCGCTTCCTTGGTCCCTCATCCACCGTACCGGAAGCTCACCATTTTAATCGAACCGAGGCTGGTCAAGACCTCGGCCGACCTTGCTACGTGAGACGTCCTCCATTGACTCTCCGTCAGCAGTTGCAACTTTATCAGTTAGGTCTCCACGACCTTAATCACAAGACGGTCAAAATGCTTTCCCAGCATTCTTGACATAAAACAGCCATTTACAAACAGCATTTACAAACAGTTTACAAATACAATTTCTATGTTAACTCTCATTTTTCCACATTATCCCTCATACAATCCACATTACTTATTCCACATTTCATTTATATGTGTACTCATCCAATCACATCATTTTCCATCTCTTTACTTCAGATTCCTTCACGTCACATATCATATATTCACATCCATATCCACATCCATACATCCACATCCACATCCACATTCACATCCATACATCCACATCTACATGCTTATCTCCATTTTCACATCCTCATTTATACATCCACATCCCTTATCTACATTCATACATACACATCCATATCCACATCCACATCCATATTCATATTCACATCCATATATCCACATCTACATGCATACATCCATTATCACGTCCTCATTCATACATCCACATCCACATGCATACATACATCCACATCCACATACATACATACATCCACATCCACATTCCCATTCACATCTATACATCCACATACATACATACACCCACATCCACATTCCCATTCACATCTATACATCCACATTCACATCTATGCATATACATCTTCATGCATACATCCATTTTCACATTCATACATCCACTTTCACATTCATACATCCATACTCCCATCTCCACATCCACACATCCACATACATACATCCATTTCCACATTCCCATTCATGTAACCCCATATGTCTTCACATCTAATCTTTTACATCACATCCATTCTCGCCCTATCACAACCCATACACATCCTATTCTATCACATACACTTCTTACCTCATCCCATACACATCTTATTACATCCTATCACTTTCCATACGCATCTTATCAATTCTTATCACATCTCATACACCTCTTATCACATCTTATCACATTTCATATCTTTTTTTTAAAAAAAAGAGAGAATTCTTATATTTGATATAAGATTTCTCTATACATAAATTCCATTTAAGGAGACTAGCACTTTCGAAATTAAAATCAATCTTTTATGCATCTTCTTATGCATAAATTCAGTTTGGTAGAAAATTACACTTTTAGAATAAAAGAATTTCTCTTATGCATCTAAGTTAAGCATAAAATCCATTTATGAGAAAAATCACACTTTTAGTATAAAAAGAATATCTTTTATGCATACCTATATGCATGAAATCCAATATGATAAAAGTAACACTCTTACAATAAAATAATCAACTTTTATGCATACCTCTATGCATGAAATTCAATTATGATATAAGTCACACTTTTATAATAAAATAATCAACTCTTATGCATACTTCTATGCATGAAAATTAAAAATGATAAAAGTAACACTTTTGATATAAAAATTTATCATTATGCATACTCTTATGCATGAAAATAGAAATGATAAAAGTAACACTTTTAATATAAAAATTTATCATTATGCATATTCCTATGCATGAAAATAAAAATGATAAAAGTAACACTTTTGATATAAAAA
Source organism: Cibotium barometz (assembly GCF_041138505.1). Taxonomy (NCBI): domain Eukaryota; kingdom Viridiplantae; phylum Streptophyta; class Polypodiopsida; order Cyatheales; family Cibotiaceae; genus Cibotium; species Cibotium barometz. The sequence goes on along the minus strand of NC_141056.1, from coordinate 25,925,407 downwards.
TTTATCATTATGCATATTCCTATGCATGAAAATAGAAATGATAAAAGTAACACTTTTGATATAAAAATTTATCATTATGCATATTCCTATGCATGAAAATAAAAATGATAAAAGTAACACTTTTGATATAAAAATTTATCATTATGCATACTCTTATGCATGAAATAAAAATGGTAAAAATAACACTTTTGATATAAAAACTTATCCTTTATGCATGATATTAAAATTTCATTTCTCCATGATTGTAATGAAATTCTTTCAATTAATCTAGGATGATAATTCCTAGAATATGGTAGGAAGTCCTCTTTTTATGCTTTGAATGAGATTATTTTATGCATAATTTTTATAAAAATTTTGCCATAGCTCCGCTGCTATGACTGATAAATCTCAATTTTTCTAAGGGATAATGCTTATCATTAAGAAAATAATTAAAATAATCTCTAATTGGATTATTAATCCATAATGGATTGAATCATTAATATACATAAACTAAAAGCATAGAAAAAATCCATTAATTTGGCCTCAAGCATAGCTTAATCTTGGGTTAAGGAAAAGCTTTATGAAAAGCTTGATTTGGATTGAGAATGGGTCATGAGTATGACCATTTCTTGAGTGAGAGAGAGAATTTACATAAAAATCATTAGAATTTAAACATAAATGAAAATTAACTTCAATAGCATTATGTAACTCTTCACTACTATTCAAACTTCAATAGCATTTAAAAAAAAACCATACCAATTAAACTTCTCAAGCTTGAGAGGGGTTGAGAAGAGAGAAACATTGAGAAATTATAGAAAGATCAATATTCACTAATTACCTTACAACTTGCTTGATTCTTTGTTCACGGTAGAGGCCCCCAACCAATCAATTGGTTAAGTATGTTGATGGAGCCACTAATGGGGATTGAAGAAAGAGGGAAGCTCCAAAAACTAGTGAATTATTAAATGAATTCACAGTTCTTGGCTTAGGTGGAGTAGAGTAACGATGCATAAACACTATCTATTTTTCAACAAGGGGGAGGCTTCTATTTATAGGAAAAATTGAGCTCCTAATCAAACAAACTGATTCTAGAATTTTCTAAATCAGTTTGGTCAATATTTGACCATTTTTAGGTCAGTTAAGCTAACTTTTTGGAACTAGACTTGAATGAGGAGAGAGGAGAGATGAAATATCTCAATTTTTATGAGTTTAAAACTCATTCAAGCATGTGAAATATGCACCTCCTTTAAAGAACTCCCCTTCCTTACATATGTGTCATAATGGAATCATTTTAATATTGCTCATAGTTTTTTTTTTTTTTTTTTACTAATAAACCTTGTACATTTTCAACTCTTCATCTTATGTGAAATATGCACCTTCTTTAAAGAATTCCCCTTCCTTACATATGTGTCATAATGGAATCATTTTAATATTCCTCATAGTTTTTTACTAATAAACCTTGTACATTTTCAACTCTTCATCTTATGTGAAATATGCACCTCCTTTAAAGAATTCCCCTTCCTTACATATGTGTCATAATGGCATCATTTTAATATTGCTCATAGTTTTTTACTAATAAACCTTGTACATTTTCAACTCTTCATCTTATGTGAGCATTTACTCATTTTTGGATACCCAAAATATCTCATATTTTTAATATTGCTCATAGTTTTTTACTAATAAACCTTGTACATTTTCAACTCTTCACCTTATGTGAGCATTTACTCATTTTTGGGTATCTTCTTTTTTACAAATTTGGATTTATCTCTTCCCTACACATGGATTGATGCTATTGGCCCATAGGAACCTTAATTGGACCATAGTCTAAAGATTTCTGAAAATCTAGACCCTTAGACTAAGGTTCTTTATACCTATTTCCAATTAATTCCAATTGCACATTGGAAAATTCTTTTTGAATTTCTATTTCAGGGGAACTCATCTGAATTATAAGAGATATTTTTCTATCCAAAAATATTCAAAATCTGAATATTCTCTCTCTAGAATATTTTTCTCTCTCTAGGCTAAAACAGTTAGAAACAAGGTCTTTATATTTCTGAAGAGGGATTGATTACAGGGGAAGATACTAGACATCAAAAAGGGGGTTGGGGGAGGAATCTTACATTCTACCCCACTTAAAAAACGCGAGATGTCCTCATCTCGCAAACTGGGATAATTTCGCAAGATGCACGAATTTTGAGACTTAGAGAAAAATTTAAATCAGGATTAACCACCAAGAAAAGTCTCAAAGAGAGCAAGATTCAAGATAAGAACAAGATTTAAACTTTATTCATTCTCGGAACTTATACAGTAAAGATAGAAGAACTCTTTACACTTCCATAAGCCCGTCCATCATATGATCACAAAAGCAGTCCTCACAAGCTGCACAAGTATAAGGTAACTCATCTATGGGAATGATTCTGTGGGTTATTGTTGTGCCTATCTCAGTGGTATGAGGTGTTCTAACAAAAGGACCTCTGAGAGGCAAGCCAAAAACGGGGTAAAGGCATATCTTCTCATGAGGAAGAAAACACGCCAGTAAGAAGACCCGCTCAGAAAACCCAGGATGCCTTGATCTCATGACGCAGTAGTATCGGGGACCCAAACCCAAAGCTTCAATAACCATGGCCAAGCGGACATTGTTACGAAAGTGCTGCTGACCCCAGGGTGTTACCCTAGTTATGTCTTGATAGGTCCGCCATTTTGTCTGCGCTACAGAAGTTCCCAAGTGAGGGAAAAGTGAGCGCTCATACTGCTCTATAAAATCTTTCTTCACAGACTCCCTTGCGTCTTGAAGGTGAGAAATCATTAGGGATAAAACTAGTTCTTGTTGCCAAGCCATGAAGGAGATTAAGAAAGAAAGGAGATCGATGGAAGTAAGATTACTGTGAGCGACAAGTAAAAGTTACGACTTATATAAAGGAAGGAGCTAGCGTAACTTAGAAGCCAACGGTAACTTGCCATTGAAGTTTTACCGTCTTTCCATGATTTGGGTTTGACACATTTTTCTATAGAAGGCATTAAGAATTTTGAGATGAAGAGATAAAAGAAGCTTGTAGGCTAAGTCACCTACTTTCATTGAATTCAGATATAAGGCTCACAATATCTGGGGGATAACTTCATATACTCCCCAAGAGATAAAGAACTTCTTTTGGGCCGTACTCGAATGAAGACCAAAACCTTGATATCCAAAACATTGATTCTCACTTCTGAACTCATTGTTCTGAATCCTTAAAACAGGTGGGACTCTTGAGAAGTATTCTAGGAAAAGGGTCTTCCTTTGTTAAACAGAACTTTCTTTTATTTTAGAGAGGGAATAATTATAAGATCAGAAAGGGAGATTCTTACTCCTGTATACCTCGAAGGCTGGGGAGGAATCTTACATGTACTTTTTATGAGTGTACATATATTTTATCCTTTTACATTTGATTCATGGTGGTCTCTATGATTAAGAATGTGAAACCTCACTCTTTAAAGTTAATCCCTTATTAATTAAGTATTACCTCAACCCCATTATGCATGCTTACATTGTTGGCTCTATCAAATAAACTCACCCTTTAATGCTAATCACTTTTCAATCTAGTGCCCATTTATACATCATTATTGCATCGGGAATATAATTATGAGCACTAAATCTCACTCTTTGATGCTAATTACTTCTAAATCACAGAAAGTTTTATGAGCACTAAATCTCACTTTTTAATGCTCATTACTTCTAAATCACAGAAAGTTTTATAGATATGCATTGATTATTGTCTATTAAACTTTCCATTAACTATATCAAAAGCCATGCATGCTCTAAGCTTGTATGATTATATGAGAGATAGACCTTAAATTTTAATGCTAATCATTTGTTAATCAAGAGAAGATATGTAGGCAAACTATGATTGCTATTATAGCAAACTATGATTGCTATCATAGCAAACTATGATTGTTAGGTTTTCATATAACTTAGATTACCATAAGCCATAGCTTTTAATCATCAAAACTAATGTCATGCAGTATTATGGAGCACTTACTCATAAATGTGTTAGTCTTTATATACTTTATAGAATCTCTCAACTATGAGCACTTGTATCCAATATGATTATGAGCACTAAACCTCACTTTATAGAATCTCTCAATTATGAGCACTTGTATCCAATATGATTATGAGCACTAAACCTCACTCTTTAATGCTAATCACTTACATCCAATATGATTATAAGCACTAAACCTCACTCTTTAATGCTAATCACTTGCATCCAATATGATCATGAGCACTAAACCTCACTCGTTAATGCTAATCACTTCCATCCAATATGATTATGAGCACTAAACTTCACTCTGATGTTAATCACTCGTTAATGCTAATCACTTCCATCCAATATGATCATGAGCACTAAACCTCACTCGTTAATGCTAATCACTTCCATCCAATATGATCATGAGCACTAAACCTCACTCGTTAATGCTAATCACTTCCATCCAATATGATTATGAGCACTAAACTTCACTCTTTGATGTTAATCACTTCTAAATCACAGAAATTTTATAGATATGCATTGATTGTTGTCTACTAAACCTTGCATGAACTATATCAAAAGCCATGCATGCTCTAAGCTTATATGATTATGAGAGCTAGACCTTAAATTTTAATGATTTGTTAATCAAGAGAAGATATGCAAGCAAACTATGATTGCTATGTTTTTATATAACTTAGATCACCAAAAGCCATAGCTTGTTCATCAAAACTAATGTTTAACTTGCATGTAGTATAATGGAGCACTTACTCATAAATGTACTAGTCTTTATATACTTAATAGAATCTCTCAATTATGAGAACTTGCATCCAATATGATTATGAGCACTAAACTTCACTCTTTAATGTTAATAACTTGTATCCAATATGATTGTGAGCACTAAACCTCACTCTTTAATGCTAATCACTTATAAATCATAGAAAGTTTTCCAAATATGCATTGATTGTTGTCTATTAAACCTTCCATGACCTATATCAAAAGCCATACATGCTCTAAGCTTATATGATTATGAGAGTTACACCTTAAATTTTAATGCTAATGATTTATTAATCAAGAGAAGATTTGTAAGCAAACTATGATTTCTATGATTTGCGATGTTTTCATATAACTTAGGTTACCAGAAGCCAATGTTTAGCTTGCATGCAATATTATGGAGCACTTAATCATAAATGTGCCAGTCTTTATATAATTTATAGAATCACTCAATTATTAAACCATTTCTAATCTCTTAAGTAGAAATCTCAAAACAATTCTTAAGTAGTAGCTTAAACCATTGCTTAAGCTTGTGGGCTTCCTCTCATGTTTATGTATACTTTATAGAATCTCTTAATTATTAAACCATTTCTAATCTCTTAAGTAGTAAGCTCAAAACAATTATTAAGTAGTAGCTCAAACCATTGCTAAAGTATATGAGCTTCCTCTCATGTTTATGTATTTCTATTGAGAGCGGAGATTGATGCCTCTTCCTATCTAAAATTAATAGCATAAAAAGCCCTAAAATTGACCAAAAATTGACATTTCTAAGCGATTTCTATTCTATACTTAACCATGTTAGATAATGTATAAGAGGGTCATAGTAAGGAAACTCATATAGGAATAACCGCAATGGGTGCCCAAAACAAGCCCGGACAACAAATTGACCCTTACTTTTCAGTAACCGCTTCGCATGAGGGGGTAGATAACTTTATTTGTTAGAGAGAAGTATTAAAGAAAGTTAGTTCATCACGAGAGGAACAAAGTCCGTGTTCGGATAATTTGGAGATTCCGCACGGGGTGGCCGGTATTCGCGATTATGGAACAGAATATGGGTACGTTTCAATTGGACCACACTTGGGGGGGGAGAGAGAGAGAGAGAGAGAGAGAGAGAGAGAGAGAGAGAGAGAGAGAGTCTTTACTTCAAAAAGATTACATGAGTTGTTATTCCCTTCCTAATAACTATTTTCCAAACAAGATGAGTAACCTGATTGTATGCCTTAAGCTCTTGTCAAATAGCCAAAGAGGAATAATAGAGAGCACCACTATTTTATATCTTTTCCTTTGGATACTAGATTCAAGGAAATTGGAAAGCCATGCCATTGGCAATAGATAAGGAAATAATTGTGAGTATAGGGTAAGCTATTTTGTTAATAAAATAATTCAAGTTATAATTACATGTTGGGGTTTATGTTAATGAATTAAGAAAACTTATGGAAAATAAAGAGAAGTACTCATTGAGGGGGGGGAAGTTTGAGAATGGTTGGGTGCTAGCACTTAGTTGATAAAGTAGTTATTTCACCTTTAGTTTATTATTATTTACTAACTTACATTATCTATTGTAAATTTGATAATTTAGTAAAATTATTTTTAAATTTATAATCTAGTGAATCAATTACTTATTTTTCTTACTTTATATATATATATATATATATATATATATATATATATATATATATATATATATATATATATATATATATATATATAATCTCTTTTTTGAATTGTTATACTTCTTATATCTACTATACTACTTGACATACAAGAGATCTTTAAAACTCTATCCAAGGAAACAACTAATAGCCCAAAAACCTAGGGATAAAAGCTCCTCTTTTAGTATGCTCTTAAAAAAGGGCTTGTATGAAATCGCATGCCAATACAGTGATGCCCTCTTTCATATTTCAAAAATGGCACTATCACTAATAAATGTCCTTGGAAATTATTTTTATAGTTACTAAATTATTAGTCTATGATTTGATGTTGACCAAATTTTTTTTGAGAAGTTGATCTCTACTTATAATTAAATGCACTATAATCCATTATCAAATCACCAACCAATCAATTTACATATTCATTGTAATATTTAGTACTCATTTCTTCCATCTAAGACCAAATGCTAAAGCTTTTATTGGTAACCAAGCTGTTCCCCGTAGCCAAAATGAGACCAAAGTATTGCTAAGTCATCTCTCAAAAATTTTCCAGCGTACTTGATTGCCTATTTACAAAGGAGTTAGTCTGAAATAATCAAATAGTTTGCCCTTAGTTTGCAACATTCTAGTCCACTATCAGTCCTAAGTTTGTAAGAACCTTAAGAATAATTTGACATGTCTATAATAAGGCACATATACATACTTGAATACATGAATAAAATTTATTGTCTATAATAGGGCATATACAGACTTGAATACATGAATTAAAACTATTAGTAGGAATAATTTGAAGATTATTGCACCTTATCAAGAAATATTTCTAGATTTTTTACTAATTTAGAATCCTTGCATTCCATGAAATAGGAATAATTTGTAGATTATTGCACCTTATCAAGAAATATTTCTAGATTTTTTACTAATAGGGCACATATACATACTTGAATACACTCAGTAAGTTTCCTTATCGAGTATTGAGGCAAAGTACAAGGGTGTCGATGACAGCATGTGAGGTAGCTCGGTTGCATAAGCTACTTGGAGATTTGGGACTGCATGTGAACAAGTAGGTTGTCAACTTGTCATCTATCATGATAACCTTAGTAGCATATAGTTGGTCAAGCATCCTGTGTTTCATATACGAACCAAACACATAGAATTCCATTATCATTTCATCAAAGAAAATGTCTTGGCTGGAGATGTTGATCTCGTATATGTCAGCATAGAGGAGTAGGTAGCTGACATTTTCACTAAGGCCTTAGGAGCAGAGAAGCTTCGTAGATTCCACACTATGCTTGGAGTCTTGGAGATGGAGTTCAGATTGAGGGGGAGTGTTGATATTTAAGCTCAATGTGAGCTGACACTCATGATGTCAAGCTCAACATGAGCCGACACTCATGATGTGCCTGGGTGACCATTACACATTTACAACACTGGCATGTTTTATAGCTGACATGATGCATCTTCTCCAGTGATTCTATAATTAAACTATACCTACCTAATACAACTAAGGTTATGGCATACTATCTTGCCAACTCACCTATTTAGTGTGTTCGCATTATGGTCCACTTGTATATAGTACTCTAGTACTTATGCTAGGTTTTCACTTATCTTTTGTAGCCTTCTTTTGAGAGAAAGAAGAAGATTTCAGCCTTTCACCTTTTTGTGTGTGTTATATCCATGTGTGTGGGTGTGTGGGTGTGTGTGTGTGTGTGTGTGTGTGTACTTGCAAGAACTTGAGCTCTCTCCTCCCCCAGTATTTTCAAAAAGGAGCTAAATTAGTAGAGGTGATAGCAGCACATGAGGCAAAGCAAGTGGGTGCTCCTTCGCCAAAGGAAAGGCCTCAAGCAAAAAGGAGCTAAACTAGCATATATATGTGTGTTTCTTAGCACTCTCCAACAAAGAACTTACTATGTATGGTACACTTGCATCATCAAGGAAGGTCTAATGCTTAACTACCATATTTTCTATGTATTTTCTATGTATGGTACACATGCATCATCAAGGGATGCCTTATGCTTAGCTACCATATTTTCTCTCCATGTTGGTTGTCAAATCAAGATGCCATATCTATGGTGTCACCCTCCTAGAGCGTATCTAAGCCAATGACCAACATGTTGCACTTTGACATGATGGTTATTGCATGTATCCTAAGCATGTGCAAAGGCAATTTTGATGAAACAAATTGTCATGAGAAGTTGGTACCCAATTGTTATGGCTCACCCTAACCCTCCTTAAAACACATCCAAAAAGAGATTACATGGTGAACCGCAACTATCGTGAGGGTCTTTCCAATGGTGGCTGAGCTCGTAACCCTTGAGGTCTCCAAGCTCTACAACTCCTCGAGAAGCAATTCCACCACGTCTCTCGGAACGTTGTCACACTGCCACGTTGCACTATGGGTCCTCGTCCCTCCTCTCACCTCACTTCACTCACACACACTCACTAGCATGAATTAGGGAGAGAGATTAGCAAGAGGATTAGCAAGAGCAAGACTCAATTGCACAATAGGAGAGTGTCATGTATTATGAGAGAAATTCATTTATATACATGGCCATAAGTATTCACACTCAAACACTGTGGTGGCCAGCCGGGCACTTTAGGCTCATAAGAGGCCTAATTCTATTACAATGACTACTCTCATAATATATCCATAAAGTACATCACTTAGGACTTCATCCTATTTGCTACCACACGATCTTGAAGGCAGGAATCGCCAACACTCTGTCACACCATTACGAGCGCCCATCCAAGTTTTAGCTTTGGACACTATTGCTTCATATCTTGAATGTATTACCCTTTGGTGTATCTACCGTGACTCTTTGATGTAAGATAATGGTGGTAGCTCTTGTTAATCCTAGAATTAGATTAACATGTCTCCCTTCCTAAATAATAATGATCGTATCCTTATGATCACGTTGAAGACCGTTGTGTGGGGAGAATGAACAAGATTTATCGATGACGTTGATGTTGAGTGACATTCAATTGTTTTTGTTCCTTAGGAAGGAATAAGAAAAGCTAGTCAATGAATTAATAGGTTAGTGGTGTATTGGGAATTCCTAACGGGGTGGGAGGTGGGGTTTTTTGTGAATGATTGCATTTTTGCATTTGTGTGAGCTCCTTCTTTTTTCTTTTTTCTTTTTTTTGTCTCAATTTGTTTTTGGCAATCATCGACAAGGTTACATGTGATTTTTGTTAGTGGGGACACTAAGAGATGTTAATAATGGAAGAGTAGAGAGAAGGATCAAGAGGAACATAGACTTACTCATCAAAACGAGATGGTGATTCTCAATTCCTTATTTGATTCATTGAAGCGACATTCATCGTTTGAAGTAATTGGCTTATGATGATGATATCTCTTTGTGTGGTAGGATTTTTGTCAAATGTTGTTGAGTAGGACCTGATCCTGTCTTCTTCTGTCCGTGTGCTTTTTTATGTTTTTATGCATATTTAAGTTCTCTTATAAAGCAGATTTACATAAAGTACAAGAATTGAGTCATATAGACTCTTATTGAACTACTCTATGTTGAAGTAGCCACTTGTTGGTGAGAATTACGTCGACTTGCGAGGCTAATATTATCTTCACTAAGGATTGAAGATAATTGATTTGTGAAGAGGGTGGCGTCATTTGGAGAGGTTTGTAATTTAAAGAAAAATTCGAATCAATAGGTTGTACCATTGACCAGGCTTTCACCCACCATGGCCCCCCTATCCAGAGATATACCTGGAAGATGTCGATGGTGAGGCTTTGGTGCAAATGTTCTCCAGTGCATGAGTATGGATACGTACTCATGGAGCAGCTGCTACATTAATTGAGCCAAAAGAATAGTAAGCAATAAGCTTAACAATTATATAGTGGCTATTGTGTGATATGGCTTAATCCGTAATATGAGGCTCAAATTGTGACAATGCTAGTTCTTAAGCCATGAGACTGTTTTTTTTTTAAATTTATGGGTCATCTAGGTCATGATTTGCAAGCAACAGCTTCTTGTGCACTCGTTTCTCACTTCCAGAGGGGTGACAAGAGCATTGTTATTTTGTTCTTGATGTGCTCCTAAATCTCCATATTGATTCTTGAATTTGTTGCTGAAATGATGTCGAGGTAGTAAGGAAGACTGTTGATTGTTTGCTTGAACAGACAAGCTCTTATGTTGGTGCTGAATGCACGAGAGTGGTTGAGTGACTTGCTTGATGTTGCTTGGGCCTCCATTCTTGTCAAACTTTAGGTGAAGTTGTTGGGGTTGAAGTTGGTGGTGAGGTCTTCTTCACATTGTTCGATTTTGGCAACCATATGATTGAATTACCATCATAGTATCCTTGTTATTGAAGTACATGCACAGGAACCCATCTTTGACGAACACTGTAATTTGGTGGCCGATGTACTTGGTGTTGAGGATTTTTTCTTTGTGCAAGCTTAGGGGACTTTGTTATGCACTTGGGGACCCAAGCTTTGGTATTTCTTTGGTAGTACCCTTGTGCTTAGAGCGGTGTTTTTGGTACCCACACTTGTTGCATTGGTGGAGTTCTTTGAGGCATTGCATAGGCTTTTGTGGACGGTGTTGTGGATTCCATTTCTTTTCCTTGGCTTTCGATTGCTGCATTGAGGAAGAGGTTTTGACTATCGAGGCACCCAAATTTGATTGGCATCTTCATAGTAGCCTTGAGCTACAAGTAGCTGCTTCTCCACCCACATTTTGTTACTATTAAGATATTGTGATTATGGGAGTCTTGGTGGAGTTTTCTTTAGGGTTGATATGGAAGGTTTGGGATTCATGGACATTGTTGATGGTGATGAGGTTAGAATCTCTTGTGGAGTGGTTGTCAATGATGAGGCCTTTGAGCATGTGATTGTCTCCTTTGATGAGGTTTGTCGATGAAGATGCATAGGATCCGGGGCCTTTCCTTTGAGTTCCCTATTAGAGATAGATGGTGGGCTCTGGGAACTTCTTCAAGAATAGCTGCTGATTGCGAGGTTTTGGCATCAAACTTCGTAGGGTGAGGATGGGGTTGAAGGAGTAGAGACTTTATCGGAGTTGGTTGTTGACACATATGGTAGGTCATTGTGTAGAGGGGCTTTTGTGGAAGAGGCTTGTATCCTTTTGCATTCAGCATCATAGATATCCATTAAAGTTGGATCCTGTTCTTGGCAATATGGTATTGTCAACTTTTTATCCTTGACCATCATGATGACTCTATCGCTTTTAGCAAAGCACAGTGGTGCTTGGGCAGCAAAACAATTCATTTATGCCCCAAGATCAAATCTGCTTCCAACACATACTCAACCACAAAAAATTGGGGGTTAGTTTCAGTATACATTGTATGTTCAAAGTACCCCAAACATGGTATGTTCAAGTGTTATCTAAAGGTAATCCCTCCACGATGTACCATGAGTGTTGGTTGACCTAACAAATCCCATAGCTCGAGTGTTCTCGTGTTGGATAAAGTTGTGCTTGAGCTGTGATGATTTTATTTGAAATTTTTAATCCCACCAAAATCCTAGGGATCTTTTCATGTTGGAAGTTCCAGCTCCTCCAAGGTTTCTTCCTCCCGTAATAGCAATTGTACATTGCCTACAAGAGTGTTCAAGGTGATTGTTTTCATGGATTCATCTAGTGAATACAATGATTCACTTATCCAAGTTCCACCAAGGATGACATCATACGCAAGGGAATCTAGGGTAACATGGAATGTAAATTCTATATCGCCAATCAATTGTTTAAGTAGTGTATGTAAAGTAACCTGGAACTTCAATGTTTTGTCCATTGGCTTCTCTTGCAAGACTATTGCTTGTAGGGATGAGTTCAAGTTGTCCCAATGACACCCGTGTCTATTGTCCACCCATGATGTTATTTACTAGCTCGAGGGCTAATCAATACGCATTTGCGCTTAACATCATTGCCTGTAGGGAAATCCAACCATAGCATGATAGAATCTTCCAAAGGAACCATGGGTGTTTCGGTTATTGTTTTAGCATCAAATCCTGTGTTTGTTTCATATTCCCATTCACTTTTATCCTCTGTTTGGGTCTCAGCTTTTTTAAGAGTACCCAATGCGTACACTGGCACACTTGGCCCTCTGACAATTCTTAATGAGGACTTTTTGGATACTTGCGAATCCTCATAGTCCTATTTTATGGAGTTCGTTATGTCCTTGTATAACTCAAGTTGAGCTATTAAAGGTGCAAGTGTTGATGTGATGATGGCTTTATCATGAGAGAAGAGCATTCCTCCGAATAAGATTTTGAGAGACTATTTTAATCTTATAAGGGAATAATCTTATAACTCAAGTTGAGCCATTAAAGGTGCAAGTGTTGATGTGATGATGGCTTTATCATGAGAGAAGAGCATTCCTCCGAATAAGATTTTGAGAGACTATTTTGCTTTCTCAAGTGTATAATTTGTACAATTTGTTTCAAATGAGTCTTCTGTAGAGAGTATGTCTTTCTCTTTAAAGGGAAAGTGGTACTCTTCTAGGCTTTGTATCTTGGTTGCTCTTTTAGGACTAGCATTATGAGGCTCAATCACAACCGGTGACAATGTAAGACATTCAACCAAGCTAAGCATGCTCTCCTGAGCTTGCTTTTTACATTCCTCATATGTCATGTGATCATTATTATCCATTTGGGATGGTTGGGTGGGTTATAGTTTCTTGATTGATCTATGTAGTGCACTGAGCAAAGAGTAAGAACTTGTTTCATCCTCACTTAGTGATGTACTAGAATTTCTTTCATTCTCTAACTTCCTTTGGTTTGTCAGTTTTTCATTATGTTTACCCATGCGACGAGATCGAATTTTCTTTTAGGTTTTCATATCATGTGTCGCACATATGGGTGTTGTGGTTTGCGTGGTGGTCTTTGAGGTGGATGCTTCTGCATCATGTATAGCTTTTGGCTCTTTTGTGTCCCCTTTTGGATTTATGTCCTCTACAAGCTCCTTTTCCCTGTCTTTTAATTCGACCTTGGTTTCGATAGTTTTTTATCTTTTGTTTTTCTTGGTTTTAGAAGTTTTTGCTCCTTATTTTGGGTTCTATTTTAAAGCATGTTCTTCTACCCATGTTGAGGTATTATCTTTTGCTTTCCTTTTTATTGTTTCTCGTGCCTTGGCTTATAAGCGTGTAAGCATATTTAAGGGTACCGTGGCCAATGGCCCATTTTGTACACTTAAGATGTTAAGAGTTGTATTTTGTGAGACAAGTTATATTGAAGCAACTCGTCTTGGGCAATCTTGGAACATGTGATCAATGCCACATCGTTCACACATTGGTCGCAAGGTGTCAGTGTGACTATGGGCATGGAAGTATTCCAAACTATGCAGTTTTTCACCTTGTGAGGTCCACCAATAATAGAAACACTGAAGTGTTGGATTAACTGCTTCCTGAGCGGTCTCTACCCCTTGGACTGTTTTTGTTTTGTGCACGGAAGATGGAGGTTTTGAGTCCATTGTGGATGAAGCGGGACACTTTTTAGTATCATAGTCAAAGGTTTTACAATATATATAGTATAGAAGGACAGGTGCCTTGTATGCACAATGAGGATTGGGATGGTCATAGTGATTGCATTCAACACAAGGCATTTCGCTCCTTACTTTTAGAGGCATTAAGGATGTCTGGGTTTGAAGGTTTTCATCCTCTCTTAGAGATGTTTATGTAAGGTTTTAAGCAAGGCTACATAAAATTCTAGAAATGTCAATTCCAAGATCGATCTTTCTTTGCCATTGCTTCACTTGGTTTAGATAAGGAACACCTCGTAGCATGATCATCTTCTAGCATGTTGTCATCTAAATGTATTGCCTCTTTGTAACATTGATCGAATGTTTTCAGATTGGATACAATGATCAAGTTGTGTAAGCTATTATTCTTTAAGCCCATCATGAAACATCTCTTCAATTGAACATTGTTTAATTCTTCCCATGATTGACAATGTAAGTCCAAGAGTTTTATCCTAAGGATAAAATCTCTAATGGATTCATTTGCTTGACGCTCAATTGAATAGATTTCTATTACTGCACTCCACCGATCACCTTGTCTAGAAAAGCCATGTATAAAGGCTAATTTCAAGGAATTGAAGTTGGTCTTGATTGTGCCGGCATCAATGCGATGAACCATCGACTAGCTTTTCCCTCTAAGCATAAGTTCAATGCATGTACCTTAGTGGGGTAGTTGGGATTTCCAAAGGCTTCACATCTCTGTTCAAACATTTGAATGAATTGAACAGGGTCTGTTGTTCTGTCGTATTTGCCCATAATTTTGGAAATTTGAATGGCCGTATTTCTATATGAGTCACTGAGGCCGTATTATGTGAGTGCTCTTGTTGGAAGAGACTCGGTGAGTCTTTAGGCCACCCCCCTTCCTAGACTAGTCAATATGTCCAAGGTGTGGGCATCCAGGAAAGTTTTGGTGCTTATAGGACTTGCGGGAATGTTTGGCAAGGGTGTGGGATCGTCAAAGTCATAGGGGGTGTAAAACCCAATGACACGCTTGTTATAGGCATGGCCAATGGCATGGGGAGGTGAATTTGTGGCATAGATCTCAATGGCTCGAAGATGTCAGCCATTGGGTTCAGTGCTTATGTAATCCTTGGCAATCCCTCTATCGTGGCCATGTCAAAGTGCCTAAATTCTCCTTAATGAGCAATCAGAGTTTTTTTTTTGGTTGCTTTTTATACTTTCCCATAGCCCATTTTTACAACCTCAAGAGGCTTGGCGTACTCTTCGTGTTGGATCAAACGAGTGTCCGTTTGCCCTAATTAGCTTTGGCGCTATACGCACGTGAACCTTAGAGATATTTTTCCAGAAAAAGCGTATGCTAGGAACTTCCCAAATGGAATAGGAGGTCCTAAAACCTATTTTCCATCACTGTCTTAAGACGAAAAAGTTTTTCAAGAATTTTTTCCCTGTTTCGCAACACGTTTTTGAGGGTATTCCAAAAGGAATTTTGAAAAACTCTGTATGAGGGAGTTGTAGTATTTTTGGAGTACTACAACTTTGTTTCCCTGAGTCGTCCCTTTATCGTTTAGACCCTCAAAAAGTAGCCCGAATATGGCTCGTCATCGTTTTTGCGCTGTTTTTGTGATTTTTCGTGGTTTTTGAATTGTTTTTTGCCTCGATTTTTGGGTCAAATTTTGAGGCTGCTGGTCAGAGGCCAAAATGGTCGATTTTGACTTCAAGACAACCTAGTCCAAAGTCGAAGAGCTCGATGTCAGCTTTCTGATAAGCCCTAGAGCGCCTTTATCGGATATATGGTTTAGGAGATACGGGTCTCCAAACAGGGGTGGTTTCCAGAGTCTCTTTTTTTTTTGCCGACGGACCCCTTTTCATATCAACGGACTTCACGAGTTTTATAAATTTTTATTTTTTTTCACGTGAACTCTAGTTCCGTGATAGTGCAGAAAATGGTTCACGTCGTGAACCGAACTCCACGGAATATTAAATTCGATATTTTTTTTGCGTGAAACCTTAGGCTTTCACGTCGTGAAACATTGAGTGTTTCACGCCGTGAACCAGACTCCACGGAATATTAAATTTGATTTTTTTTTCGCGTGAACTCTAGTTCCGTGAAAGTGTAGAAAATGGTTCACGATATGAACCAGACTCCACGGAATAGTAAATTCAATTGTTTTTTTTTCGCGTGAACTCTAGCTCCGTGAAAGTGCTGAAAATGGTTCACACCGTGAACTAGACCTCACAGAATATTAAATTTGATTTTTTTTAATTCACGTCTGAACTTACGCGGCTGGAATTTTTCGTTCATGGTTGGATTTCTGTTCACAATCAAAATTTTTTCGTTCATGGCCGGATTTTCGTTTACGATCGAAATTTTTTCGTTCACGGTCAGATTTTCATTTACGGTCGAAATTTTTTCGTTCTCACGGTCGGATTTTTTTTTTTTTGAGTCTAGTGGGAAATACGAATTTCTCTTTTTGGAGGGGAATATTTTTTAATTTAAAATGAAAGGGGTATGGGAATTTTTCCAAAAAATTAAGAATAAAAAAAGTCAACCTTTTAATGACACCCCTTATACCCTTTCATAAATGACCCCCAAAATGGATAATTTTGACAACTCATGAGCATCTACTCATTAAATGCTCATTAGCCTTAATGAGTTATGTAAACAAGTGATTAAGGATTAATTCTTTTATTAATATTTTCCTCTTTTACACTAATCAAGGATTCTAATTAACCCACTAATCCCTAATTAAGTCACACAATTGAGCACAGCATTGGATAGAGCAACGGAATACTAATCTTTGTGCATCAACAATTGTATAAATTAATCTAAAATAAGAGATTAATTAGATACTTAATTATGGTCTCCTCTTTTAAGGTAAAATCAAGCAAAGAGAGTCAAATTTCTCCAATTGATGAAAAATTGATGTGATTAGGTGTTTTGATGCATCTAGATGCTCTCAAAACACTCAAAAGTCCCAATTTCGACTACTCATATGATCAATTTAGACTCCAATTAACACATTTTCTAAATTTTTGGCCTTTGGAACAAGATTAATCACCCTTAATGACAAAAACCAATCCATTAAGAGAAATTAGTCAAATTCAAGGGTTTTAAGAAATTTTTTGAAAGATTAAGCTACTCCTAATGCTTACTAACACTCTAATCCAAACAATTTCAATAACAAACACACAATTAAACTAGAATTATAGATCTTAGTTCTATGTTTAACACTAAAGAGAGCTAACATTCACTAAAAATTGTAATCTCTTGCATTGTTTAATGCAATGGATGCAAACTAAGCCTAATACAAACTATGTGTGCAAGCCCTAAGAACATGAAAAACCACAAAAATAACAAATTAATCTAAAAATTAAGCAAAAAAAATTCTTTTCAAAAACAAAAAAGAGAGCTATTCTACACCAAATCTCACACAAATCACCATCAAATCCACATCTTTTTCATGGGATACCATTAATCAAGATAATGGGCAATGGATTATGTGTAGATTAGAGGCAAAATGATGGAAAAATCCAAGGGATGGTTCCCCGACAGCAGTGCCAA
Source organism: Cibotium barometz (assembly GCF_041138505.1). NCBI lineage: Eukaryota > Viridiplantae > Streptophyta > Polypodiopsida > Cyatheales > Cibotiaceae > Cibotium > Cibotium barometz. The sequence goes on along the minus strand of NC_141056.1, from coordinate 25,908,006 downwards.
AAATGTTATGGCTGACCCTAACCCTCCTTGAAAGACATCCAAAAAGAGATTACCTAGTGAACCGTAACTATCATGAGGATCTTTCCAATGGTCGATCTCGTAACCCTTGAGGTCTCCAAGCTCTAAACTTCCTTGAGAAACAATTCCTCCGTGCCTCCCCATGAGCGTTGTCAAACCGCCGCATTGCACTACGGGTCCTCGTTCCTCCTCTCACCTCACTTTACTCACACACATTCACTAGCATGCATTAGGGGGAGAGATTAGCAAGAGGATTAGGAAGAGCAAGACTCAATTGCACAATGGGAGAGTATCCTATATTATGAGAGAAATTCACTTATATATATGGCCATAAGTGTTCACACTCACTTAAACTATGGCCGACCAGTAGGCACTTTAGGCTCATAAGAGGCCTAATGCTATTAAAATGACTACTCTCATAATATATCCATAAAGTACATCACTTAGGACTTCATCCTATCTTACTACCACATGCTCTTGAAGTGGGAATTGCCATAAATACTCTATCACACCATTATGGGCGCCCGTCCAAGTTTTAGCTTTGGACACTATTGCTTCATGTCTTGAATGTATTACCCTTTGGTGTATCTACCGTGACTCCTTGATGTAAGATAATGGTGGTAGCTCTTGTTAATCCTAGAATTGGATTAACACCAATGAAAGAAATTATTATAAAGCATAATCAAGGAAACATAGTGGGTTTTGAAGTAGATTATAACCATAATTATGACCAGCATTTGCCTTAGGCTATGATTCCATAGCGTTGTAACTCATGATTCAACAACATCTAAAACAAAACCTTTACAAAGAAGGAATTATTTTACCATGTTGCTATTTGCCCTAGATTTTAGATCAATCCAAGTACAATATGGCAGGCTAATGAAACTATTTTTAAAATTACACTTGTACTAGGGCCAGAAAGAACATTAACATTGTATTAGAAAGGATTTTTTGAGAGGGTGACTCTAAAAGGCATGAACTCCAATGCCATACTCAAATATATTAATCATCAGCATGCATGTCATCTCTACGGTTTTCTAGTCAAACACCACACACATGGCATCTAGGACAACCAACATGGTGAAGTGCAAACATGTTAGGAGCACAACACCATAGACATGGTGTCTAGACTACTAAACTAATATGTTGGAGTGCAAACATGTAGCAACCATGTATGTGGTGTCACCCTACTATAGCTAGCCTGCTAAAGCTATTCACTCTTGGTAATTTCAATAACAAACATACCATAGGAAAGAGTCAACACACAGACATCATTAAAACCCAAAAGATCTCTCTAGCTAATCACTATGCATAAACCAGGCATATACTCATCCACCCGACCACCCTCGAGACTAAATACAATGAAGTACCACATACCTTACCTTGGTGTCCCATACCACCAAGAGATATGACTTCACTCCAACATCACATAGCTCTAGCATGAAATGACAAGAGAGTAGATACAATGCTCTACACAAGAGAACATCCCTTGAGAGTTCCCCATGCCCCTATTATATAGGAGGGCCCTCAAGTGACTCTTGACTCTCCATTTCCATGTGTGACCCTTGGTTGCTTGACCCTAATCTCAACCCAAGGTTAGACCTAACCCTTGTTGAAATATACAAGTGAATAGGGTGTGTGTGCTGGAATAAGCCCTTGGCTAGAGGTTGTAAAAGGGAATCTGTAAATGTGAAAGAACCTATGAGAAAAGGTGAGAAGAATCTACTAGGAGAGAATAAAGGGTAGCATGAGGAGATTTAGGAGGTGTGGAGATATTCTGGGAGAGGTGAAGAGAATCAAGCGAAAGAGGTGGAGTGAATCAAGGAGAAATCAGTGGGATTAGATGTAAACTCTATAAATTGAGGCATTGGCCTAATGAGAATTTGCTAGTTTTTGATTATCCATGCCTACATTAAGCTATTAGTTAATTGCTCACTAATCACATCTTAATTATTATTAATCTCTTTGTTAATGATGTTGATTCTAGCATTTGATCCACCATGTCTCATCACATTGCTATAATGAGAATTTGCTAGTTTTTGATTATCCATGCCTACATTAAGCTATCAGTTAATTGCTCACTAATCACATCTTAATTATCGTCTAATCTCTTTGTTAATGATGTTGATTCTAGCATTTGATCCACCATGTCTCATCACATTGCTATAATTTTAACATGGTATCAGAGCCTAGCCTAGAATCCATCAAGTTTATGAGCCCATTATCTAACTAATTAGGATTAGTAGATGTTTTTAGTTATTTTCAAGTAGCCCACTGTACCCCCGACCAGTGGAGGGGCTTGATCTCCCTCCAGGAGAAACCTTAGCTCAAGCCCTTCTAGGCATGCATAGCTATCTCACTTGTGCTCCAGCCAAGTGAATCAGGGCAGCAAACCGCCAAGAGAAGCTCTAGATTTTTGCTAATTTGCAGGCATCTTTTTTTTAGGAGAAATTGAAATTTCTGCTTCATCAAATGCAATGGCTCTAATTCCTCTTGGACCTAGGGGTTTTCAAGGGTGCTCTACAAGCTGGTGAAGACACGATTTGATTTGATCAAGTCTATAATGAGATCCAAGCTCTTCATCAAATCTGCACAGGTGACTTTGGTAAAACAGAGATTAAGCATTCAATGTTTGGTCAAATCTTGTGTTTCTTGGCTTAATCCTCTACTATACTAATTGCTATTGATGGCCTTGAAAGCATTTGAGCTCATTTGGACTCTAAGGCCTCAGATCTGGGCTCCCCGCATACTCTATTTTTTGCACACAAAATAAAGTATTAATTTGCTAATCAGTGAGTGACTAATCAATGCTAATCACTATTTTTTGGTGCAATTGAGGGTTCAAATTAACCATTAGTTATCTGATACAGATCCCTATAACTTCATATTACAATTCGGAGATGGCTTGATATTCCAACCATTCCGTACAAATTGGTTACCCTTGATTTAATGTAATTTCTAGTAAAATTATGCTGATAAATTTGTGGTAATCATCATTTTGCATTTACCCCTTGGTTAATGCCTACAAATCACACTCAAATTCAATATTATTCACAACCAAAGTTGCATTTGGGAATGTGCATAAGAATGAATGCTATATGCATTATGTATTTGGCACATTACATCAGTGTAAAAATGGGATCAGACACTGCCCTTGTCCAGAATAAAGCAAGAGGTAAGACCTCCCGCATAGATTTGGGTTTGCATTGCATAATGACACAAGATAAACATCAAAAGCCCAAAAGAACTGTCAACAAAACATTAAAACATGTTGCTCACATGGAGCAAGAACTGACGGGACAAGCTCATGGCCCCAACCATGAAAGAAGAATAACATCTCTTTCCAAGAGGAAGATCCACACCAAGAAGAAAAGCTAGAGGAAGCATTGAAGGAAGACATGGACGCGTGAAGAGAAGCTGCCACAACAAGAAGACTAAAAGAAAAGGAAGACATGGACGCGTGAAGAGAATCTGCCACACGACAAGAAGACTGAAGATAAGAGAAGATGTGAGGCTCCAAGAAGTGAGGAGCCATGTGAAAATCTCAGAGACACACACAGAGAGAGAGAGAGAGAGAGAGAGAGAGAGAGAGAGAGAAACCCCACAACCCAATGTAACTTGCCCCAACAGAGTAAAACCACCTCTGAGCCACCGCCGATGATGTAGACCATGTGGTAGATGTATGTGTGAGCACTTTAGTCAAGTTTACAGGCACTTGTAGTAGCCTTGGACACATAGAGAGAGAGAGTGTCAAGGACTATGAGTTTAGGGACTTGAGGCACTGGTCACGGACTATCAAGTAAGAAGGAAACTTAGTATAGGGTCCAGGTGTGCTAGGATTGTTCACTTGTTGAGGGGAGGTGTGCTAGGCACTGGTCATGGACTATCAAGTAAGAGGGAAACTTGGTATAGGGTCCAAGTGTGCTAGGAGTATTCACTTGAGGGGAGGTGTTGAAATATACAAGTGAATAGGGTGTATGCAGGAATACGCCCTTGGTTAGAGGCTATAAAAGAGGATCTGTAAATGTGAAAGAACCTAAGGTGAGAAGAATCTACTGGGAGAGAATAAAGGGTAGCATGAGGAGATTTAGGAGGTGTGGAGATATTCTAGGAGAGGTGGAGAGAATCAAGCAAAAGAGGTGGAGTGAATCAAGGAGAAATCAGTGGGATTAGATGTTTGGATGTAAACTCTAAAAATTAAGGCCTAATGAGAATTTGTTGGTTTTTGATTATCCATGTCTACATTAAGCTATCAGTTAATTGATAATCACATCTTAATTATCATCTAATATCTTTAAGTACCTTCCTATTGACAATGTCTGAGAATATTTAGGAACTTTCAAATAAACCAATGCTCCTAGCTCAAAAGACCGAGGTAAGCGTCCCCTATCAGCATAAAACCATGCTCTATCCTGAGCACTCCTGATAGAATCCTGAGCTTAGGTCAATATTTCTTGCATATCACGCAAGAAATCCCTCGATGAATCAAGCTCAATGTCTTTAAGACCTACATCAATAGGTGCCCTGGATTGATGCCCATACATAAGCATAAACGGACTATAACCATTAGCCATATGCTTAGAACTGTTATAGGCAAATTCCATCATTGGAAGATATTTTTCCCAGCTCGATGGTTTTCCAGAGACATATACACAAAGCATATCCTCTACAATCTGATTCACATGTTATGTTTGCCCATCAAACTGTAGGTGATCAGAGGAACTCGTACTCAAAGTAGTGTCCAATTTCTTGAAAACTTCTTGCAAAAAATGAGCCGTGAACTTAAAGTCTCGATCGCTCACAATATCAGAAGGTAAACCATACAGTCTAAACAAATGCTCGATAAATTGGTAAGCCAATTTTGACACTAACTGTTGTCTTTGTGGGTAAAAACCTAGCCATCTTTGTCAATCTATCCACGACTACCCAAATGGCATCGTGACCCTGCTGCTGCTGGTACGTGGAAGTCCCGTAATGAAATCCATGGAAATACTTTCCCACTTTTGAGACAAAATATCCAAAGGATGTAATAACCCAGCAGATTTAAGGTGCTTAGCCTTATTAATCTAACACTGATGACACTTCACCACATAATTCTGAACAAAATCCTTCATTTTTTGCCAATAAAAAATCCTTCTAACCAAAGCCAAGGTACGCTATATGCTCCTACCGATGGTGCATCGTGGGGCAATCAAATAGGATCCTCAGTTTAATTTTCGGCACATCCGCCGATAAACAAACCTTATCATTTCGGAATAAAAGACCATTCCGAATAAAAAATTGGTTGGCTTTTTCTTCATTCACCAGGTTTTGATCTACCTCAGAGTTGGACCTTGATTTTGCCAAATTCTAATAGTTTCCAAAGAAAATATCTATACTGCATTTTCCCTAAGTGAATCGTACAAGTTAGAAGTAATTTCCGTGAAGCTAAGTTCCTTAACTTCACCAATTCGACTCAACACATCAGCAATGCTATTCAAGCTACCTTTTCTATATTTAATCATGAAATCAAAGTCCTGCATCAATTCAGCCCATCTGGCCTATCTACCTTTCAAGTCCGGTTGATCACAAATGAACTGCAAAGACTGATGATCTATCAAGACAATAAACTGAGACCCGTAAGATAGTGTCTCCATGCCTTTAAAGCATAAATGATTGCATACAACTCTTTCTCTTGAACTGGGTACCTACTAGTTTGTGCATCGTTGAATTTCTTACTCTCAAAGGCCACAGGCTTCCCATCCTGGAATAATGCTATGCCTATCGCGAAATCACTAGCATCAGTCTCAACGATGTAAGGCTTGCTAGGATCTGATAAGGCTAACACAGGAGCATCTTGAACTTTATATTTCAAAGTATCAAAAGTTTCCTATAGCTTCTCATTCCACTCAATTGGAGAATTAGAATTCTTATTTTTACCCTTAAGAAGATTGGTAAAAGGCACTGTCAACTTCGAATAATCCTTGACAAATTTTTGAAGAAATACGATGAAACCTAAGAAAGATCTTAACTGCTTGACCATATGTAGAATTGGCCATTCCAAAACCTTTTGAATCCGATCCAAATCTATACTTAAGCCATCTCGAGAGATCTTATGACCTAAATATAACAATTCCTTCTTGAAGAAATTACACTTAGATAATTTACAGTATAATTTCTTCTTCCTGAGCCTTCCTAGAACCTCTTTATGATGATCCTCATGCTCAGCCAAAGTTTTACTATATATCAAAATATCATCTAAGAAAACCACCACGCGTTTTCCTAACAAATCTCGAAATATATCATTCATCATATGTTGGAAATTTTCTGGTGCATTAGTGAGAACAAAGGTTAACACTAAAAATTCATAATGGCCATAGCGTGTCCTAAAAGAAATCTTAGGAACATATTCCTCTACAATACGGATGTGATAATAACCAGTTTGCAAATCAAGCTTTGTGAAATACTTAGCTCCTTGCAACCTATCAATAAGATTGTCTTATCTAGGCAATGGGTATTTGTTCTTAATTGTAACCTTGTTTTAAAGACGTTTGTAATCAATACACAGACGTTTTAAAGACGTTTGTAATTAATACACATCTGACAAATACCTTGATCTTTTTTCTCAACCAAGAGAACTAGTGCACCCCAAGGAGACTTACTTGGTTTAATCTGACCTGTCCTCAAGTATTCAGCTAGTTACTTTGCTATCTCATCTTCCTCCTTCTGGCCAAACCGATATGGAGGAATACTAACAGGTTCTGCACCCGACACTAGCTTAATTTTATGGTCCACCTCTCTTTTAGGAGGTAATCCATGAGGTAAAATGTCAAGAAATACATCCTGAAATTTGCTCTTAATGGAATTCAACACTTTACGTTCCTAAACATCCAAAGAAATAGTGTTTACATCAAAATGAACACATGAAGACACTGGATCGATAACCAATTGAAAAAGTTCATAGTTAAAAAGATTTTCCATTAACTCAAGCTCATTAATAAAAGATTCCTTGGGTACAATAATTTTTCCCTTAAGAGTAAGAAGGTTTTCATTGTGATGTAAAGACATCAAATGTTTGACCCAATCAACAGAAAAAACCTTATTTTTTTTATGAAACCATTCCATCCCTAAAATGATGTCTACATGACCCAAGCTCATGACATGAAAATCAAGTCTATCTAAGTACAACTGGATATTTAACGGTAGTTTTAACACCTTCTTGTCCCAAAATTGGACTTGTCCTCCAGCCGTCCTCACCTTATACATGTGATCATTATGTGTGGTTTCCAGCTTCATCCTATGTACCACAATGTTGTCAATAAAATTGTGAGTACTACCAGGATCAAATAAAATATGAACCTGATGTCCAACTATTGATCCATAAACACGAAATAATCCGTTTGGACCAAAAATGTCTATGAAAGTACAATCTGAACATTGGCTTCCTTCAAGATGTGTAATATTGACTTCAAAAAATTTACCTTGAAGTTCTGTAATGTGCACAGATTTCTTTGGTATAAACTTCTTCGGTGCCGTCTTTGTCCAGGCACCGAAGGTAGTGTAGCTCCATTCAAAGGACATAATTTCTTCGTGTGTCCCTTTTCCTTGCATTTGAAACATGTGATATTATCCTTGCTCACAAATTTTTGCTTCTTGCTACTAGCGTTGTTAGACTTTTTTGGTTTTGGTGTGAAAACCAACTTTCTTTTTTGTCCACTATTTGAAAAAGTGAACGTAGATTTGTTTTTATTAGACAATGGTTTTAAAGTGTTGGCGCTGACCATAGTCTTATGAAAAACCTAAGCTGCTTGAATAGCATCCTCAGCCGTTTTGACCTTGTATTTTTTTACCTTGTATATTGATAGTCACGAGCTAGACCATTGATGTAAATCCCACACAAGGTATGATCATGAGACTTGGCTTTGCTAAACTTTTGCACATAATTGTCAAAAGACTGATTTTCCATGCTATTTTTAACAAGCTTGGTAATTATTCGAATTCATTCTCTGGTTGAACAAACTCTTTTTTGAAAGCTTCCTCGAAACTTTGCCAAGTGGTAGGAATGAAATCTTCTTTGAGATCCTTCCACCAAGTTAATGCCTTCCCTTTCAATAACCCATGTGCCATCTGTAGCTTTTGCACATTAGTGAATGGATGAAAGGCAAAGTGTGTAGTCCACCTATTGAGCCAGGCATCTACACATTCCTGAGTCTTCTCCTTTTTCTCATCACTGTACACCTTTGGTACAAATGACGAAGCAACTACTTTGGTAGGAGCAGGAGGTGCCACCCCAAAAGAGCTTTTTGCAAAGTCAAGATCTGCATCTTCAATGACTCCATCTCGTCATGGCATTTGACAATAGTTGCCTCTAGACGCTCTGTCACTTCCAAAAATTCACTCTTTCCAACAGCCTCCTCTTCTTCAACTCGGAACTTAAGATCTTCCCTACCTGAGTTTCACTCATCTCGTCGACATTATCATTAAACTAAGAAGTTAATATGAGCCATGGTAATAAAGTTCTTCAAAAATCACATTCACTCAAACCAACTTCACTTGCCCAATCTTGACCAAAATGATCTAGCAAATCAATTCGCTAGAACTAACTGCACATAAGAAAAAATACTTTAATTAGCGTTTGGTGTGGCTAAACAACGGTAAAAAATCATGAAAATACCGTTTAGAATTAATCCAAACAGAAATAACTACAAATACGAGGCACACTCGCATTAATTATATGCGAATAACCTGCACCTATCTAATGCCAACACGCAAAAAAACATACTTCAATAACCCTCAAAGATATTAAATTCTCGAGAAAAAAAAATATCATGATTTTTTTCTATTTTTCTAGGGCCTCAAAATTTACTAATTTTGAAATCCACCAAGTTCTATCTTATGGCACTCCAAATATAAATTTTTCCAACAAACATACCAATTTCTAGGATTTCTAAAATAATTTCTAGAATTTTCTAAAGTTTGGTAATTATTAAAAAAATTTACCTCAAGAATCCCATCGATCACGAAATTTTTCAATTCCACCCGACAATTCTCAAATCCAATCAAAATCTCCTATTTTAATTTTTTGGGCAAAATAGATTTTTTTAGAAATTTGAACAGTCACGGGTGCCCGAACGGACACGCCACATGCTGATCGATAAACCTGGATGATATTCCCCTTGCCATCTTCTCCGTGGGTAGGATTACGTCCTGAAGCTATTGATGTCCACCCACCTGAGAATGCAATGCCCTTTTGCTGGGTGTACCCCTTTGCAATGCCTTGTAGCGATCAATGCTACCATCTGCTTTGCATTTTAACTTATAAACCCACTTAGTACCAATGGCCTTCTTGCAATGAGGTAGATTTGTCAAATACCAGGTGTCATTCTTAAGTATCCTAACATAAAGCTATTCTACACCTTTGTCTAATTTTTCACGAATTTTTAAAAAAAATCAAAAAAAAATTTGTACCCCGAACGCATTAGAATACGAACGGTCAAAAAATTCAGAACCCGAATGGTCCACCCAATATGCGGATAGCCAAGGGTTGCAGACAGGAAATGAAGAGACAAAAAAACTCCGGAATTTGAAAGGTCAAAAAAATTTTGCACCCCAAAGGCCACAAAGGGCTCAACATGAGAAAAAAAAAATCATGAATATGAAGATTTTTTTTTTCTCTTTTTTTAAAAGCTTTATTAAAGCTTTTTTTTTGCAATTGAATGAATCGTTGGGGGGGGCACAGACAACCACCAATTTTAAAAAATCCCCACCCCTTGTTGGTGCACGATTTCGTGAGGGAGAGGGGCGAGCATGGGCTTCCCTTCCTGCTTCCCTTCTCCATCTCCACACCCTCCTCCCCACCATATCATTCCTCTCTTCTGTCTTAAATTTGGTTATACACTAATCATGATTAGTTCGTTAATCATGAATTTTAACTAATCAAATCTACCCATACAAGGGGTGTTCACACGACGCGGGAGAGAGAAAATGAAGGAAAATTCAGATTTGAGAGATAGAAAAAATGCCACGCACACGGGAGAGAACCGAAGCATCAACATGATGCCCCTATTGATTTTCATCAAAAAATTGGCAAAACATTTGATAGCGTAGGAAACCTGCAAAAATGCATTAAAATGTCTTTTTTACCATAAAAATGCTCTAAAAATTTCCTAAATAATTAGAAAAAATCCTAAAATTTGTAGAAATTTAGGGAATCCTTCCACCAAAAAATACCCGCAGTAGCATGTGCAGTATTTTGGTTTAGAAAATCCGTAAAATATTTATTTTAATCATAAAAATAGAGAAAAATAGCATTTCCACTCACAGAATTTCCTTGTAATGTCAATAGGTCCATCCAAGTTGAGAAGCACTATGTTCCAATCATCATATTGACATTCCCAATGCATATGCCACCAAAACAAACCAAAAAATAACATTTTTTGCTTAGTAAATGTTAAAATTTACTTTAAAAATGGAATAAAGAGAGAAAATTAAGAGGAGAAAAAACATCTAAAATTAACTAGAGACCACTTCGATACCATTGTTAAAACCCTAAAGATCTCTCTAGCTAATCACTATGCATAAATCAAGCATATACTCATCCAACCGACCATGCCCAAGCCTAAGGGTACACACATAAATACAATGAAGTACCACATACCTTACCTTGGTGTCCCATCCCACCAAGAGATATGACTTCACTCCAGCAGCACATAGCTCTAGCATGAAATGACAAGAGAGTAGATACAATTCTCTACACAAGAGAACATCCCTTGAGAGTGCCCCATGCCCCTATTATATAGGAGGGTCCTTAAGTGACTCTTGACTCTCCATTTCCATGTATGACCCTTGGTTGCCTGACCCTAATCTCAACCCAAGGTTAGACCTAACCCTTTCCCCACTAGAGCATGTTCCCATGCTCACATGCTCACATGCCTAAGGTGGGCTAGCCTCCTAGTATATGTACATATAATGTGCATATAACAGACAGCATCTAGGTTGATAACCAAAGAAAATACTGTAGGTCATCATCCTAGACACCATGTTTGTGATGTCACCCTACTATAGCTAGTCACTCTTAATCATTTCAATAACAAACATACCATAGAAAAGAGTCACCACACAGACATGGCATCTAGGCTGATAAACTAGAGCAAACATTGTAAGTCATCATCCTATACACCATGTTTGTGGTGTTGCCCTCTTATAGCTAGACATACATAGGTCATTGTTCAAATCAAGAGCTTATCTTAGCCTTACCAAATCATGTGTCATTGGGTCTTGCTTTTGAGCCGCAAATGCAACTTCCCATTGTGGGGTGTGCTAGCTCATCTGTCACATCCTCACTCTGTTTGTCACACTAGAATGCTCCTTGCCAAAGGGGTGAATAAAGACCTCTCAATGCCTAGATGGAGGTAAGAAGAGATCCATCTTCCATGATGGTTCTCTCTCACAAAAGGTGGGGGGAGAAGAGGCTAATGCAAGAAGAGATCTTAAAATCAAACCTATTGAGCATGTATCCAAGCAAGATTCAATAGCATGCAAGCAAGGAAGAAGAGGAAAGAAGAAGAGCTCACAAGAAAACTATTCAAGGGAATGATTGTGTCTTGGTTATTATAAAAAATGACACATATACAAATGACTAGTTTCACACTAGACCACCCAAAGTTAAAAATGATTCGACCTCTATTACTAGTCTTAATCAACTATATACACTAAGTCAATAAACTTTCCTTGTTTGACACTAATCACATGATGGTAAGGCTACTTTATATGTTCTCGAACTGTCTTTATAAATGTAAATTTTTCATTTGTATGGGTATCTAGCAAAGCACTTTATAGTAGGTCAGGCAAGCAAAACCATGTTAACCAATGGAGTGGTTAACATACTCTCCTTCCTACTAATGGTGACTGCCTCCTTGTGTCACCCAAGTTGTTCTACCAATAGAAAGTGGATGGTGTGGATGGTCTAGGATACACAATGGAGTTGGCGGCTGAATCTAGCAAAGCACTTTATAGTAGGTTAGGCAAGCAAAACCATGTTAACCAATGGAGTGGTTAACATACTCTCCTTCCTACTAATGGTGACTGCCTCCTTGTGTCACCCAAGTTGGTGGTGAATCTACTACTAGAAAGTGGATGGTGTGGATGGTCTAGGATACACAATGGAGTTGGTGGCTGAGGTTAAGTTATATAACCTGATGCAGGGCAAAGTGATGGGAAGATTTTGACAGCCCTAATGGTAGGCAGCTTTATATCGAGGTGGCATGGAAAGTGATAGGCGATGTAGAGGCTCTTCATGTTAGGCCTTTATTAGTTGTGAAAGTGTCATGGACTCTTCAACATTAGGTAGTTGGTAGAAGTGGTCCAAACCCTGTGATTAGCAGAATAAGCACCAAAACAACCGTGTAATGATTTACATGGGTAGATGGTGGTCCGAATCTTCATGGCACAATAAGAGAGTATGTCTTAATCTTATAGCGTGCGATGTGGAGAGATGAGGCGCCTTCATGGAGAAAATGTCAGCCAAGGCGAGGTTGGATTGGTGATAAATTAGAGTCAAATCAGAGGTGGAATGAGAGGAGATATGCGTGAAAGCTAGTTGGAGGTATAAGGTCAAGGGTTCTCCATGTGATGGGCCATACCATAGGCCAGGCTTACACTAGCCATGGTCCCCCCATCCAAAGATGTGCCTAGAGGGTTGGGCATTAATGAGGTTAGTTGTAGGTGCATGCATATGTGCATGTCGTGAGATGCAAGAAGTGAAAAAAATGTGATGAGCACTTGTAGGGAAGCTACAGATGATGTGCATGGGCATTAGGCAAAAGGTGGACCCATGTGGGTGCGCTTCTCCAACACCACAAAGACTTCTCCAACTCAACTACTTTCTTTTACTCTCTTTACTTTTATCTTTGACATTTACTTGACATCCCTTTTATGGGGGAGTCAAGATTATTAGATTGTTGGAGGTATGGCAATGGTCATTATGCATGGTTGTGCCCACTACTATACCTTATGTTGCTTGTGTATAGTACTCTAGTACTTATGTTAGGTTTTCACTTATCTTTTGTAGACTTTTTTTGAGAGTGAGAAGAAGTAGATTTTAGCCTTCCATCCTTGTGTGTGTAAGGAGCTAAGCATGGCAAGCAAAGAAAGCTATGAAGGAAAAGGAAGCAGTACATGGATAAGAGCATTGTCTCCTCACCCTTGGGTAGCTTTGGGAGCTACACATCTTTGATTGAGGAGTTATCTTTGTAGGTGTGGAGGTGCATGTGTGGTTCATAGCACTTTATAATAGAATTTTATGGGTAGATTCATGTTTTGACCTTCGGTTTGGCCACTACAGCAAAAGGTGTTTTCAGGAACTTCTAGGAAGTTTTGATTTTGAATAGTTTTTGTCCGAACACTAGTTATTATAATGCAGTAGTGTATTTTGGATGTTGAGACAGTGATTGCACATGCATTTTTTATTGTGGGTGTATATGCATGTACTCTGGTCACATGTTGTGACATATAGATTATGCATCAATACCGCTATAAGAGTTCTAGTAGATACTATTGTGACATACAAATTATGCAAAATTACCACTACAATAATTACAGTTAGATACTGCTATATTACAAACTACATACGAAAATCGTTTATTTGCATATTTTTTGTTGTCATAAGCAAAGATGTCTGACAACATCAATCAAATTATTAGTGAGAAGCTTGAGAAGAACAACATCCATGCATGGAAGTTTAGAAAGACCAATTTCCTATCACAGGAAAAGGATTTTAGAACTCTTTTGTTGCAGGAGACAATGAGAAGCCTCCAAAATTGCCTAAAGAGAATGCAACTCCAGTAGAGATAAAAGCATTCGAAGACTGGAACGAGGGTGTAAGGAAAGTTGTGTATTGGCTTTCAATTAGTGTGACAGACATATATAGGATGCCAACACTCCAATAGTTACATGTGAAAACCTGGTAAAGATGTTCCAGACAAACACAAAGGTAAGGAAACAAGAGCTGTGTACAATGGAGAAGAAGAACATGTCTATCAATAAGTATGCATTGAAGATCAAGGGAATTGTTGAATCCCTTGGATCTATTAATGTCTCAGTGTGGATGATGATAACTTGGTGAGTGTCTATTTGAATGGGCTTGGCAAAGAATACAAGCCATTCAAGACCTCCACTCTAAGAGAGAATGTTCCCAATTTTTTGGATCGATATCTATTGTAATCATAAAAGAGAAGTCTTTGGGTGAAGACTCTTCCTCTCAAAGAAAAATCACTTTAGAATAGGCCTTCTACTCAAATTCAATTAGAGGTCGTGGTCGAGGCCAAGGTGGTGGCCATTTTGGAAATCAAAATTATGCACAGTAACAACCCAATGATTCATAGCAGCATCAAACGCACACAGGTAAAAGAGGCCAATCTCATGGCAAGGGGAGTTAGAGAGATTGAGGAAATTAGCAAAGATGGAAATTGGAATCAAGTTCAAAGGATTTCAAAGGATTTCTTTTATTGTGGAAAACCAAGTCACCAGAATGTTACAAAAAGCAAAGTGGCATAAGAAGTGGCAAGTTGCAGCAAAACAGTTATGCGTCTTCAAGTAAGTAGGCTAAAGATAGATGTGAGCAGTTTTTTGTTATGCAACACATGTTAAATTCAGTGACTCTAGATGTATCCACAAATAGTGACAATGTATGTGTTGAGATTCAAGCTCGGTGTTAGCTTGTGTCACTTTTGCACTATGTGCTGGCTTATTAGGTAGTAACATGTGTGAGACATGAATGACCACGTCCAACTGGTCATAATGTGTGGACATTAGCTAGGGTTAGCAGTGTGTGGACACAACACAAGTAGTGTGTTGTAGATTATGGATTATGGCTTTATGCATTGTGTGAGAAGAGAGATGGTTTCCCTCTATGGTTAGGGTTTGATAATATATTAGGGTTTGCTCCTGTGTGTGTGTCTCCTCTCCCTCTACTTGTTTTTCATCATGGTATCAGAGCTTGGTTCTCTCTATTAGGGTTTATGAGTGAGTGAGAGAAGAGGGAGAAGAAGCTGTGAAGAAAAGCTGTGAAGCTTGCCATTGGAGCTGTGAAGCTTGGAGCACACCGATTTTCATTAAATCTGAGAGCTTAGCCTACTGGGTAAGGACTACTAAACATCCTTGAGCGGATTGCATGTGCAAAAACACAAACAACACCATATTTAAGTTGCCCAAAGCAAAGAAAAATTCTATTTTGCAAGCTCTCCATTGAAGCTTGAGTGTGGTGAATGTATGAGGCAAATGGTTGTAAATCTCACAAAGAATCATGTATCTGGCAAATGGGAATGTATTGGCAACTCATGTGCAAGCCCTACATTGAATTTGGAGCAAAGTTGATGCATATTAGTGAGTGGAAATTCACTGGTTTGAAGTCCTCCACAAAAATAGAGAAGAGATGTCCATTGTGGATGAAATTAAAACCGGTTTTTTGTAAAAATCACCTCATTGATGGATTGGGTACATGCCTAAGAGTGTTGGGAACTCACCTATACCTTCAATAGCCACTACAAACCTCTCAAATCTCCTCAGGAGCAGGCAGCGCAGCCTGTAAGGAAGAAACATAGCAGTTTTTGCATCCTTGGAGGCCAAATTCTAGTGGTGTGATTGATTAAACCCAAAACTTGCTTAGTAATTTTGTGATACACATACTTGAGAAGGTTTCTATGTGATTGTTTGGAACAATTGTGCATGATGGAGCTGATTAAATAGGCTGTCTACAGTGATTAGTGAAATAAAGGGTCATTAATTGGCTAATTACTCTCTCGACAATTGGTCTAATTCCTTTTACATGGAGTTATTAGACATCATTTCTAAGCTAATGAATGCCTGGTCTCTCAATTTGGACAAGAATCAAAGGAATTAGAGCACTTTTTACTACTCGTTTTTATTGATTTTTCCAAAACAGAGAAGGGGATTTGATATTTTTGGTATGTACGCACCTTGGTTGGTGTTGATATGCAACATTGAGCTTGTTTAGGTGTCAAAGCAAGTTATCCACACTTGATTGAACCACTACATTGCAATTTTAAGCCTTGGAAAGCGCACCAAAATAAGGTACTTTGGATTGAATATGCTAGTTCAATTTGAATCAGAGTGAATTTGAATGCAATCAGAGTGAATTTGTACATCAAACAGTGAAGTTCATTGAGTACTTTGGAGTATCTAAAACACTTATTAGAGTGTGGTTGAGCTGAGGAAGGCTCATTTATAGAATTGGACGTGTGTAGAAGGTGCATTTGCATATTGAACAAATATGTCAGACAACCCAGTATAGATTGTGGGTGAGAAGTTGGATAGAAAGAACTTCCAGGCATGGAAGTACAAGATTAAAAGCTTTCTAAAAGCAAAAGGGTTTTGGAACCTTGTTACAGGTGCAGAGCCAGAGCCAAAAACTACCCTGACAACCTACACAACAATAGGTTGTAGCTCTCATAAACAATGGTCAGAGAGAGCATACAAAGTTTTGCATTACTTGTCTATATGTATCTCGGATGCTATACTCATACATATACATGATGCTGAGAATCCCAAGGATGTATGGGATACGTTGGTAAAGCTGTTTGATACAGATACTAGTGCTCGTAAGTCTCAGTTGATACAACAAATTCATAATGCTGTTTGATACAGATACTAGTGCTCGTAAGTCTCAGTTGAGACAACAGATTCATAATGTGAAGCGGAAAGAAAGGAGTATTCATGATTATGTACAAGAGATAAAGAAGTATGCAGATGCATTGGCAACTATCAATGCCCCCATGCCTGATGATGATTTGGTAGACATTACCTTGCGTGGTCTTGGCAAGGAGTACAAGTCTTTTGATACATCTATTTCTGTTTCGGAGTATAGGTTTACCAGATTTTGATGAGTTGGTTTCACTCTTGCTTGTTGAGGAAATCAAACTCAGTGACTCTTTTCATGATGCATCTACTAGCCATGATGATAATGGCATAAATCAAGCTTTCTATTCATAAAGGGGATTAAGAGGCAAGGGGAGATTTGCATCACGTGGTCGTGGTAATGGTTGTGGATGGCAGGATAGGTCACTCCACAACAAAATTTTCAGCCTACATATCGTGCTAGAGGTGGTCATGGATATACACCTCAGAGAGGCGGAGGTAATCCTCATGGAAGAGGACGTTGGCAAGGCCAATAAACATCTATACAAAATGTGGAATGCCATTACTGTGGGAAATTTGGGCATATGGCACGTGATTGTTTTCGCAAACAAAATGATTTGAGAGGGGGTAAAGCACAACATGGTGGACATTATGCACAACATGGTGGAAATTATGCAAATGGTGGAAACTTTGCATCAAGCAGTAATGATGGCAGCGCAAATCACTTGTTTGCCCATGAAACATGTCATGGGATCTATGATAACAAATGGTGACAGTGATGACACTTGGTATATGGACTCTGGAGCATGAAACCATATGACTTGTCATGGCAAATGGTTTGAACACATGAAGCCTATGGATGTGAAAGGCTATGTGGAGATAGGAGATGATACCCAACATGCTACCACATGTTGGAAACGTACCATTGGTGATGCACAATGGTGAAACAAAACTTGTCTATGCCTTCTATTACAAAAAGTGGTCAAATGGTCGAACGAGGTTTACAGGTTTGTTTCAACGAGCATGGTTGCTTCATTGAGGATTTCAAAAATGGATGTAGAGTCATTGTTGCCAAAGGCAAGAAAGAAGGTAGGTTATTTAAGTTGGATGTTGGGATTCCTAAGTTGAAATCAGCCATGTTCTCTAAAAGTCGAAATGTGGTACAGGACATTGACATGTGGCATAAAAGGATAGGACATGTGAACATACAAAGGTTAAAGAACATGTAGGCAAGAGGCATTGTTAGTGGGCTGCCTAGATTCAAGTATGATGGGAATACACATGTTTGTGATGCTTGCCAGTTTGGAAAGCAAGCAAGGTTTCCATTTCCTAAAGAAGGCAACATGAGTAGCATGCCACTTGAGATAGTTCATAGTGATGTATGAGGTCCTGCACAAAACCCATCCATTAAAGGCAGCTTGTATTATGTGACATTCATTGATGATTTCAGTAGAATGACATGGATTTACTTTTTCAGAGAGAAAAGTGAAGTATTGGGAAAGTTTATGGACTTCAAAGCTTTTGCAGAGAAGAAATATGGCTCTTGGATAAAATGTTTGAGGACAGATGGAGGTGGTGAATACACCTCACATGCTTTTGAGAATTTCTTGAGAAAGCATGGCATAAGAAGGCAGTTAACTTGCAAGTATACACCTCAGCAAAATGGTGTTGCTGAGAGAAAAAATAGTCATTTGTGATGTGGCCAAGGCGATGCTCAATGAAAAGAGCATGCCATATTATTATTGGGAAAAAGTGTGTGCCACAGCGGTGTATGTACTTAATAAGACACCCACATCAGCCATACATGGAAGTACGCCAGAGATGCATCTCACAGGTTTTAGGCCAGACATTGGATACCTCAAAGTGTTTGGTGGTTGCATAGCTTATGTGCATGTGCAAGACGAGAGAAGGAGGAAGTTGGATCCTAAGGCAGAAAAGTGTATTTTTGTTGGGTATGCACAGGATCGCAAGGCATATAAATGTTACAATCCACAAACTAGGCAAGTGGTTATCTCACGAGATGTGGTGTTTGATGAACTTGCTAGTTGGTACAAGGCAAAGGATGAGGGTGTCATTTTGATTCCGTTGATGCTGATGTGCATGTGAACTTGCCACAAGCAAGTTCTATTTCTATGTCTGGGCCAGCAGAGTCTGAGAGTAGCACTATACGTCCATGGTCAAGATGCTCGAGACATGAGAGTGTGAGCACTGGGAGTAGTGCTGTGTGGATAAAGGAAAAAAGAAGGTTGAAGGAATTGGCATTACAGGTTTTGAGTCATCAAGTTCAAAAAGTTTGGATGAGGAACTTGGCATACTAGTTTTATGCACACTAGGTGCAAAGCAAGATGGATATGTGCCTCCACATGCTAGAGTGACAGGTGTTCAGAGTGATCCGGATGCATTGCAAAGATCCCAAAGGGTCAGGTATCTAGTTGACAAGTTGACATATCGTGACTTTGCTATGCATTATGCATATATGACCTCTTTGGTGAAGCATGTGGAACCTACATGCTATACAGAAGCTATTGGGAAGCATGTATGGGAGAAGGCAATGGATGTTGAGATGG
Organism: Cibotium barometz; assembly: GCF_041138505.1. Lineage (NCBI taxonomy): Eukaryota > Viridiplantae > Streptophyta > Polypodiopsida > Cyatheales > Cibotiaceae > Cibotium > Cibotium barometz. The sequence goes on along the minus strand of NC_141056.1, from coordinate 25,888,789 downwards.
ACGCATTGGTTCATAATGAAACTTGGGATTTGGTTGCCTTACCACAAGGCAAAAATGTCATTGGTTTCAAATGGGTTTATAAGGTGAAATGCAAATCAGATGGTTCCATTGATGAGCGCCATAAATTGTGGTTGGTAGCTAAGGGTTATGCACAAACCCAAGGCTTGGACTATGATGAAACATTTAGTCCAGTTGCAAAGATGGGAATAGTGAGAGTAGTCATTTCTATGGCTGCAGCAAATGGTTGGGAAATGCATCAAATGGATGTGAAAAATGCATTTCTAAATGGTGATTTACAAGAGGAAGTTTATATGGCACAGCGAGAAGGATATGTACACCCAAGGTACCCCACTCATGTATGTAGATTAAGGATAGCATTATATGGTTTGAAGCAAGCACCTCGTGCTTGGAGTGATAAGATAAGCCGAGGTACCCCACTCATGTATGCAGATTAAGGATAGCATTATATGGTTTGAAGCAAGCACCTCGTGCTTGGAGTGATAAGATAAGCTGATATCTTATCTCCCTTGGATTTCAGGTTTCTTCAGCAGATTCTTCACTCTATGTGAAGAAAACAGATCATGGGATTGTCTTACTTGTGATCTATGTGGATGATTTGATTGTCACAGGATATCATGCTATAGATGCTATGCATGTCAAGAAGGCATTGAGTGGGCAGTTTGATATGAAAGACTTAGGTGAATTGAGATATTTTCTTGTTCATCAGTATTGTGTGTGGATTCGAGAGCCTATAACCACATGACAAAGCATGTTATGTAGAGACGAGGGTGTGTGTGTCTCCTCTCCCTCTACCTATTTTTCATCAGTATTGTGTGTGGATTCGCGTCGAGAGCCTATAACCACATGACAAAGCATGTTATGTAGAGACGAGGGGTAACATGACTAGTACTTAGCTGAAATCTACTTCATGTGCCTAACATAAAAAAGAATTTGGTTTCTATTGGGTAGATGGTTATAGGGTTTGCAACAGGTACACTTTAACCTTGAAGATTTAGTTTAGTTTTTGTTGAGCAAATGGTTGAGTAGGATTTATAGGTGTGCTTTATGCCTCAGGAATGCTATGTTAAGGACTTCAAAAACAAATGTCATTTAGTTGCAAAGGGTAAAAGAGTGAGAAAGATGTTTACTTTGGATGTAAGCATTCCTCAGGTGAAAGATGTTATGTTTGCACAAGGTGCAATTGTTGCTATTGATATATATATCTAGCATAAACATATTGGTCATGTGAATGAGCAACGATTAAAATCTATGTAGATTTCAAAAATTGTTAGAGGTTTTTGAAAGTTTAAGGTGGATGGAATGCATAAAGTATGTAAAGCATGCCAGTTTGGAAAACAAACAAAGAATGTATTTCCACATAACAGGAATGTCAGTAAGAGAGTACTTGATGTGATGCATTCAGATCTATGGGGCATGACAAAGGCAGCATCAACGGGAGGATGGCATTACTATATATATTTCATTGATGACCACACAAGGAAGGTGTTGATCTATTTTATGAAAGAGAAAAGTGAAGTGTTTACTCACTTTCAAAATTTCAGAATGTTGGCTGAAAAGCAAATAGGTTTGTGGGTTAAGTGCCTAAGGTCAGATGGAGGGGGAGAGTACTTCTCCAATGAGTTCATCAGTGAGAACTTGAGAAAGACAATTCACATACATGTACATTCCGTAGCAAAATGGTGTTATTGAGAGGAGGAATAGGCACATTGTAGAGGTGGGTCATGCATTAATGTGGCTGAGAAGAGCATGCCTCATCATTATTTGGTTGAAGCAGTTTGTGACTATAGTTTACATTATGAACAAGACCCCCGCACAACATTTCATGGTGTGACTCCAGAGGAGAAGTATATCGGCAGTAGAAAACCAAATTTGTCACACTTGTGTTTGGATGTATTGCATATGTACACATTCCTAATAAGCTACGCATTAAGTTGGATCCAAAGGTTAAAAATGTGTGTTCATCGGCTGCTCCCTTTTAAGAAAAAGGGTTACATATGTTATAATCCTGTCACATGTGAGATGAGGGTGAGTGGGGATGTCTTTGATGAGATGATCAGTTGGTATGATGCTATAAAAGACTCGATTGGGGACTGATGCACAGGAGTAGATGGTTGCACATAATATAGGTAAGAAATCAGAGTCATTAAGTGGACCAAGAGAGTTCTCTAGAAGTGGGTCTATTTATAGACCATGGAATGGCAGGCTACATCAAAAAATCATTCCTACTAACATGTTCTCAACAAGTGCATCACATAAAGGCAAATAGAAGGTGGATGAGTCTCTTGGTAGTCCTAACATTTAAACAGTGTTCATATGTTGATGGAGAGTCTAGTGGCTCAAAGTAGAGCCTTGATGAGGAGTTTGGGATTCCAACTATTATTTGTGCAAGGAAGGCTAAGGTAGTTACAAGGACACTAAGGACAAATCCAAGACCACACAAGTCAAATAGGGTCCAAAACCCTGTTCAAAGATTGATGTACGATGGTTATGTAGCTCACCATTATGCATACAGAGCAAAGATTGTGTAGGATATTGAACCCACATGTTTTGAGAATGCTATTGGATATGTACATTAGGAGAAAGACATCGATAAAGAAATGGTTGCATTGGACATGGGATTGGTGCCTTTTCCTAAGGATAAAAAGATTATTAGACAAGTGGGTCTACAAAGTGAAGCACTGCTCAGATGGAAGCATAAGAAAGTACAAGGCGAGATTGGTTGTTACTAAAGGTTATGGCATTGAGGAGCCATTCATCCATGTTGCCAAGATGGCAACCATGTAGTGGCTACATCAAAAGACTCGACTTTACATTAGATGGATATAAACAATACATTCTTGAATGGTGAGTTACAAGAAGAAGTATATTTGGAACAACCACTTGGTTATGAGGATTTGAGTCACCTAGATTATGTGTGCAAGCTACATAAAGCCTTGTATAGCTTGAAGCAGGCACCGAGAGCATGGCATGATAAGATTACATAGTATCTTATCATAATTTGCTTTCATATGGCAGATTCTAATCATTCACTCTATGTGCCAAAGAGTGATAAGGGGATTGTGCTTCAAGCCTTATATGGCTTGAAGCAAGCACCAAGAGCATGGCATGATAAGATTATATAGTATCTTATCACCATTGGCTTTCATATGGAAGATGCTAATCATTCACTTTATGTACCAAAGAGTGATAAGGGGATTGTCGTCATCACCATCTATGTGGATGACTTGATTGCTGGGGGTGACAATGAAAGTGAAGTTGAGAATGCAAAGGGTCTCCTCAAGAAGGATTTGGGTGAGCTGAGATACTCTCTTGGCATTAAGGTCATCAGGACGCCTGAGGGCATCTGGCTATCAAAGAGACAATATGCATTGGGCATGTTGTTCAAATATGGACCCATTTCTAGGGTTAACAATCTACTTATAGAATGATTAATATGAATTAGGTAACGTTTAAAATTTTTACTACCCTAAGGTTGTATACTCAACAACATAATTTGAAATTTCAACTATATACTTAATGTTTATCAACATTATATACTTAAATTATGTCGATAAATTTGAAATTTCAACTATCTAAATCATAGATTATATACTTGTCTACTTTAATACACACATTACCTCAATTAATCCTATTTTTTTACCAAGACATGTCTACAATAACAAATTCCATAATTGTTTAAACTCTTTAAATCTCATAATCATGTACAAAAACTTAATAAATATTAATCACATAAAATTTAACTTTAGATACTTTACTTCTCACACAATTGAGAACACGGACTTAATAAAGTACTAAAATGAAATTACACACCAAAATCAAGCCCTAGAAGCTTAGTAAAGCACTAAAATACAATTATACAAAAACAAACCTTAGAAACTTAGCAAAAATGTGACATCAATATAGAGTAATTCATTAAATTTCTTCAAATTTTATAAACAAAAAAGAGCAATTTGAATCTTAAGATTCATTCTATACAATCGATCTCAATTTAAACAATCGAAATATTCACAAAGATATGAATCTCACAAGAAGAGTATTATGGATATTAAGTGAAAGAGTAAAAATATTCTTTCAATTACATGTAGCTTGCTTGTATTTCATCAAGTACTTAAACTCCTAGTACTTCACCTTGCATGATAAATCAATTTGTTATCAAGAGTGTAAGTTGAGGTTGTGACTTTTAACAGCTTCATATCACAACCATAATCCCCACAAAAAAACATCCAGTACTTCACCAATGCAATTAACATTGGTGCATTATGGGCATACCTAGTGATACATTGCAAAATCTAAGGTTGCCAAAGATAATGCACCATATAATAAAGTAAAGATGAAGTAACAATACATTCATGTAAAGATTTACTCAAAGTATTAAACTTCAATTAAACTCTTGGGTGGTGAGAATATGGGATTATTAGGGATTCACAAAGATATTATAGATCATTCTTCACTTTTTGTGCTCAAAGTGGTAACACATTGGTGCCTCACCAATGCTAGCATCACTAAGTTAGGTTCTCACTTAAACCAATAACCCACATTTTAAAAGACATAAAAGACTTTTTTTTAATATTAAGTCCTTTAACACCTTCTTGTAATCGTAGTCCCAAGTATGCCAAAGGACCACATGCATACACAATAATTTTAATAATACTTTAATATAGCTCCTCTTAGAACTTACTTACTATAATAGTGTCTTTTGTGGTTACCCCATCTCATATAATAAATGAATTATAAATTTTAATAACACAACTATCTTTAATATAGCTCCTCTTAGAAGACAACTATCTTTAATTAACTTACTTACTATAGTAGTGTCTTTTGCAAGTTGCTCCATCTCATATAATATATGAATTATAACATTTTCATTCTTTCTTGATAGCTACAACAATTGGAGTATATAATCCATTATTTTCTAGACACAATTACTTCTATTTATTTGGATAAAACATCAACAACCCATTTTTTAAATGATTCATGGTATTAAAGACATAGAGTTAGATTTTTAGATCTTATCTTGAATAATTTTCAACTTTCTTCTATTTATGGATAGAACATCTTAGAAAACAACCCATTTTTTAAATGATTCATGGTATTAAAGCCATAGAGTTAAATTTATAGATCTTATCTTGAATAATTTTCAACTTTCTTAAGAATTACTAACTTGTAAATAATACTAACTTTGATTGACCACTTGCTATACAACGAGATTAATACTTATGAAATAAACAAAAATATCACACCTACATGCAATTGACTTAAAAATAACACACCTACAAAAATATCACACCTACATGCAATTGACTTAAAAATACATGATAAAAAAGTATAAATATTTCAACACATTAACTACTATCATAATCATTAAATATAAAAGTATAACTATTTAACACATGAACTACTGTCACAACCATCAAATATAAAAGTATAACTATTTAACACATGAACTGCTACTATCATGATCAACAAATAAATCATACTAAACTCAAAATTACACTTTCGCTTAACCTAAAACTCTCCATAAACTGCAAGATAAATATTTGTCAACAAAATGTTAAGAAAAATAAAATGTCAAAATAAAATTGTGATAGATATAATTATGCATGAAGCTCATAATTCAGATCATACAATTCACCATGTCACCCTATTGAAGGTAAGGCCCTTACATTAAAGGAGGAGACTTACCTTACCATACAGATGTTATTAATGGTATAATACAAAAAATCAAGCTTTAATAGAATCTAAATACATGATTGACCTCCTTAGCCTTCCCAAAAAGGTGGTCGCCTATTTATCTAAAAGGTCATAGTATATAAAAAGTATTTAGAACCTCCTTAACTCACAGAACGTCTTAAATAAGATTTTTAAAACATGCAAGAAAAATTAATTTACATTATTTTATTAGAACATTTGACTAACAAAGGGAATTAAATCAATAAATATGTTTTAGAGAAGCCTTTCTCTTTATTAAAGAGCCGCCATCTTTGCCCAAGAAACTATCACATGCAAGGACTTCTAAATATCTAACCTATACTAGAAGTAACCAATGTCAAAAATTCATAGGCAGAAGCATAAATGTCAAAAATATCTAACCTATACTTCTAAAGATCTAACTTTAAACAAGTAAAAACATAACTACACTCTATGAGAAATGATATAGCCTACTTACTAGCCACCACGAACAAATCAATACTCCTCATTTTGTTGGAATTAGGGTTTAGGTTGCAACAAGGCACACACACAAGATAGAGAAGCTTGAGAGCACACAAACTCACTAGATTAGAATTAACAAATGTGTGCCAGATACAAAAGATAAGTACACACACACACACATCACTACCATATAATGCTACAAATCCCTGAAGTGATGATGTGAACATGTACAGGGTATGGCTGATCAATCTTGAAAAGGCAATAAGCCCAAAGCTTTACGAAAAGCTTTGAACTTTTCACGAGGAAGAGCCTTCGTGAATAAATCTGCCATGTTGTCATGTGTAGGCACATAGAACAAGGTAATCTCTGCTTGCAGAGAGTCTTTCCCTGACATAGTGGTAATGTACCTCAATGTGCTTAGTGCAAGCATGAAACACTAGGTTTCTCACAACTGCTAATGTGCTTTGGCTATTAGTGCAAATCGTACTGCTAGACGACTGTCCAACACCCAAATCAACCATAAGACGTATGAGCCCCACACACTCAACTGTAGCTCTGTAAAAGCTGCCATGTACTCAACTTCACAGCTGGAAGTAGCCACTGTAGGCTACTTTTTGCTAGCCATGATATACATGAATCACCAAGGCGAAAGCAAAACCCACTAGTGGACACTCGTATGACATAACATCCAGCCCAATCTGAATCGCTAAAAGCATGCAGCTGTGACTCACCCCCCTTTCGATTAAATAATCCAAAATACTAAGTGCCCTATAAATAGTGGAAAACATGCTTAACATCCTGCCAATGCTTCGTACATGGGCTATGCATAAATCTGCTCAACTGTGAGACTGCATACTGTATATTTGGCCTCATGTTGCACACATAAAGAAGGGATCCAATAGCTTGCTAATACAAACTAGCATCAAAAGAGTCTCCTGCATCTTGAAGACTAAGTGGAGTTACTATCTCCATAGGTGTAGCCACATGTTGACAGTCTTCAAGATTAAACCTCTTCAATAGCTTATGTATATATTTAGACTACAATATAACAATGCCATCATTACGTTGCATAAACTGAATCCCCAAATAGTAATGCAAGGGCCCCAAATCTGACATCTCAAACGATGACTGTAAAACAGCCTTAAAGACTAAAATCTGATCTATATCGGGTCCCATAAGCTGTATGTCATCAACGTATAGAAAAATGACCAAAAATGTGTCCTTGCTCCTCTTCACATAGAGGGTACTCTCTATTGGACTATTACAAAAATCATTTGTAAACCAAGTATGCATGAATGACCAAAAATGTGTCCTTGCTCCTCTTCCAATAGAGGGTACTCTCTATTGGACTATTACAAAAATCATTTGCAACCAAGTATGCATGAATCTTCTCATACCATGCTCTAGGAGACTGCTTAAGGCCATAAAGAGCCTTTTTCAACCTGCATACTTAAGACTCTTCTCCTTTCACTGCAAAACTAGGAGGTTGCAATACATACACCTCCTCATGTAAATCACCATTCAAGAATGTAGTCTTAATGTCCAACTGATTGTGCTGCCAAAACAATGAGACACCTAGTGGTAGTCATACGAGATATGGGTGCAAAGGTCTCATCATAATCAATGCCCTTTTGCTGGGTGTACCCCTTTGCAATGCCTTGCAGCGATCAATGCTACCATCTGCTTTGCATTTTAACTTATAAACCCACTTAGTACCAATGGCCTTCTTGCAATGAGGTAGATCTGTCAAATACCAGGTGTCATTCTTAAGTATCCTAACATAAAGCTATTCTACATAGCCACCATAAATACATGGAATAATGTTTCAAAAATCACCTACTAAATCATGGACATAAAAAATTGGTCGCACCTTTAAGAAATGCCTCTAAGTGAACTATAGAGAATATCATTTATGGTGGCAAGAAAAATCACATGATTCAATTTATCAAGCCCGTAATGAAACCACGCCCTCAAATTTCACCACCACTAACACAAATATGCACATAATAACAAAATAAACAAAATTTGTATCAAAGATAACACCAGAACACTAAAGAATAGAGCACAACATGGGTGTAATTGTGCCAGCGGGGAGATGGGCCCACCAATTTGAGAAAAGTACCTCTCAACAAAGGCAACTAAGTGACTCATCATCAATAATATGAACATACACGAGATGAGCACATAGACTAGAAGCACACAACAACAACACTAAACCCAAGTCATAGACTAGAAGCACACAAGACACTAAACCCAAGAAAATCAAAGATACAGATGCAACGAGGAACATGCAAACATGCAATTACTATAACTGGACTAGAGTCGCACCCAAAGGTGCTACATATAGACATGATGTAAAGACGACAACCGTAACTAAGCACATAATTGACAATTTCTACCAACCTCACCAAATAAAAGACATGTAATCTAGCCAAGTGTGCAATGTTTACCTAAATTCTAATGACATTAAACACAAACCTTCACAATATCCAAATAATAAGTTAGGAAAACATAAGAATAATTTCAACCATTAGGTTGGAAGATTATTGACCTATAACCCCTTGATTGAGCCAATAATCCAACCCTATCCAACCCTCACATACTCTTCCAATGGGTAAGGTTGTGTTAAATGTTAGGTTAAAAAAAATACCCCCCTTTGACATTTCTTGAGGTTGTGATGCTTCTACCTATTCTTCCACAATAAGAGGTTCACAAGATATTTCCTCCTTTTCTTTCATCACCACATCTATATAAAATCGATTCAATAGAGCCAATCTAGCATGCTATTCCATTTCTTTCCATAAAAATGCATTGTGTTTCAAAAGAATGTGGCTTCAAAGCTCCAAGATTTGAGAGGTTGTTTTTTTTAAGAGTTTCAAAACTTGAGAGATGATCTAGTTTGAGAGTTCCAAATCTTGAGAGATGGCTTTGTTTTCTTGAATAAAATGTGTCCTATAATCAAGCAATGTAAGGTGCAAATCACATTAAGTTAATCCACGAGACATGAACGAGATCATTTAAGTATAAATGCGATCAATGTTTAATTAGGCCCACATACAATCTTTGCATTCATAAGAAGTGCATCATGTTAACACTATAAGTGTATTTGACTTTACTATAGGGGTGTTAAGTATTTATTTCTATAAGCATATGTATACATAAGGAAATGGTAAGTTTATTAATAAAATCATGTTTACACTCTAAAGTGGCAAGGAAACATGCATAAAAATCATAATCCATACATTATATTACAAATTAATAACTAATCATATATGTACAAAAGATAAAACCTTGGTTGGTGTTGTTGTTGAGTGTTATCCATCATTATCACATCTTCTTAGTTTGTTTCAAAAGCATTAGATCCATCGCAAAGTTGCTATAGATTCGAATCTTGTCCAATCACAAAGTTGCTATAGATTCCAATCTTGTCCAAGCACATTTTAAAGAGCCCAAAGTGTAATCCATTGTCATCATCTTCTTGGTTTGTGAGAGAAGCATTAGACCCATGACAAAACTGCTATAGATTCCAAACTTGCCCAACCATATTTTAAAGACACCTATAATTAGAAATACACTCAAATATAATTATATTCAAATACATAAAATACAATACAAACTTTTTAATCTTAAATTTTAAAATCTTTTATAGAGTTATACACAACATTATATGGCATAAAATTATCCCACTTTAATTGTTTTTGACTAAAAATGATTCTCGTAATAGAGCAGCCAAATAAATTGACTATGATGATGATGTGATGATTGAATCTAAATTATATGTAAAAATAATTACTTTATTATTTTAAAATATAAATCTAATTAATAACTTCTTATTCCACGCAAATTATACAAACTTGTACCATCAACAAAAAGAGGAATGACAATATCAAAATCTAAAAATCACCATATTCAATGTACAAACTTGTGCCATCAACAAAAAGAGGACCTACAATATCAAAATCTAAAAATCATTGTATTCGATGTGAACAACAAGTCATACATACTACAAAAATAAATCTAAATAGGAAAGCTAATCAATAAATGCAAAAAATGAAAATAACTCGGCAAGCCTCAAAAAATAAATGAATATACTAATTTAACATTGTAAACAACTTTAACAAGAGAAAAACTAATGTATTTAATCATACACAAAAGGCTTGAGAATTTGCATTTATATTACATTACAAAGAAGTTTAGAGTATATTTGATATTTAAAGTGTTGATGAAATCAAAAGACAACTGTATTAATAATTTCAAAGCTACAACTCCTTCATCATGAAATTCAACCATTAAAAACACAATTGCTTTTGCTTACTAGTCTTATCTATATTGAATTGACATTTCATTTCACTCGCGTTGTCCATTTCCAACTAGTTGCGCCCTCCCCCCTCCCGCCCACCCCTCTCCCCCACCCTTCCTTATCAAAGTAAGGGGCTAAGGAGAGGGCTTATCCCATCCCACACTAGTTGTGCCCTCGCCCTCTCCCCCACCCTTCCTTATCAAAGTAAGGGGCTAAGGAGAGGGCTTATCCCATCCCACACTAGTTGTGCCCTCGCCCCCCTCGCCCCCACCCTCCCCTCCCCTCCCCTCCCCTCTCCCCCACCCCTAGCTTTCCTTGTCAAAGAAGGGGTTAAGGAGAGGGAGGGCTTATCCCATCCCACACTAGAGAGAGAAAACCATTTAGATTCATCCAAAACTTGGGGATTACATTAGTATCTAGTAGAGTTTCAAATCTCATGTATGGTAAGTTGAAATATGAATCAAAGAAAAGTTCATTAAAATGGTTGATGAATAAAAAAGTGCAATGAAGAACCCAGCATGTGTGCTACTTAACTGATGGAGCTAGTGGAAATAGTATAGCACCTTCAATGTTAAACCGTGCTAGATGAGGTTTGGATAGTGTAGGCTATTTTGGAGGAAGCCCTTGTTGAGAGTCTAGGAAGGGTGCTCACAAGGATTCTGTCACCACCTACACACACACACACACACAAAAGCAAGCTATGCAAGTACCTAGTGGGAGGGCTTTTATATTTTGGTGCTAGAAGTTTACTTGATAGGCTCAAGATGTTTGTTGATGACGCTTTGTCTTTTTGGCATAGCAATTTAAAGCCATGTCACACACCTACCTTGTAGCACAATAAAAGCATTGGAGTCAAAATGTAGATACCCTTGTATTTGGCATCTCCTCACCCCTAGAGGGGGAGGTCTCTCACTACATAAAGGCCCTCTATATCACATGCATTCAAAAGGCAATTTGTAAACCCCTGATCTATATTTCTAGCATTTACAATACACCCCTTCTCTGAATTTGTAGTTAATAAAACTAAAGCCTTTTGGACCAAACTTAATTATCTTTTTCAATTAAAAATCCCCTTATGTATCACTTTTTTTTGGTAAGGGTATGAAACTCAAACCCCAACTTAATGCTACCTTACATTTTCATTCGTGATCCCCGTGGGTGTTCTATGATCACCACTTGTTGAGGCACAATAAGAAAAATTGTATAATAGGGCACTTTATGTAAAATTAGTTTAGTGTCTATGCTTTTCGAAAACACAAAGGATGCCTATGGCACTTCCAAAGTTATGGTGATTTGCTAAACCCTAGTATGAATTCTTTATGAAAAGTGGGGCACCATACATATAGAGCAAATCTCATTACGTGTGGAAAGAGATGGAATGGCAATGTTGAGATCTCATTAAAGAAGAAGCTGTATAATTGGAAAAGTCTAAGATTCCAAAGTTGGCAAGGCTTATTCTGAGATTGCATTTATTGAAATTTAACAATCACATTATGGAATCCATGTTCAGTAGACATATAGGATTGAATCTAAGGCATTGACATGCTTTGATGGAGATGGGCAAGTTGAGTGTGTATAGCAACCTGATATGGGAGATCTTTTGGGTGGGAGAGGATGCCAATGCAGAAAATGAAGAGAGGATGGACACAGGGTTTTTGGGTTAGATGTCGAGGGAGTTCTTTTGTCGGATTTTTTGGCAACTGAGCTTAGTACTAAGTAGGGAACTTTTTTTGCACGTGAAAGGGACTTAACAACTATTCTCTTGAAGTACGAAGGGCGGGGTTCACACAGCAGGCGCACAAAGTTTGGCTCTCAATTGACTCTTCAAGAACGAAAGACTGGGTTCACACGGAAGGCGAAGTACGAAAGGCTGGGTTCACACGGTAGGCGCCGAAAGTAATGTGTCCGGGCGGACGTATGAAAAGTTGCGCACCGCGTAAAATTAAACAAAGTCAAGAAAAATTTTGATTGATTTTCTAAATTATAAGCCAGATTCGAATCAGAACCGTCGGATGCTTGCTTGTGGAGGTGGATCGTAAGGCGAACAGGCCGGCTCCCTTCTGCGCCTGTTTCAACAGTTTCGCGAATCGCCATTGCTTTGTTCTTCTGTCTTTGTTGAAACACAGACCTCACCTCCGATCTGCGCCATGGCCGAGCAGCTTAACGAGGACCAGATCGCCGAGTTCAAGGAAGCTTTCAGTCTTTTCGACAAAGATGGAGATGGTAAGCTTGCTTCTTTGCTTACTAATGATCTACTCTGTAATCGCTATAGCCAGTTTCTGTGTAGTTCTTTCTGTGCTCTCTTTTGGATGTGAAAACCCTAATTTTTCCATTGGAAGTTGGAATCCTAACTTAATTCTGTGGGAGAGAAAACGCCAATCCAGCCATTTCGAAACTCTTCTATGTGATGGTGTGCCAAGATGTGTCTCTCTGGGGACTTTGCCATAGCCAAAAATCTGTCTTCTGCTTCAGATTTTTTTTGCTCTTGGATCCATGATTCCATCTTGCGTGTTTTGGATAGGAAATATCACCACCAAAGAGTTGGGGACGGTGATGCGATCGCTTGGACAAAATCCTACAGAAGCTGAGCTGCAGGAGATGATCAATGAGGTGGATGCAGATGGCAACGGGACCATTGATTTCCCAGAGTTTTTGAACCTCATGGCGCGCAAAATGAAGGTATCTGTGTACTCATAGGTTTTCTGTTGTATGCCTTTCTTATATGGGTTTGCAGAGCACACATTTCATGTGATTTACAAAGTTTTTATTTCACTTCATTTTCCTTTGCGGTGGCGCCCTTTTCTGGCTCATCCCTCTCCCCTACTCCACAAAGGGGTCTTAATCACTTTTTGGCTTGGAGTGCTCTCAACAGGCTTCAAACATGACAGACTACATGCTTCAAGATCTGTCCTGTCTTTGTCGGTTTTGAAAATGCCTTTTTCTTCTTTGTTAATTTACTAGGTTGTACAAACGTGTATGGTTTGTGTGATCAAGACATATTTTTTCACATCAACCAGGATACAGATTCAGAAGAGGAGCTCAAGGAGGCATTCAAAGTTTTTGATAAGGATCAGAATGGCTTCATTTCAGCTGCAGAGGTATCAGTGTTTCAATTTTAACACCAGGAGCTTGTAGTTTTTGATTGTTTGATTGGCTTCTTTGTTTTTAGACACATAGCTGTGCATTAGAGAGAAAGAGAGAGAGAGTAACCATGGTGCCCCCCCATTTGCAGCTTCGTCATGTGATGACAAATCTGGGAGAGAAGTTAACCGATGAGGAGGTGGATGAGATGATCCGCGAGGCAGATGTAGATGGTGATGGACAAGTAAATTATGAGGAGTTTGTGAGAATGATGCTCTCGAAGTGATGGTCAGCAAGTGTTGACCTTGCTGTTTTGTCGATGTTTGGATGCCTGAAGCTGCATGTCAGAGCAGGAGCTCTTTGCAGTTTGTGAAGAGCTGCCATCTCTTGCATGTGTATAAATGTAAGGGTGCTGAGTCAGGTTTTGGAGGGGCGCCACTTGTTGTTTTGACACCAAATTTGCTACTGTTATTATCGATCATTGTATAGCTCAGGGCTCTCATCATTTATAAAGCTAAATATAATGCGTGCTGTTCGTTGTGGAAGGATGATGTTCCTTGCAATGGGATGTTGGTCTGTACAGAGTTAGGTTTGAGTGGATCATTTTGATGTAAGAGTCACTGAGTTTTTATGGCAGGCAGCACTACGACGATTTTTGGATTCTTGGTCTCTCAGTTGTCCAGCATGTTCCTTCAAAATTGGAGAGCTTCCACGTTTGAGAGTTTCTATTTCTAACTGCTCTCTCATCATCATGCTAAACACACTCTCTTTTGTACAGCATGGTAGAGGGTCTTCTAAATAGAAAGGAGCTCCTCCCTTGGTCTTGGTGTCCCCTTCACTGTTGACACCGCCTATGGCCCTTCTGAGCCTTCGCTGCTCCATGTGCTTGGCTACCTGCCAATTCTTGCATGGCCGCAAGTCCCCAAGCTATCCATGTATGATGCCCACCTCGGCTCTCTTACACCACCACCCGCAGTTAGTGCTTCAGAAAGCAGAAGGCTATTCTGGATTGCTGATGTGGAGGGAAACCAGAGCTTAGAATCTGGATGGTGGAATTGGGAAAGATGTAGATCTTTGAAGATGTGGACCTCGAGCTCAAATTAATTGTAAAATACAGTGGATATCAGACGGTTGAGGATGTGGCATTAAGGTTGTGTCCAATCCCTCAAAAAGCTTCAAAGAATTATTGACTCTGTCCAATGGGCCCTTTGAAAATCGCTGCACATGTGACTGACCTTGCATCAGCTGCAGCTGCTGTTAGGGGAGTTGTACAGTGCCTCCATCTACAGCTGGTGGCTGGGCTAGCATGCCCTGTAATGCTATCCGATAGCCCTAAGTATTATCCTTTCCTATCAGCATATGAACAACGTAGCAAATGCACTTTGTCACCATAGAAACTCATTATGTCATCAGCTATTCTTGGTGTCTATTCTCCTTTGAGAGGTGCCTCGAGACTTAAAGCTGTTGGAAGTACTACTAACATTGACTCACTCCATGTGGATGGTGATATGCTATACATGCAGGCAGTAAAGGATCGTGAGTTTCCCTCTTCTTAGTGGGGAAGGACATGAGACATCGGAACAATAATATAAACCCGTCATTTTCAACTTTCATCATCCCTTGTTGGCCCAGTTTGGTTGAGCTGAAGTAGCTGCCATGGAAGCTTGAAGATATTCACGGTGGTGTTGTAGAAGAGAGAGTGAGAGGAAGATGTAACAAACACATGGTGGTTGCACGACTCAATGACGCTTTGATTGATATGTTCATGGTGGTGTTGTAGGAGAGAAAGATGTTACAAACACATGGTGGTTGCATTACTCAATGATGCTTTGATTGATATGTTCATGGTGGTGTTGACGACGCTTTGATTGATATGTTAATGTTATGTCAAGTACATGCTTCTATAGGTTAAAAAACCTTATCTTTGACACATCACATTTGTGTACAAGGTTTTACTAGATCCTAGAAAAGATACAATACTAGAAAGAATGGGTATCATGTTGCATATTTATCCCATGAGGAGTTGGAGGATTGAAGAATGGTTTATGTTTTTAAGGGACATGAGAAGGTTTTGTTTTTTTGTTCCCATGATCATATGTTTTAGGAACAACAACTTTAGTTGAGTTGGTTCCTTGATATGTGGCTATATGGATTTGATAGATAGGTACAAACTTGATTTCGAAGACAATTGATGCAGGTAGCTAGACTCCCCTTGATTTGTTTCCAAGATTAAAAATGTCCTAAGTAGGGAGAAATGTTATGCAGCTAGCACTAACCCTTGGGTTTAGGGACTAATCCTTGGGGTTAGAAAAGTGGGCGAATATAGGTGGCTAAGGTTCGAATAATAAATCCAAGGTTATTGGACTGCTATTTAGTAGCAATAAGCACTATATAAGTGGCTTGGGTTATTATTGATTTTGATTCATTGTGGTCTATTGGGCTTGGACCAAGGGACTTACTCATGTTATGAACATGGTAGTCTTATTGATGGCCCTTGTGTGGGTAGGCACTGGTGGTATGGGATACCGGGACTGACTAGGGACTCGTGAGAGTGGCATCTTAGCCTTGAGCTCGAGGGAGGTTTGCGGAAACGAACATACAGTTAGGTGGTGAAATCGCATGTAGCCCTTTAATTTAGTTTCTCTAATCTTGTTTATGCTTGTGTGTATTAGGGATCCTCCCTCACAAGACTTATACTTCAGTACATGTATGAGGACGCTATATTTTGGGGTGTTGATTTGTGTATATAACATAGTTGCGCCTTGTGTGGTATTTGCACCTCACAAGCCTTATACGTACGTGTGAGGACACTATATTTGGGGGTGTTAATGTGTATATGAAGCATAGTTTCTTCCTTGTGTGGTACACATTGAACTCAAGCCTTGTACTTTAGTACACATGTGAGGACACTATCTTTTGGGGTGCTAATGTGTGTATGAAGCACAGTTGCTTCCTTTTGTGGTATTTGCATGAGGTGGCTAGTATTTGGTGGGATACACAAGGTCAAAGGTCGATTATAAGCATTCTAGTTCTAGGAGATTAATGCTCGAATTCATTTGGTGTGGCAAAGCTATCTTTGTATGATGGAGTAGTTTTATTGAGTGCAAAACAATAAGGAAAGGAGGGACCTTTATGTTTGCTAAATGTGTAGCTTATAGTCAACAAGATTTCACTACTGATATGTGACGCAAGAGGGTGAGTTTTAGGATCAAGAAGAGCAATTGGTTAATACATTATACAAGAGCACAAGCTTAATGATTCAAAACTGCATGTTTTTTTTAAAAAATGCATCCTTTAGAAGAATCCATTGCAGCCCTTTTTAGGAGCACAATATTTGACACACAAGGTAATAATTCAAAACTTTACATTTAGAGAATTCCATTGCAAGACCCTCAAAATGATTGAACTTGGTCCTTTTTAGGGCCACAATATTTGAGACACAAACTAATCACACAATAACACCGGGATGGATAGGCACCCGTGTTGTGTTCCTATTGTTAGGGGTGCCCCATCTAGGCTACCCATGCTCATTAAGGATGAATGGGTAATCTTTCCCACCCATATCGTGTTCCAATTGCTTGGGTGGCCCCATCTAAGTTTCCAATTCGTTAAGGATGGTTGGGTAATCATGCTCCCCCATAATTGTTGTGCATAATCCTTTTAGGGATTTCTACTCATTAAAACAACACCTTTTTATAGTTTACTAAAGTTTATAATAAAAAAATCAAAACAAACTTAATGAATTACACACTTCTAGTCCCTATTTTGTGTGATGAAAAAACAAAAACAAAAGTTGTATCTTTATAATATGTAAGAGTTAACAACAAGCTGGTGGTATATATATAAAAATCAATCGCTCTAATCCCCTTGAAATTAATTACTAGAACATATTAATTAGCATAATGTAAAAGAGCCATTAGTATTTTCCTTTGGTGAGTGAAAGAAATAGCAAATGATGCTAAACAGTATAGTGGAAAAATCTATATGATTTGATTTGCAAGGCTAGCACCTAAGGCTAGCACCTAATCCGGTGTATATCTTGCTAAGTTTATGTAAGGCAAATTTCAGCAATATCTATAGTCACCATTGGAATGTATATAATCAATATTGGAATTAGCAATGTATAAAGTTAGCATTGGAATGTGGAGCTTCAAAGTAAATAGGTTTTCCTTCACTCATGACATGTTCTTGTGTAATTAAAAACTTTTATTAGCCGTCGCCACCACCACCCCCTCTATTCCTCTCTCCATGCCTTCTTCTCCTAGGTAACATGTAGGTTTCTCCTTCTGTCATCTACGTGTAGGTTTCCCTCTCTTTCTCTCTCTCTCTCTCTCTCTCCCACACACACACACACACACGTGTGCACGTGCACACACATTGAGGCCCTTTTGAAGTCCATGTATCCCTCTAGTGAGGAAGACGATTGGTGGGTAGCTATTTTTGTGCCAAAGGAGTAATATTATAATGTTTTCTTTCTTTATCTTGTATTCCTCAAGTCATTTAAAGGTAAACAAATGGTGAGAATCTTACAACTTCAAGCATTCAGAAGTATGAAATAGAGTAGCATTTGGCAACAAAGACCTCAAACTATCAAATATCTCTATGGTTGTGGCAAGAAGCTAAGGCCCTATTTTGTTTCCCTTTTTACAAGACATAGCACATTATTCAACCATACACAAATGAGAATCTAGTGGGTTTTTGATGTTCTTTAACATGATTATGAGAAGGGACCAAAGCTTAAATGTAAGTGGACTACTATCTTACCCATAGAAATAAATAATAGATACTCTCATATCTTATAGATGTGAATTTGGTTAAACTACTTCTTATAAAATTTACAAATATAATGACAAATAGAAACAAGGCTTTCAAGGACATAAAAGTAATTCTTAATGAGATATGAGAGGAAACACAAGAATATATATGTGTTCATGGAGCAAACATAAGAATAGAAAACAAAGCTTTCAGGGACATAGAAGTAATTCTTAATGATATATGTGTTCATGGAGGAAGACAAGAATAGATAAAGACTTTTGGCTTTTGGAAAGTTAGTAGATGTTCTAAATAAGGTGTAAATTGGTTGCTCAAAGCAAAGGAATTTCTTGTCCCCACCTTCAAGAAAATAATTTGGGAAATATAATACTGGAAGCAATTATATAATGCCATAACATCGTAAACAAAGACTGCAAATGAGGCCTTGGTCTATGAAGTAGTTTGGATATCATTTGACAAGCTAGCAACGTTCTTGAGAAAGCATGTAATTAAACCAAGAAAGATATGGTGTGATTCAAATCAAGTGTTTACCTTAGCCTTAGTGTCTCATTGGGCCTTGCCTTCAAGTTGTAATGCAACTCAGGATGTGGGTGCACTAGCTTATCTGTCACATCCTCACTCTCAGTGCCACCACAATGCTCCTTTTCTAAGGAGGTGAAGGTAGAGCTCTCTATGCCTAGATGGCGGCAAAAAGAGAATGTCCTTCACACGGTGGTTCTCTCTCATAAAAGGCAGATGAAGAAGAAACTAAATGGGAGGAGCCTACAAACATATTCATGCAAGCAATCTATCTAGCATGCAAGAATCCAATAGAGCACAAAGCAAGAGTAGAGAATAGAAAAGTTCACAAGTATTCTATTGCAAGGGAATGAATGTGTACTGCTTATTATGATGAGAGGCTTCTAATATAAATAGCCTTTAGCCAAGACTCTTTGCCATGTGTCATCCTTATCGAGTCGTCACCTTTCCAAGATAGCACCTACCAATGCACTTATGCTTCCAGCATTTACACAATTGATATTTCCCAAACTATACTTCCAACACTCCCTCTCAATTATATAAATTTGTGACAACACACTTCGAACATTCTCCCTTGGTGTCGCATTGCGTGATTCTAGGAGCACTTCATTGCTCTCATCAATTCTTTAGCACTCCTCCTTTGGTGTTATATTTGGACACTCTCCTATACTCACAAGAACAAAATATGCCACTCTCATGACTCTCATACACATACATGCCTCGCTTGGGCAAGTTTCTATTTTAAGGTTCTTTGTGGCCTATGTAGGGGATGGCTCTCTAGGCCATTATGTACCTTATGATGACGAGCACCAAATCTCAGGCTCCACTCGGCTTATTAAAAAATATGAGTCGGCGTGGCCACAAAGTAGCATGGCATGCCTCACATAAAACGACTCCCATGGTTGCCAAATCTTCCATGCAACTTCACTTGGCTGTGAAAGAAAAGTAAAAAAGATCCCAAGAAAATGCTTCCACTTGGGCACCTTTGCACAAATATAAAGCACCACATATACATAATTTTTATCATTATGCATGTGAAATGCCTTTTATTGAGGCCTTTTTACACCCTTTTAAAAAAAGAATTAGGGTTATCCTTATCAATAACGAGGTCATCTCTTCTAGGTCATATACCACCTATGGGGACAGCACTCCTCTATTGCTAGCGATGGGGATGGTGGCCTAGTGCTGCCTTGCTTTTGCTATTGTTGGTGGTGTGCAAGTCGCCTTGCTCTTTTGCTATTTTTGGTGGGCGGACACCTGCCATTGTCGTTTTGCCATGTTTCCATGTTATCCACTGTTGGTATTGACGTTGCATGTGCCCTTCTCTACAAGTTGCAACATTGGCAATACTACCTCTGTCTCGAAGACACCACTCCCATAGTGACCATACGAGGAGTGATGCATGTCAACAATCCACTGCCAAATCTCTAGATATGATATATGGCAGCACCAATCTACCCAACCAATAGTCTCCTCTATAACCCAATGCAAAAGTGATCATTGCATTACAACCATTTGTAAATTAAAAAATTCAAAGCAACCAGAGAGAATGTTCAGGGAATACCTCCCATGGATACCATAATCAACATAACCAGCATGAATCAAAGAGTGTTGATGTAGCCAAAGAAACTCCACATTACACATGGTCCTTTGTGATAGTGTCCAAAGGAGGCGTAGAGATAGAGGTCTCAAAACATAAAATTTATTGCCCAAAACACAGACCTCCCCTTCGTAGCATACTCCCAACCCTGCGCTTTACTCCTCTGCATATGGTCATGAATCTTTGTGTATGTTGGATTTTTCATTCCTCCAGAAAAATCCCTCCCAATAGCGATGTAGTCCACCAACAATAGCTAGACACTTTGGATCGTCCCCTAAAAAATCATCCCCAAGCATATAGTTTGACTGATATAGATAAGTGGTCATTCACTTTGATAGAATCCTCTCTATATTAACACCATTTATCTATAGTTTGACTGATATAGATAAGTGGTCATTCACTCTGATAGAATCCTCTCTATATTAACACCACTTGCTTCTTCGACATTGAATGCCACATGAAATATTCCAAATAAGAGATTTAAACAAAATAGATGAAATAAGTTGTGGAAGCTTGTTTGATACTCCACTGACCAAAAAGTACATTGGGCATGGAAGTTACAGACTAAATGGACATGGAAGTTTCTGTGGAATGTGCACACTCTAATCTAGTTGCTTAATTAGTCTACATCAAACAAGGCCTTCTGGGCCTTCGATTTTATAAGAGTAACATTGACATGTATAGTTCAAAAGAGGAGGTTGAATTAGATTCAACATTCTTTTAGAAAGGTCATCTTTTTCATGAAAAGGTTTGAAAGGTGAAGCATGAGAGCATGAAGTCAAGGAGTAGAGGTCAGACCACACCATGTGTCTTCACAAAGGTGGCACGATTGGGTAGGAGGCTTCTACCTTTAATTTCTTGGTGCATTCTTTACAAGCTTGGTGACTTGTTCATAGACCCTTTGATGTCCCACCCCATTATTCTCACTTCAACTGGTCTTTGAGATCAGATCTCGTATATGCAAATTTCTTACTGGTCCTTGGTGACCTTGTTTGCCTAATAGTCCTAAGGGATTTTCTTGCAATTTCTCTGGTGTGTCATGCTCTTTCACCATATTCACAATTGGATTGGGCCATCTTGGAACTACATCTTTTTGCTCTCATGTCTCTTGCAACTCTTACTGCTGGTGTCTTTTTGAGACCAGAAAGTTTGTTGTCCATGTGTGACTAGGTGTGTTGCAGTAGTAGTAGGTCATTATTGCTCCTCTTTGACCAAAAAGTTTGTTGTCCATGTGTGACTAGGTGTGTTACAGTAGTAGTAGGTCATTCTTACTCCTCTTTGACCAAACCTTCGACCAACTCCTCTTCCATATGAACAATTATTATGAGGTATAGTGTGGCTACCTAATTGAGGTCATTATTGCTCCTCTTTGACCAAAAAGTTTGTTGTCCATGTGTGACTAGGTGTGTTACAGTAGTAGTAGGTCATTCTTACTCCTCTTTCACCAAACCTTCGACCAACTCCTCTTCCATATGAACAATTATTATGAGGTATAGTGTGGCTACCTAATTGATGGCGATGGTTGTTAGCTGACGTTGATGCCTCTTTGATATTCTAGGATTCTTATTCCTTGTGTTGTAGCAATATTTATCAATAGTATGATTGGTTTTGTTGTAGATGGCATCATATAGCTAAGATAGAAAGGACCTTCCTCCTTAGTAGTGTGACCTTGGTTCTTACACTTTGTTCACCAGACGTCCAATCTTAGTTTGAATCCATTCTTTCCTAGGTGTCCTCCGGTAATCTTGGCTAGGGTGGCTTTTAATTCTTCTCAAACATTTGCTACCTACTTAAAGCAATCTTGAGCTCATCAAATGTCTAAAAGTGGTCTAGACCATACTATGCATAATAGTTGGGTGCTTTACCACCCAATATTGTTACAAAGGACTCTATCTTTTATGCTTCTTGATCTAGATGAGTGTCCAATCTCCACCACTTCCTAAATTCCCAATGCAATCCACAGTATAGTCACTTCTAGCACCCATTCCTAGAACTCCTTCCCATACATAGTTGCTTAGGACAAGAACTAGTGCCAATGGACTATTTTTTAATAATACCTGGCCTAATGTAAAAGCTAGTCATTTGTATAATACACATTCAATTTCCTTGTAGTAGAATAGTTTTGAGCTCTCCCTCCTCTACTCTTTCTTGGTAGTGTTCTATTGGATTCTGCTAGATGGTTTGCTTGCTTGAATAGGTTTGCTTGTAGGCATTATCGAGTGTTCTTATGGATTCTTGTATGCTGCTTTATTGAGAGTTAGTCGAGCACATTAAGATGGATAGGACAACAATATGGTTTGTTTGTTTGAATAGGTTTACTTGTAGGCTTTTTTGAGAGTTTGTCAAGCACATCAAAATGGACGCGCACTAATTAGGAAAGATCTAGTAATACTTGAATGTCAAGAAGTGATTAGGAGCTGCACATTTGTGAGAGTTACATGCGGGAGTTACATGAGAGTGGAGACTTAGGACAAGAAGCGGTTATGGAAGCTAAAAGATCACATCGACGTGGATATTTAAAGCCCCTTTCTATAGGAGCAATACTATAAGAGAGTTACAAACAATGAATAGTGAACAGATAGCTAATTAGTGAACCATTCACAAAGAGACTCTCTTTCTCTCATTCACTCCATGCATCCTGATACATGACGTCGTGCATTATTTCTTTTATAACTCTATCTTACATATATTGATACAATTCTGTGCATCTACCTCACTTTGTAAGCTTCCCTTATTGTATTTTCTTAAGTTCTCTTAGTTATCTTGGTTTGTTAGTGTACTCTACTCATCTAAGTGAGCATGGTTTTCTTATGCTTCACCAATTTTGATTTTTAGTCCTAAGTATTTCACTAAGATCATTGATCCACATTTGAATGATTGGTATTTCCTTGAGAATGTCACCCTCTCCATTAGTTAAGGACATTTAATGCTTATATAGTTTTGGTGACATTTAGCACATCGCATTGGGTCCCTCCTGAAGATACATGAATTGATCTCTTCCTTTCTGTTCCTACTCTATGCGGTTGCAACTTGCAAAATGTGAGTTAGTCTTTAGATTTGTAAGAGTTGTCATCCTACTCTTGTGTTTAGGTTTTTGGACCCTTGTGTCCTACAGGTTTAAAAATACTAATCGTTGGGGAGCAAAACTTCACAGATTTAAGAGGGTGTGGAGAGGAAGGTAGGGTTTGACACACCAATGATTGCTTTGGTGGTGTTTGAGCCAAAGCTGGGAAGGGCTACACAACCGATTGGCAATCGATGGTGTTTTCTAGCTTATATGTGAGTGCACCTCATGGACAGAAAAGGTACGCCCTCAAGCGCGGTCAGCTCTGCACGAGCCACTGAGAGGAGTCGCTCGCCACCCACTGCGCAGGCCAACCGAGAAGTCCTCTATGTAGTGCCGCCGCCGCCACAAGGTGGAGAACTGGCACGAAATAGAAGGCTGGATACGATTTTTTTTAAAAAAAAACCTTCACGTTTAAATGTGAAGAAGTGTAGTCCCAACTGAGTTAGTGTAGTGGTCAAGCTTGTGACTTGTAACCTCTAGGTCATGAGTTCAAGTCCCACTAGGCTCTCTCATGTTATAAAGGGACACCTATGCTCGCTTGATGTGTTTGGTTGCTCGGGCTCTTGCCCCTTGAACACTCGAGTGACTCCGCCTTCTCGGGTGGTGGATCACCCGAGATAGGAGGATCCATACGAGACCCCTCCACTGTTCCAGCGCTCGACTCATCACGGTGGTCATGGGGGATGCCTAATTCGTGGCTCTTGCCCGATGGTACGTGGCCCTTGCCCGACCATGATAATTGGCTAATTGTTGGAAGGGGAAATCGGCTCCACCCACTTGAGTGAGCCCCGGGTGTGTATGAAAAAAAAAATATGAAAAAGAGTAACATTACTTTCCCACATAGCCATTGGCTAACCCCATGCATTTATCTTCTACTACTACACGCACGTTCGAACAAGTTGATTTACAGAGGAAAAAGAATTAATTACCATGCTCCTCTCGGGGTTGGAGAGATCGCTACTTCCTAAATGTTATACAAATTCAAATGGTGACATGCGCTTCACATTGTAGCTGCATATTAAGCGTGCTTGCTTGCTCTTGGCATCCACCATACACGGCCATCGCTCCACAAAAAAAAAAAGGCCACGGCCTTGTATGGTTGGCACAGCCTCCCTTGGCCAGCTTTTTTTTAATGGAGCCATGGCCTTGTATGGTGGATATGCCATGGCAATGCCCTTGGCAATGCTTTGTGAGATAGAAGGTGGCCTCCAAAGAGAATTTCCCACATGCCGCACATGGGGAATTCCCCCTGGCGTACATAAAAAACGTTTCCCTTCTTGAAGGAGGCCGCGACAGCGCGGCCTCCTTCAGAACAATTTTTGTTTTCTGAATTTAGTGGAGCCATGGCTCACTAGTTTTTTAATCTCGGGTAAAGAGGGAGGGAGACTTCACTATCACTGCCTTCCATGAAAGTGCTATCAATGTAGCCCTGCAAGTGAGAGGATCAGTGCAAGAAGACCTCGTTGCTTGTTGTAGAATCGATTGTGTGAGCCAACCTTGAAGAAGCTGCCAACTTGCAATCTGGGAGAGTGGCACAATCCCTTAATCAAAAGTGGTTGTAGCACCACATGGCCAATTTCAATACAATAGTAGCCACAACACCTACAATCCAACATAACCAATCGTTGCACAACATCAAGAGCAACACCAAAGTAGGCATCATTTCTTGTAGTAAATCAGCTTGTGAAGAGTAGTTAAAGCTCACCATCGACCAGAAGATTTGAAGCGAAGTTGCTAGCAAGCATAGATTTGTACTTCCAAGCTACGATTCGCCAATGAGGAAGCCCCCTACATCAGGGATATAGATCACCACAAAGTCAAGCAAGAATGGGATTCTTTTGATTACTATAGTCTTGCCTACCAGCCAAAAAATGTTGATTATATGTTCTTCAAAACATATAATATGTAGCTGCATTTAATATACATAACTCCAAAAAATCTTGCATTCATTTATGTCACAGAGATCTTACACATTGTATGAAAGACATTTTAATGGTATATATATATGGAACATGCAGATTTATTTACAGAAAATCATATTTACATCTCACTCTCATGCATCGTAGATTTTGAATTCTATGTGGCATGGGACAACTCATATCCAGTGCTGTCATCCGTAAAAAGCATTCCACACTTTACAACTTTAACCCATTTTTTTCCCAGTTCCTGTTAGCAGCTTTCGAAGTTACTGTCTGACCTATTGGTGCTAGCTGAAGCAGTTCTAGATCTCAAAAACAAATGCGGATATCCATTTATCCATGGTGTACTGTTTTCGGGGTTGTTGAGTGAGCAACATCAACCACATGTATTTAAAATGTCAACTAATGGTCCTAAAATTGGCCTTGTCTTGGTCAATAGGATAAGATAAGGGGGAAATTTGCAAGATATCTGGGTGCATTTTGACCATGTCCACATCAATGTCTGCTCATGTGTATGACGCTTTTGTCTATGAGCTTTTGGCTATAGCTATATATGAGTTTAAAGTTGAGGATATGTATGCACAAATAGAATTTTGGAAGATGTTGAATCATGTGGTGCAAGAGAATGGCTATGAGAAACCAGAATTCCAGGGATTCATGGTAAACAAGGCCAATGCAAATTGGGTTGCGGTTCGTACTTTGGAGGAGCAAAAAAAGGGTGCCTGAGAAGGAAATAACTTGCATTTTTATTTAGGAGCAGAGCATGGTGTATCAAAAATGTATACGTCCCCCTTTCGGAGATAGAGAAATTCATCGTATGAGGTAGCGGTTGAGAATTGCAAAAATGAAATCAAAAATTTTTGGCGGTCAGGGCATGCAATACAAGGAGAGATTCCCATATTAGAAACATAGTTAGCTTGGTGGGATATCGGGGCATTCCATTATTGGGGATCTTGGTTTGTAACTCAAGATGAGGTGTTTTTATTCCCGCAACTACTTTCATAGGTGCAAACATGAATTGCGGTTCTGCAAAGTGTTAAATACAATGCATACTTGAAAGGAACGCGTACAAGAAATGGACCATGGATGTAAGAATGGATGTAAGAAATGGTAGAGAGATTTTACAATCGTGGAGCAGGTACTTCTATAAGCAAAAGACTGGTTGATATGGCACACTCATCAATGCAAGGGATGGGGGTAAATTCTCTTGAGATGCAACATGGAAATATAAATCAACATAGTGTTCTGCTGAGATGCATGCAGATCCATGTGTCATCTTAGAAGAAGATAGCAGGCCTAAACATATGATTGTTATAGTGAAAAAGTGGCACCGAAAGGTGCACAAGGAGGGAAAACACATGGATGCATCGAGACAAAATGCCCATAACAATGTGGGCTATTCGAAGGACAGAGCCAGACAAGAAAATGGCTTGCTTTGGGTGTTTGCCACCAACACAGAGTGGAATATGTGGAAGATACATCAATGAGGGAGATGGAGACAAAAATGATGGAGTGCCTACACCATGCTTCTGGGTTTGTCATAAATACCTTGGTGGTGTTGTGGGGGGGTTTGTTTGGTTCTGTAACTCGACTCCCACTCACTCTTGGGATATTGATGAAAGCCACATGATTGGCACACCTCGTTTAGCTCCTAGGGTGTGGCCAATTGATGAAGGGACATGTTTGTAGGCACAGTGAGGTGCAAATGCTCCTAGCAAATTTGTGCTTCAACGTGGAGGACCACCTTTGCAATCAGCTCAATCAAACACAAATGTAGTAAATGTTCCAAGTGCTTTTCATCCAAAATATAGGGATGGCAAGACTGTTAAGTGGAGAGCACAATTGACTAAGGAATTTCATGAGTGTAGAGAAGGGAAGGACCTTAGATGCATAGGTTATTCACGAGACCATTATATTGTGCAATGAATCCCACATCTTTTACGTTAGTACTAAGGGGTCCATACGAATGGGTGTGAGCTACTCTATGTTAATAGCAAACTTTTTGCGGTGCATGTGTGAATGTTTTCAAAAATGAGAGAGCAAGCGCCTGGCATACAAACCATGAAAACACTAAGGATTTTTTTAACTTTTAGGTTCTAGGATTGGATTCAAGAGCTCACTGTTTCATGCAACAGGCAACATTAACCAAGGTGAAGTTGTTTCAAGTGGTAGACAATGCAATGTGCTAGAACATAATGCACGGATGTTTTTGATGTCACTTTTTTGATGACTTGTTAAACAATGGTCCTTTTTGTTAGGAACCTCAAATTAGGTGCACTTCACTGCAATATAGCATCTTCCAAATTCCCTTGTTTGTTTGATGTTTTCTTGTTTATCCCTGAGTGATGGGTGGTGTCATTTGTTGGATTAAATGCCGTTATTTTTCACTAGAATGTAATTTTGTACTAGCGTGTGCATGTTTGGAAAGTGTAGCTATTCTATTATATATGGAGGTTGTTTGCTCAACTTTTCCCTTTGCTTAGAAAAACTCACTCGGGAAATGTTTTTCCCCTTCATTCTGTCTTTGACGTAGGCTGGTCACTATTTTTCCCACATTATTGTAGACCTGCTTTAGCTTAGCTTGTAGAGTGTATTGCTCTCTCTCTCTCTCTCTCTCTCTCTCTCTCTCGTCTAACCCTAGCTTGGTTTTTTTAATGCTTGTGTTGTTTTGAAGCACCCCACTACATTATATCTTATCTTCTTGCTCTATGCATGATCTTGTTGCTCTTCTTGAGCATACCTCACACCCCATTCAATATAATCATTGCTTTTAAATGTAAACCATACATACCAATGTGCATTCAATTTATTGATAGAGGCTTTCTATCTTATCCTTGGTTGTTTGAGCTTCTCCCCCTCTTTGTTTACTTTGTTGCTCCTTGAGCAATTTCTCATCTTTTACCTTCCAACTTGCCTCACATTTCTTACATCAACTAGAGCTTGTTGCGTGACGAGTGGAGATCAATGCAAGGATGCAACAAAAAGATGCAAGTAGGAAAACAAGTGACATTCTTATTTAGGGCTCTTGTAAAGAGTTCCAAGTTGTAGATGAGTGTGGGAGTGGGCTTGACAATAATCCCACATGGGAACTTTTGGGAGTTTTAGAGTTTTTGTATAAAAAGTGGCTCATTTGAGAGCTTATACACACATTGGGCTAAACTCATGTTTGAGCTCTCTTGAGACTAGCTCTCCCTCTTTTTCCATAGAGGTGCAAGCTCTTCTCTCTCCCCATCTACATTATTGTAAGTTCTTTTTTTGTTAATTCAATGCAATGAGATGATGTTTGTTTGTCTCTCTTCTCATGTCTATTCTCTAGTGTGCATGTTTCTTTGTTGATAGTTTCAAAGTTTGTGTGCATGCTAGGGAAGTAAGAATGAAGAATGCTTTGAGCTTGTGTATGCAATAGCTTAGCTTTCTTCTTGTATTGGATGCATGAATGAGTGGGATGATGAGTGAGTGAGTTATGGCAAGATTGCTCTTGTGTGTGTGTTAAGTCTATGTCAATGGTAGTAGTATTCTTAGCATTCTCTCCATTTGTGGATAAGCTTTTGTGCACCGGTACGGGTTGAATCCCTAGCTCCGAAAGGGATGCAAATCCCATTGGATTGAGCTACATGTGGATCATGCTACTCTTGCTACAAGTGAGAGAGTTTTCCATCTCTCCATTGGCGCCGCTGCCGAGGAGAAGACTCAAATCCGGTTGAGAGTGTGTGGAAACCACCACTATTTCCTCTTTTGGTTGCAAAACCATTGAGTGATTAGGTTAAGTTCGGGTGTGCGGTCCCGGTGTGAGTGGATAAGGTTAGGATAAGAAAAACCCATTGAGCGGTTGAGGTTTCTCCCGCATTGTTTTTTATGTTTTATTGCTTTTATGCTTTTTCAAGTACCGTTCATTATGCTTACCTTCATTGTTTTTTGTCATTTCATGCTTTCATGCTTTTCGCTAACATAAAAAAGTAATAAAAGAGGTGTAAAGGGCCGAAAGAGAAGTGTGGGGCGTAGGCTTTGGGTCGGCTGCTCTGCAGGGCGGCCGAGTGGAAAGAGAGCGAAGGAGGCGAAGAATAGTGGCCGGTTGCATCTGGCGTGGCCGGTGTGGAGGCGACCGGCGTTCGTCAGGCTCAAGGCGGCGAAGAAACCCAGGCTCAAGGCGACTGCGCTGAAGGCCACGAAAGCAAAGGCCGGTGTGAAGGGCTGGCCGGCGTCAGGCTCAAGGCGGCGAAGAAGCCCAGTCTCAAGGCGGCTGCGCTGAAGGCCACGAAAGCAAAGGCCGGTGTGAAGGGCTGGCCGGCGTCGTCAAGCTCAAGGCGGCGAAGAAACCCAAGCTCAAGGCAGCTGCACTGTCGTGGCTGACTGAAAGCAAAGGCCGGTGTGAAGGGCTGGCCGGCGTCAGGCTCAAGGCGGCGAAGAAACCCAGGCTCAAGGCGGCTGCGCTGTAGTGGCTGACTGAAAGCAAAGGCCGGTGTGAAGGGCTGGCCGGCGTCAGGCTCAAGGCGAGCGAAGAAGGAAGGCGAGCTGGAACAAAAGGAAGCAACAAAAGGCCGTTGAAGCGGTGGTGAGGCGAACGTAAGGAAGCGAAGCAAGCGTGGAAGCGGTGGTGAGAGCTTGGCCGTTGAAGGCTGCAGCTGTGAGGCGGCGAAGAAGAAGTTGGCAACTCGGCCGGTTGCAGCAGTGAAGGCGAGCGAGGCGGTGGTGACGAGTCGGAGGTGTGGAAGGAGCGAAGGCTGCAAGAAGATAATAAGCACGTTAAGCGGCCGACGAATCCGCAGAGAGAGCGCCGAAAAGGATAAGGTGACCGACGAAAGAGGTTAGTATTTTTATTTTTTTATTTTTATTTTTTGTTAATCTTTAATTTAAAAAAAATAAAAAAATCTACTATTTCTGCATATAAATTTTCATGTTTTTTGCATATTTAAAAAAAATAGATATAATAATTTAAAATAATAATTAAATAATAAAATAAAATAATAAAATAATAAAAAATAATTTTTTAAAAAAAAAAGAGAAAAAAAAAGAGAGAAAGAAAAAAGAAAAATTTATAAATTATGTGTTTTTTTTAGAAATCCATATTTTTTACAAATTTTTTATTTTTTATTTTTTTAAATTTCTGTAATATTTTACATAATTAGTGTAACTTGAATTTTTTTCCAAAATTTTTGTAATTTTGTGCATAATTATTATTTTTGTGTAATTAGTAAAAAAGCAAAATAAAAAAATAAAAAAATAAAAAAAATAAAAAAAGTAATAATAAAAAAAAGAATAGATAGTTACACACATATTCAGGTTAGTTGCATTTAGTGGTTAGGTAGGGTTTAAAAATATATATATATATATATACATAAATATATATATATATATATATATATATATATATATATATATATAAACAAAACAAAACAAAACAAAAAAATAAACCTTAAAATTTGACCTTATGTACTTGCGATTGGGACGTCACATAGACACTGCCATAGGGCCTAGGGCACCTTCTAGAGTACCTACATAGGAAAGTGGAACCCAATCGGTAGGAAATTTGGTAGATATTGCTGAAACCTTTTCCGAATCCCAATCTGATACCCTTTCCAGAACAACTAGCTCATTGTCCATGGACAATCTAGGGCCGTCAAATAGTCATCCCTTAGCCCCAAATAGGACACCCACAAGATCTTTTAATCCATTTGAAGCCGACACCATGGGGTTAACACTCAATGTGAGACTCCAATATGTCTACACGAATGCTCAAGGAGCTGAGATCTTTAGGGATCCACAACAACGGTATCTTGTTAAGATCGCAGACTTTTTCTCAGAACTTGATAGAGCACCTCTAGTCAATGACCAAGGTAACATGTACATAGGTGGAGATGGTGTTTGCTATGAAGTCACCTATCATCCAGAGAATGTAGACAAATTAGGGGAACTCTCTAAAAGCGAGTTCTTGGACTTATCAAAGCTTTCTAGAGCAAGGGAGTCTAGAGATGATTGGCTCATTGAGCCGGACATGCTTGGACCATCCAATGCCCAGTCCTCAAAGCCATCCATAGATGATTTACTTCTTGTAGATCTAAATTTGGAAAGGAATAGGAAAGGCAAGAGCAAAATGGATCAGGGGGCTGAGAACCAATGGGAGTTTGTACGACAAATTCCAGTGACAAAGGTCTTATAGGATAACCCACTTCAAGAGGTCTATAAGGACTCTTTAGAAGGATATTATGCCACAACTAGATTGCCAGAGCTAGATCTTCCTCTAGCACTTGTGGTGGTAGTCGAGAAGCTTGCAGGACACATGAACC
This sequence comes from Cibotium barometz, assembly GCF_041138505.1. Lineage (NCBI taxonomy): Eukaryota > Viridiplantae > Streptophyta > Polypodiopsida > Cyatheales > Cibotiaceae > Cibotium > Cibotium barometz. The sequence continues at coordinate 25,857,075 of NC_141056.1, read as the reverse complement.
GAATCATTGATAAATGGGCCAATGAATACCGAACCTTAGATTGGAAGGAGATTCGGGAGCTCATGTGGAAAGGACAACCATTATTCATGGAAGTGTTCTCAACAAATATAGCTAAACCAGGAGAGACAGCCTTTCTTGGAGAAACTGCTGCTCCTCCCCTACGAGAGTTCATTAGAGAGGGACCCTCAACATCAAAGTGGACCACTGTAAGTAGCCCAACCCTTGCACCAAGATATTATCCTACACCAAAAGTGCGACCACAGATCACACCACAACAACGTTTCTCTCACTATGACAATTGGAGGGTAGGGGAGCCAACTCAGCCTCCCATAAATGCACCTCTTGAAATGCGGATAACAAGATCTTTGGAGGGGGTTGGTGAGGCAGGTAATAGGGGACCCACACCAATTTGGGATGCATGTGGACCATCTTACCAAAGAGAGGAACAATTCCCACTGAGAGTGAGAGGCCGTAGGCTGAGTATTCAAGACAAGTAAGGCCATCAACTCTTCAGAAACTGGTAAAGAAGTACGAAGGGTCAGGAGATCCATATAACCATGTAGCAGCATTTAGGCAAGCAGTTCGAGCTGAGCAAGTGACTGACAAGCATACGCAAATTGAAGGATTTGGGCTCACTCTTGAGGGAAAGGCCCTTGCTTGGTTTCAGACACTAGAGGCTTCAGACAAATCTTCTTTACGAGTTCTGGAAGAGAGATTCATTGCTGCTTTTTCCTTGATGGGGATTCAACATGACACAGTAGCAAACATCTACTCTTTCAAGCAAGGCGAGACTGAGAGTGTTAGAGATTGTGTAAATAGGATGAAGCAGTACATTAATCGTTGCCCAGAAGATAAGAAGCCCACCCAGAGTCGATTAATTTCTCTCTTCTTAAAAGGACTCAAAAATTCAACACTGCATACACATCTCTATGCAAAGAAGCATACAAATTTCAATGAGTGTTGCCACCATGATGCTATGGATTTCACAGATAACTTTAAATTCCAAGATGGTTCTGGCCCTGAGGTGACCTAGAGATCAGTGGGGTGATGACCAAAGTTCAGGGTCTAGTGCGCTAGTAAATCCAGACCAGATAGCTAACCTAGTACTAAGGAGATTGGGACAAACCTTTCGCCCACCCATGCAGCCACAACAACAGCAACAGCATAGCGAATGAGGAGTGTACTACCTACGGGTCCTCATCTTTGTGGAGCTTGTGGTAGTAACCATAAAACCGAAGAATGTAATGCCTTTTCTCCTCTAGTCACAAACCAACCCATAAAGAAGTGGTGCCAGGCCTATGCTTGGAACTTTACCCACACCACAGAGGAATGTACTTGCATCGCAAGAATGAGACAGGAGCGTGAGCAGCAAAGGGGTGGAGTAACTCCACAAATGCATCAACAGTATACTAATTTTGAACGTAAGCCACCGATGGCACAAGAGCAAGCACGACCTGTTCTTGGAGCTCAACCTCCTGCTCCTGGGACTGCTCTTGTGAGGGTTGTTGACTACGACAATTCAAATATGTGTAGAGACTTGGTAAATCCAGGCTATGTGGAGGAGGAATATGCATCATATTCATCCAATGATTATCTCTTTGACATTCCCGCATATCCAAGCCAAGCACTGGGGAACAAAATTCAAATGGTTCAGGAATTGTTGCAGACATATCGCATAAAAGAATTGGACATGTGAATATGCAGAGATTGAAGTCTATGCAGACAAAAGGAATTGTGACAGGGCTGCCAAAATTTAAAGTGGAAGGTATGCAAAAATATGTGAAGCATGCCAATTTGGGAAGCAAACAAAGCATGTGTTTCCATGTAACAGATATGTGAGCAGAAATGCACTAGATATTGTGCATTCAGATGTATGGGGTCCTACAAAGACCATATGGGAGGCTGCAGGTATTATGTGACGTTTATTGATGACCACACAAGGAAAGTGTGGGTATATTTCATGAAGGAGAAGAGTGAGGTGTTCACTCACTTTCATAATTTCAGAGTTTTGGTTGAAAAGCAAACAAGGAAATATGTAAAGTGCCTAAGGTCAGATGGAGGGGGAGAGTACTTCTCCAATGAGTTCTCTGAATTTTTGAAGAAGAATGGTATTTGGAGACAGTTTACATGCAGATACACTCTGCAGCAAAATGGAGTTGCTGAGCGGAAAAACAGGCACATTGCTGAGATTGCGATGTTGCTAGGCGGCTACCAACCTAGGACTCCAGGCCCCTCAGGTCAATGGTAGCAAAGGAAAGTAGAAGCCAAACTAATGGGCCCCTGTTATGAGTGCGGAGAACCCCATTGGGCTCGTGATTATCCACATCGCTCAAGGCAAGCAGCTCGATCCAATACAACAGTACCACAGTTTCCACCAATTGAAAGATATTGTCTAGGGGGTTGTGTAGAACACTTCCCAAAGGATTGTTTGCTGAAACCACATGAGGAAGGCACCTCTCAACCAAAGGTCTCACTCAACTTTGTAGGGGCAGTTCCATCGCCACCTTCATCAGAGAATGAGGATGTTGTGCCACTTAGAGTCATGACTAGATCACAGACACGAAATGCCGAAATGCAAACTGATGAGACACCTCGAACTAGGGATGCAAAGGCAAATCTAGTGGACAAGACCCTACATTCCAATAGAAAAAAGACCACTAGGAGGAAAAAGAACCGCAACAAGCGAACTAAGAGTGCATCCACTAGTTCTCAAGAAGTCTCTAAACAAAACATGAAGGATCAAGCGTTTACATCCCAAGAAGTGCATGAGGAGCATCAACCTCAACCTGGGCCTGGTGCTAAACAAGCTGAGGCTAGTATGACCGAGGATAGTTCTGGGGGTTCTATTTTTGTGGATAAGGTGAACGAGACTCTAGATGCCATCATTGATGCTCATAGAAGTCGCATTGCAGCTTTATCTGAGCTACCCAAGAAGCTTCAAGAATACCCAAACCCCCGTGAGGAGAAGATCAATCTAGCTGTACATCAGCAACTCATTAGGGAAGCTCAATCAATACTTGAGGGACCACCTCCACCTATTCCTTGGGGCCCAACCTCTCTTAAGCCAACATTAGAAACCATACCAGAAGTGTCATCAAGTTGGGAAATGAAAAGTGAGCTCATCTCACAAGCTCATAGTAGCGAGAGGTCTGCACCAATTGCCACCCCATTGAAAGAAGGTATTCTGCCACCACCTAGCCTTGCCTTCCCATGCAATGATGAAGTTATTGATGCTAACGACATGGCAAATGAGATGTGGGCAGTCGTTCATGAGAAAGTTAATGAGAATATGTCCTCTATTATTTCACCTCCATTCTCTGAGGTGGATTTTACCAGGGGCACAGAAAACAACTCTAGACGCCCAAGCATCCAGGAGGAAGTTCAAACAATTGTTTCTCCTAGAAGTAAGCATACAATGAAAACCTTACCACCATCATATTTGGGAGAATATGAGAACTGTTCTCAAACCTTGAGGATACCCTCCATGCATAAAAGGTTGACAAAGGAGATGGATATGGGTATCGTGCAAGCTATTTTGTCAGCACCAGCAGTGGCTTGTACCTTACCTTTGCTTGATTTGATAAAGCTTCGACCTGAGTTGTGGAATGATATTGCCACATGTTTGTCAGAGCAGGTATTGCTACAAAAGGGTCACCATCATTGTACTATACACCCTGAGACAAAGCATGTTATGCTAGTTCCTATCAACAAAGTAGGAAAATTTTGTGAGGACAATCAGGGAAATGCTACCCTCCCATTAGAAGTGTGAAAAGTAGCTTCAACTGCAATACTTGATAGTGGTGCAGGAGTGGGCATTGTGACAAGGTCCATTTGGGAAAAATGGGACAAACCAGCTATTAGGAGTACCAGGATACGCTTGCAGCTAGCAGATGGAAGCTTAGAATATCCCCTTGGGCTGCTTGAGAACATATTGGTCACCACATGTGGGATTGAATATGAGCACACCTTTGCAATAGTGGATTTTGGAAAACATCTAAACTATGAAGTGATATTGGGTAGACCATTCATGCGACAATTTCAAATGATTCAAGATTGGGGATACAATTATTTGTACCTCCGACATGATTTTATCATCACAAGGGTCAACCTAAAGAATCACTCATATCGTGATGTAACAAGGTCTCCAATAGATGAGTTTGATTCTGCTTCATTTGAGGGCTCAAGAGTTACATTGTCAGATGGGCGAGAAGATCTGTGGATGTGTGGAGCCTCATGTAGGGATTTTAACATTGAGAGACTAAAGGGTAATCAGATGAGGCATACATTCCACAACCCTTCCCTGAGCACTTAATTGATCCACTAGAATGGAGTCATGTCCTTGCAACATTATCAACATGTGCTTTACCTAAGCCAATTCAATTTTGTGACTTAGATGGATATGACATTATTCCTATACGAATGGTACAACCACGTGACCTTCTAGATGTTTTGTACTATAGGGATGCATCCACAACAGCATTGCATGTAGAGGAAGTCTCAGTGGAGGATTTAATACTCGAATCTGCTAATGATGTTGATAAGGAAGATGGATGGGACTCTGATTTTGATAATGATGAGATAATCCCTGAGGAAGAGTTAGGAAAGACACGCCTGCTCTTGAGAGGAAGGGAGGTTCAAGTAGAGATCCCTCGAAGCCGGCGACCTAAACGTAAATTCTGTAAGAGCCACAAGAGAATCCGTAAACAAGATGAGAGGGAACGACGTGAGAGACTACAAAAAGAAAAGGAGGAGTTTAAGAATGAACACTCTCAACCACCACCTCACTTCTTAGGAAAGAATGGATATCTATACTATGTCCAAGCACAAGATAGTATCAAAGACTAAGTAAAATGATCAGATGGATTCCAACCAGGAGAAAAGCTAAAAATTGTTAGCAAAAATCGCAAAAAAACAAAGAAACAAAAACCAAAAGTTAAGTCTAAAACCGATTCAAAAGAGAGTGTCGGAAGTGCAAAGATAACGGTTGAACAAAAAAATCTGATGCAAGATTGCAAAGGAGAGCTCAAAACCGCATGGTCTTCAATTAGTGATGATGACTCAAGTGGACAAGAACAAGGTTTCAATGTTCCCCCCAACTTCACACAGTACACTCTTCAAGATCGGAAGATTGTTCTTCAACAGCCCATGCGACAAAAGCCAAGCATGCCAGGGGTTTCATATGATGGTCCAGAAGATGCAAAAAAAATTGATATCGCTAAGCCAGGAGAAGAGCCTCGCTATGTGTGGATTGCCACAGACTTGTCCTTAGATGAGGAGAAGTTATTAATTCAAACAATAAAGGAGTATCGCAATGTTTTTGCTTGGAGTTATAAAGACCTCAAAGGAGTTGATCCAAGCATATGTCAGCATACAATTCCATTGCGAGAGGATGCAAAGCCTTCCAAGCAATGTCCTTATACTTACAATGAGAATTTTGCACGAAAGATAAAAGAAGAAATAGACAAGCTCTTAGAGGCAGAATTTATCTATGAGATTGAACACATTGAATGGGTCTCCCCTATTGTAGTGGTGCCCAAGAAAAATGGAAAACTTCGAGTATGTGTAAACCTCAAGAAGGTAAATGCAGCTACTGTACGTGATCATTATCCACTTCCAATCACGGATCATGTTCTGGAACGAGTTGCAGGGAAAAAGACATATAGTTTCTTGGATGGATTCTCCGGTTACAATCAAGTGTCAATTGATCCAAAGGATCAACACACGATAGCCTTTGCTACTGAAGATAGCATCTTTGTCTATCGTGTTATGCCATTTGGTCTAACAAATGCACCGGCAACGGTTAATAAGTCATGTATTCAAGGAGTACCTTAGGTAATTTCTTGAGATCTTCATGGATGATTTATGTGTTCACTCACAAGAGTGTGATGATCATATAGAACACCTCAGACTTGTGTTTCAAAAGTGTCAAGTTTATCGTATATGCTTGAATCCTGACAAGTGCAAATTCATGGTAAGACAAGGGAAAATTTTGGGCCATATTGTTTCTCGCAATGGGATTTCAACAAATATGGATAAAATTGATGTCATTGTCTCATTACCTCGGCCTATCAACCCTAAAGGGATACAAACATTCATGGGACATTGTGGCTATTATCGTCGATTCATCTACATGTACGTTGTCCTAGCCAGACCATTATATGCTCTTCTTGTAAAGTTTAATTGGATTGATGAGTGTGAGGAATCCTTTGAAAAGTTGAAGCAAGCATTAGTGACTGCACCTATCTTACGGGCACCAGATTGGAACCAAATCTTTCATGTCCATATTGATGCTGCAAACTTTGCAATTGGATGTATTTTGGCTCAATCGGGAGAACATAATAAGGATTTCCCAATCTCATATGCTAGTCGACAGTTGAACAACGCTGAGAAAAATTATACCACAACAGAAAGAGAAGGTTTGTCCATGATATATGCAGTGAAAAAGTTTCACCATTACCTTTTGGCAAACAAATTCATATTTTTTGTGGACCATCAAGCATTGCTATATTTGGTGAATAAGCCTTGTGCAACTGGAAGGATTGTGAGGTGGTTTATCATCCTTCTTGAGTTTGATTTTGAAGTGGCAGTCCGAAAAGGAACAACTCATCTTAGGGCAGATCATTTGTCTCGAATCACCTCTGGAGAAGCTCCTGTGGGTGTGGATGATGATATGTTAGATTCAACACTTTTCCTTGTAGAGACAGCTCCTAAATGGTCTGAATCCATCTTAGAAATTTTGACAAGTGGGCAGATACAACTAGCGGGTCCTAATGTGGACCTATGGCGACCATTCAAGTTAATCTCAGGGAGATTATATCGTCAGGGTAATGATGGAGTGTTGCGGCTTATACCTAACCCTGACAAATATGAGGAGATCTTGGAATGGGCACATGGGGTATCGGTGGAATCCATGCATCAACTACTACTTGTGTGTGACGTATATCTCAGGATGGGCAATGGTGGCCTACCATGCATGCGGATGCTGAAAAATTTGTTTGTAACTGTGCTTCATGTCAAATTCAATAGCCAATTCATAATGTCACATTATTCCAAATTTCAACTACACCAAGTTGGAGTAAGTATATTGTGGACTATCTTCAGCATGGTCATACCGATCAAAAAATTCCTAAACATCGAAAGCGTGCTATTGAAGTTGAAGCGGCAGACTATATGCTGATAGAGGGCCAACTCTACAAGAGGGGCAAGGATGGCAACTTACGCATGTGTGTATGTGAAGCTGACTACTTGAAAATCTTGACTCATGCACATGCAAGTGTTGGGGGTGGACACTGTTCGGGCAATACCACAGCTAAGTTGATTAGGTGGTCTGGGCTTTGGTGGCCAACCTTACAAATGGATGTCGAAGAATATGTACGTTGTGACGATTGTCAAAGGACCAAACCTCCATCACAAAGGACAATATGCCATTGCGGCCTATGTTAAGCACACGTGCTTTTGCAAAATGGGGTATTGATTTTGTCGGTCCCATTAAACCTCCAGCTCGTCACACGCATGCCGAATATATTATAGTCGTAACTGACTATCTGACCAAATGGGTAGAGGCAAAGGCTACAGTTAAAAATGATGCCAGAACCACAGCCAAGTTCTTGTATGAGTACGTGTTTACATGCTATGGCTTACCTATTGAAATCATTAAAAGGTGTACACTTTGTGAATGAGGTCATAGAGTTTTTGCTTCAAGAATTTATGGTAATTCACAAGCGTTCTGCATTGCGGCCTATGTTAAGCACACGTGCTTTTGCAAAATGGGGTATTGATTTTGTCGGTCCCATTAAACCTCCAGCTCGTCACGCGCATGCCGAATATATTATAGTCGTAATAACTGACTATCTGACCAAATGGGTAGAGGCAAAGGCTACAGTTAAAAATGATGCCAGAACCACAGCCAAGTTCTTGTATGAGTACGTGTTTACACGCTATGGCTTACCTATTGAAATCGTTAAAAGCTGTGCACTTTGTGAATGAGGTCATAGAGTTTTTGCTTCAAGAATTTATGGTAATTCACAAGCGTTCTGCACCCTATCATCCCCAAACCAAAATGGACAAGCTGAGAGTACTAACAAGATTCTCTGCACAGCACTCACAAGGATTATTGAGGGACATAGGATTGATTGGGAGCAAAAGTTGCACTCAGTTCTTTGGGCATATAGGACAGCCTATAAAACATCTGTGGGCACAACCCCATTTGAGCTTGCTTTTGGGCTAGATGCAATTCTTCCCATTGAATTTCTTGTACCTACTCTACGAGTTGCTAAACAATTGGACTGGACTGATCATGAGGTTTCACAACGCATTGATGAATTGGAAAAGCTTGATGAGACCCACTTATTGGCGGTAATGGGGATGTATGCCAAGAAGAGGAGACAAAAGCAATGGTATGATAGAAATGTAACAACTGGCCGATTCAAAAAAGGGGACCTTGTGCTCTTGTACACACTTAAGAAGCATAAGAGAAAGCTCAAGAAACGTGGCCTAGGACCGTTTGTGATTAATGAGCTTGCTCCAAGTGGTGCAGTGCGTTTAGAGACACTAGAAGGTGGAAGTCGTCTCAAGACATACAATGAACCATTAACTAAAGCCATGCTTCAACAAATGCATGCTGCACACACACAGAAAGAAGCACATGACCTACTTAAACGTTCAACTTTACATGAGTCTCCTTTGAGCATAGATTCTAGCACTTCAATGCCTAAATCCTCTTATCGTGCTCAAATTCCTCGACAATTGCTAAAATTCCCACCTCTTAAGAAGGACATACCCAAAACCAAAGATAAGGCATTAACACTACAATTGAAGCTCTTTGGTAGATCAGTGTTTGAATAGTGTGGTTCCTTATGCCTTTAGGGATTGTGTTCTTTTTGAGATGATCTTATCTAAAATGTTTTTGATTGGGATTGTAATGATGGATATGAGTGTTTCTAAATTTCATTGTTCTACGTCCAGATAACTCCTGATGGATACTTGGTGAGATACATGTCCACCATACATTGACCCTGATACTACTCAACCTGAACATCGCGGGGGTTATAGTGCTCCTCCTCTTCAAACTCATTCTAGGTACTTTTATGCTCCCTTAGGTGAAAATTGCTGTGGGCATCACTTTGTCACATTATTCTATCAACAGCATCACCCATTTCCACATTGTCAAGAGTGTGTACGACTCGTATTAGGAGAAGCTTCACACATTTGTTGGATATGCTGCTCTTACTTTAGACGATATGGCACGGGCTTAAGGAAACAAATTGTGGGAATTACACCCCAACGCCATAACCTTCTTAATGTGAGAATACCAGAGAGAGGACCAAATCAATGTAGATTACCTGAGGAGGTTCAAGCACAACAATGGAGGGATACATGCATAAATGACTTGCAACCACCTATCTTGCAAGCCCTCCTTCCCCAAGCCTCAACATGTCAATTTTGGATCAATATATGAGTACCTACATTGAGCAGTTCCAAAATCAAAATTGTCTGCTTAACCTTCCCATAGAACCAATGCCATATTTTAGCGAGGAAGCACTCCTTCCTTTACCACCTTCTCCAGAGGCCGGTTTTTGTACAGGGTTGTCCTTGCATCCTGAAGTGATTGATACCATCTTTCCAGCATAAGTGGACACGGATCCACCACCAGTACAAGGGTAAGCTTATCAACTCCACAATAAGATCAACAAGCCAGGGCACTTTTCTCCCACTGGGTTTTTCCCCTCGGCTATATTCGGTGGTTGACACCAATAACAAATTTTATTCCTTTCTTTTCTTTTCTTGTTTGTTAATAAACATTTTGCAAAGATCACAGCTAAACAAGAGCATACAACCATGCCCCAATAGTCCACCTACCGTGCAAACAAATTAGGAAGGGGGGAGAAATGCAATGCTTACAAAGAGCAAAGAGAAGCAATCTGCACAACATCAACAAGCACTACAATAGGTGTATTCAAATCATAATCTTTTGTTCTTTATGTGCTTTTAACTTTTGGTTACATTGTTTGCATGTTCACACACAGTTGGCTGGTTTAAGTCTTAAATTAGTTGTTAAAATATAGTGATGAGTGATTTCTAGATTCTTAGAGGACTTAGTAGAAGGTATTTCTATTTGAAGACGGTGTAGGATATATACCAATGGAGTATGCCAAGTTCTTATACTCTCGAAGTATATTAGTTATCCCTAGTGGTAGCTACCTCTTAGGTATGGGCTAGGTGCTAGGATTAATAAAAAAATTTACGAAATATACCCTTAAAAATAAATACAAGTGAATCGAGACATGACGTGTCTACAGCCATGTGGAATGCTAGGACCTGGGGTTGTCTTAGCACCTTGGGGCCGATGCTTTGGTTTCCATGGGGTGAACACTGACGTCTAAAAGATTCAGAAAAAGACCTTCAAGGACTCTATCGCCTTGATAGATGCTGGTAGAACTCTGGGGTATATTATGGGCCCTTGAGACCGATGCCCTCATCTTCATGGGATACTCCTTATGTCAAAAAGAAAGAAAAGGGTCTGTCGCCCTTGAGGTATTTAGCGGCCTTTAGATTCTCTTGGCGGAGGTCTCTTGGCCATTGCTTGGGTCTCATTGGGATGGAACCTTCCTCTTTATCATCTTTTACACACACACCAAAAAAGAAGAAGAAGAAGAAGAAGAAGAAGAAGAAGAGGTCCAATCACCATTGCTCATATTTAGGAGTAGGTTTGCCACTCAGGAATAACTTAAATACTTGTAGGACATTGAGACTGTGGTCAGAACATGCGGTGTACATGCACACTTGCCTTTGCATAGCACTATCTACCACTTAGTCTCACTTTGACTAGTCTTTACTCACCTATTTTAGCACTCTTTAAAACTCTAATCATCCTTTCACTTGTATGCTCACGTGTGAGATTGTCATTGCTGTTTTTTTCTTTTCTTTTCTTTTCTTTTCTTCAATAAAAAGCTTTACTTGTATCCATTGTTTTTTGTAGCTTTTGCTTCTACCACGCTCGAGGACGTGCGCAAAATAGGAAGGGGGGAGTGTTGCGTGACGAGTGGAGATCAATGCAAGGATGCAACAAAAAGATGCAAGTAGGAAAACAAGTGACATTCTTATTTAGGGCTCTTGTAAAGAGTTCCAAGTTGTAGATGAGTGTGGGAGTAGGCTTGACAATAATCCCACATGGGAACTTTTGGGAGTTTTAGAGTTTTTGTATAAAAAGTGGCTCATTTGAGAGCTTATACACACATTGGGCTAAACTCATGTTTGAGCTCTCTTGAGACTAGCTCTCCCTCTTTTTCCATAGAGGTGCAAGCTCTTCTCTCTCCCCATCTACATTATTGTAAGTTCTTTTTTTGTTAATTCAATGCAATGAGATGATGTTTGTTTATCTCTCTTCTCATGTCTATTCTCTAGTGTGCATGTTTCTTTGTTGATAGTTTCAAGGTTTGTGTGCATGCTAGGGAAGTAAGTGCTTTGAGAATGAAGAATGCTTTGAGCTTGTGTATGCAATAGCTTAGCTTTCTTCTTGTATTGGATGCATGAATGAGTGGGATGATGAGTGAGTGAGATATGGCAAGATTGAGCTTGTGTGTGTGTTAAGTCTATGTCAATGGTAGTAGTATTCTTAGCATTCTCTCCATTTGTGGATAAGCTTTTGTGCACCGGTACGGGTTGAATCCCTAGCTCCGAAAGGGATGCAAATCCCATTGGATTGAGCTACATGTGGATCATGCTACTCTTACTATAAGTGAGAGAGTTTTCTGTCTCTCCAGAGCTCTTGATAGAGCTCACAATTAGCATGTTCCTCTTCTAGACATGCAACTAGGGTGCTACTCTTTACAAGGTTTCTCTTTAGAAACCAACAGGAGCCTAACGAACAAGCTCTCTTTACCTCACACCCCATTCAAGCTAATAATTGCTTTTAAATATAAACCATCCATACCAATGTGCATTCATAGAGGATTTCTATCTTGTCCTTGGGGTTGTTTGAGCTTCTCCCCCTCTTTGTTTACTTTGTTGCTCCTTGAGCAATTTCTCCCTTCCAACTTGCCTCACATTTTTTGCATCAATTAGAGCTCTTCATTAAGCTTACAATTTCCTCTTCCAGACATGCAACCAGGGTGCTTCTCTTCACAAGGTTTCTCTTTAGAAACTAGTAGGTTCCTAACACACAAGATCTCTTTAGCTCATGCTATACTTGCACCTCTAAAACTATTATTTGCAAAGAACCATGGTAATTACACATCCATCATAGTAACCCTTCCATATATTGAGCATAATCTATGCTCAAAGTAACCCTTCATGTGGCAAAAAAACACAAAACTAACCTTTCTTGAGACACAAATGTCTTCTTATTAGCTTCTTTGAGGATGTAGGCTCCAAAAATCTTCATATTGCTAAAATCTTCACTTGCTTAATCCATGGAAATATTTAAGAATACCTCTATTTTTTTCATTGAACCATTGAACAAGGCAATCTCACAAATAATCTCTCCATAAGCAAATAGCAAAAAACCCATTAAATGAACCAATGTGTAAATCTACTCAAAAACTCTCTAACAAATCCTAAGAATCGAGGATGGCTTTAATACAATGTTGAGAATCTATGGTGCTAGGGATAGGCTTAGTAGATTGTTGTGCAATAATGAGAGAGATTAGAGTAGGGAGGCTCAAAATAATCAAGATAATCCATTATTAAAAGATGTGGACACCAATGAGCACACTTAGCTAAATGTATTACAATATGCTATCAACTATACAATGAGAGGATTCTAATATAGATAGCCTCTAGCCAAGACTCTTTTCCATGTGACATCCTTACCCATGAGATGTCAGCTTTCCAAATTAGTACCTACCCATGTGATTTTTAACAATACACAATTGATATTACCCAAACTATACTTCCACCAACACTCCCCCTAAATTACATAAATATGTGACCATATTTTCTAACAAGATGGTGGTCTAAACCTTCTTGGTGTGATAGGATATTATTCCTAGATCTCACAACTTAGAGTGGGCTATGTTATGGCTAATATGTTGGGCAAGGCCAGGTTGTATTTGTGCTAAATTGGAGTCAAAGAAAATGTTGTATTCTTTGAAGCGCTTAGGAGGTATCTGATGTGGCCACCCAAGGCTAGGTTGTATTTGTGCTAAATTGGAGTTAAAGAAAATGTTGTATTCTTTGAAGTGCTTTGGAGGTACCTACTCCAAGGTCGATGGTTATCTGTAGCATTATATGATGGTAGTGATGTGTGTGAACACACTTAGGACCGTCGAGGCACTTTTCCCTTAGTAGGAGATTTTTTCCCCCGTACGTATGTACACCCTCTTATCTACTCATTTTGGGGTGTGTACTTATCTTTTGTATCTTGCACACATTTGTTCATTCTAATCTAGTGAGCTTGTGTGCTCCCAAGCTTCTCTATCTTGTGTGTGTGCATTGTTGCAACCCTAACCCTAATTCCAACAATTGGTATCAGAGCTAGCTTCCTTAACACTTGATCTAGTAGTCTGCCTCCCTCCTCACGACTCTGTTTTTTTTTTGTCTCCGATTGAGATACCCTCTTAGGAGAAGAAGGTATACACTGTAGTGTGCAGTATACAAAGTATACAACATTTCGGGGTCCACGGTGCGATTCGGACGTGTTTTGGGCACCACAAGGTTTCTGTAGACGTTCTGGAGAGGCGTCATTTTGGATTTGTTTTGCTCAATTTTGGGTGTTTGGGCTGTGCAGGCAAAGATTTAGTGTGCAGCAACAGCATGTCTTCAACAACATCGACCATCATACTTTCGCCAGTAACACTCTATTCTCTACTCTGTGTTATTTTTCATACACTTTGTAGGTGATTCTATCACTTGGCAGCCATCTGGGGTTGCATTCAGTGAATACTGAGTACTTGTAGTGTGTTGAAAGATTTTGCATTTGGTAGACAATCATGGTTGGTAGCAGTGATGTATTCAACATGTTGTCTGCTGTTGAGGACAAACTTAATGGGACTAACTACCCATTGTGGTCCTGTATGATAAGGCATGTACTAGCTGCTAAAGACCTTTGGAATGTGGTCAGTGGTAGTGAAACTCGTCCTGTTTCACAACTACCAATGCAACCACATGCTGCAGGTACATCTGAAGTAGAATCTGATACAAATCTGGCTCCTCCACATGCACCACCAGTACCTCCCACTGTTGCTCAAACGATACGGGATGGAAAAGATGCACAGGCACATGCATTGCTTGCACTTTTTGTGAAGCAAAGCATTATTCCTCATATTTGGTCATCTAAGACTTCAAAACAGGCATGGGATGCACTTGCTACATTATACCAACTGCGCAATGAAGCAGTGTTGCATATCTATGCAAATAGTTGGAGTTTGAGCACATGAATGAGGGAGACTGGAAAGCTTCTTGACCAAGATCAAAGAGTTTTAGGAGCAGCTCGCTAGTGTGGATGAGATATATCCTAATAGTACATTGGTGCCCAAAGTTCTCAATGCATTGCCATATTCTTATCAGAGTTTTGCCTCTACCCTTAGACTCAAGATGAAGGGAAATCCAAATGCCATTACATTTGATGAGCTAGTTTCAGTACTCTTGCAAGAAGAGCAATCCAAGAAAAACATATCTGTTATGCGAGTTGGTGACCAAGCTTTTGTTTCTAGTTAGAAAGGCAAAGGTAAAGCTTCTTCGCATGGTGGCTATAATCCAAAATCAAAATCCTCAGATAAGGATGCAGAGAAAGAAGGTGATAAGACTAAAAAGAAGGGCAAGCGTCATTATTGCAGGAAACTAAGGCACTACATAAATGAGTGCAAAAAAAGACTAGAGAAGGAGAAAAAGAAAGAATCGGACATGGTTGTGGCTAATGCAACTGCACCAAGTGCAGAGAAGAAGGAATATGCAAGTTTTGCTCAGGATGATTGGGCATGGACTATACATTGTAGTTATGACCCACCCTTCTGTTCATAATGTATGCATGTCAGTATCGGATGCTTGGTACTTTGACAGTGGTGCTAGTTAGCACATTACTTTAGGAAAAAATTTGTTCTCATCTCTGGAATCTATCCCGAGTGCAGGAACCCTCACATGTGCAAATGGTTCCTCATATCCTGTCAAAGGAGTTGGTAGAGTTGTGCTCACTACTGCAAATGGGGGTGCATTTACTCTTTCTAAAGTTTTATATGTGCTAGGCATTAAGAAGAACTTGCTGTCAGTTTCAACCTTAGCCTTGTCACGCTTGATGGTGAAATTTGTGGATGACAGATGTGCAATTTAGGATAGAAATGATGGTTATTCTATCATTGTCTCTGGTACCTTATTTCATGGCCTATACAAGATAGATGTAATTGAGAAGTTGCAGCATGAGGCTTGCTCAGTTTCTCTACAATTCGTGATATGAGTGATGCAGAATTATGGCATGCATGATTTGGCCATTTGAATTATGGCTGTTTGTTACACCTTCAAAGGCATTATATGGTGTCTAAGTTGCCAACTCTCGAGACCCCTACTAGACATGTATGTGAGGGGTGTATTCTTGGTAAAATGCATCGGGCATCATTTCTAAAGGATGGATCTGTGAGAGCTGTTAAGAAATTACAACTTATACATAGTGATGTATGTGGTCCTATGAGGACACCATCTATTGGGGGATATCTCTACTTCATCACTTTTATTGATGATTACTCCAGATATAGCTGGGTGTATCTATTAAAGCAGAAGTCAGAGGTTTTTATGTGCTTTAGGCACTTTGTATCCACGGTTGAAAATTCATGTGAATGTAAAGTTGGCACCCTTCGTTCAGATCGAGGGGGGGAGTATATGTCCAAGGAATTTCATGCATATATGGCTGAAAAAGGCATAAGGCATCAATGTACAGTGCCATACACACCTCAGCAAAATAGTGTGGCTGAGAGGAAGAATAGGTCTCTCATGGAGATGGCACAATGCAAATAGGTTTCTCATGCAGTAAGCTTGATGATAAGGCAGTTAAATGCATATTTGTGGGAGACATTTCAAAAAGCAAGGGATATAGACTCTACCATCTGGCTCAAAGCGGATTTTGGTAAGTAGAGATGTTGTTTTTGTTGAAAACGTAGTTTAGCCCATGCTTTCATGCAAAAAATAACAGAATGTATGCTCATAGGACATGTTTTATTCGCTCCTACCTTTGTTTACTGGAGGGCAACCATATCTCGAGCAATTGAATGCTCAACCAAGTTGGGAAATTCAGCCTTTGTTGTTGCAGGTGCAAAATCAGCCTACAAATCAACCTTTTGATGAGGTAATTATTGAGGATGTAGGGAGAGAGTAGCCATAGAAGAATCTAGGTGTATGCCAAAATGGCTTGTGCAGACATTGAGGGATAGCAAGTTGGTAGCTCCTTTACCTAGTATAACTCGTGCAGGTTCTCATCATGCAAATTATTCTCATGTGGATCATGTTCTCATTTCTACTTTATGTAATGAGGAGGAACCTATTTCCTTTGAGGAAACACATGATGATGATCATTTGATGCATGCTATGCAGGATGAGTATAACTCTATACTCAAGAATGACACTTGGTATTTGATAGATCTACCTCTTGGGTATTTGATGCATGCTATGCAGGATGAGTATAACTCTATACTCAAGAATGACACTTGGTATTTGATAGATCTACCTCTTGGGTATTTGATGCATGCTATGCAGGATGAGTATAACTCTATACTCAAGAATGACACCTGGTATTTGATAGATCTACCTCATGGTGGGGGCAAGAAGGCCATTGGTACTAAGTGGGTTTACAAGTTAAAACGCAAAGCAGATGGTAGCATTGATTGCTACAAGGCCAGACTTGTTGCAAAGGGGTATGCCCAGCAAAAGGGCATTGATTATGATGAGACCTTTGCACCCACATCTCGTATGACTACCATTAGGTGCCTCATTGCTTTGGCAGCACATCATGGGTGGAATGTACATCAGTTGGACATTAAGACTGCATTCTTGAATGGTGATTTACATGAGGAGGTGTATGTATCACAGCCTCCTGGTTTTGCTGAGAAAGGAGAAGAATCTAAAGTATGCAGGTTGAAAAAGGCTCTTTATGGCCTTAAGTAGGCTCCTAGAGCATGGTATGAGAAGATTCATGCATAGTTGGTTGGAAATGATTTTTACAATGGTCCAACAGAGGGTACCCTCTGTTGGTTGGAAATGATTTTTACAATGGTCCAACAGAGGGTACCCTCTATGTGAAGAGGAGTAAGGACATATTTTTTGTCATCATTCTATACGTTGATGACATGCTTCTCACGGGACCCGATATAGATCAAATTTCAATCTTTAAGGCTGATTTGCAATCATCATTTAAGATGTTAGATTTGGGTCCTTTACATTACTATTTGGGGATTCAGTTTATGCAGCGCAATGATGGCATTGTTATGCTGCAGTCTAAATATATATACAGAAGCTATTGAAGAGGTTTAATCTTGAAGACTATAAACCTGTGGCTACACCTATGGAGACATGTACTCGACTTAGTCTTCAAGATGTAGGAGACTCTTTTGATGCTAGTTTGTATCAGCATGCTATTGGATCCCTTCTTTATGTGTGCAACACGAGGCCAGATCACAGTTGAGCAAATTTATGTATAGCCTAGGTATGAAGCATTGACAGGATGTTAAGCGGGTTTTTTGTTATTTACAAGGCACTCAGTATTTTGGATTATTTTATCCAAAGGGAAGTGAGTCACAGCTGCATGCTTTCAGTGTTAGAATTAGGGTTAGGGTTACAACAATGCACACACACAAGATAGAGAAGCTTGAGAGCACACAAACTCAATAGATTAGAATGGACAAATGTGTGCCAGATACAAAAGATAAGTACACACCCCAAAATGAGTAGATAAGAGGGTGTACATACGCACGGGGGAAAAAAACCTCCTAGTGAGGGAAAAAGTGCCTCGGTGGTTCTAACTATGTACACACATCACTACCATATAATGCTACAAATCCCCCCTCCTGGAGTGATGATGTGAACATGTACATGGTATGACCGATCAATCTTGAAAAGGTAGTAAGCCCAAAGCTTTACGAAAAGCTTCAAACTTTTCATCACGAGGAAGAGCCTTCATAAATAAATATGCCATGTTGTCATGTGTAGGCACATAGACAAAGCTGATCTCTGTTGTAGAGAGTCTTTCCTTAATGTGCTTAGTGCGAGCATGAAACACTGGGTTCCTCGCAACTACTAATGCGCTCTGGCTGTCTCAGTGAAAATTGTAGTGCTAGACAACTGCCAACACCCAAATCAACCATAACACGTCGGAGCCACACACACTCAACTGTAGCTGTAAAAGCTGCCATGTACTCAGCTTCACAGCTACTAGAAGTGGCCACTGTAGGCTTCTTCTTGCTGAGCCATGATATACATGAATCGCCAAGGCGAAAGCAAAACCCACTAGTGGACACTTGTGTGTCATAACATCCAGCCCAATCTAAATCACTAAAAGCATGCAGCTGTGACTCACCCCCTTTTTGGATAAAACAATCTAAAATACTGAATGCCATGTAAATAGCGAAAAACCCGCTAAATACCCTGCCAATGCTTTATACCTGGGCTATGCATAAATCTGCTCAATTGTGAGACCGCATAATGTATATATGGCCCTCGTGTTGCATACATAAAAAAGGGATCCAATAGCTATACAAACTAGCATCAAAAGAGTCTCCTGCATCTTGAAGATTAAGTCGAGTACCTATCTCCATAGGTGTAGCCACAAGTTTACAATCTTCAAGATTAAACCTCTTCACTCAAAAGCTTCTATATATATTTAGACTACAGCTTAACAATGCCATCATTGCGCTGTATAAACTGAATCCCCAAATAGTAATGCAACGGCACCAAATCTAACATCTCAAACGATGACTGCAAATGAGCCTTAAAGGCTAAAATCTGATCTATATTGGGTCCCGTGATGAGCAGCATGTCATCAACGTATAGAATGATGACCAAAATTGTGTCCTTACTCCTCTTCACATAGAGGGTACTCTCTGTTGGACTGTTGCAAAAATCATTTCCAAAAAACCAAGTATGTATGAATCTTCTCATACCATTCTCTAGGAGCCTACTTAAGGCCATAAAGAGCCTTTTTCAACATGCTTACTTTAGACTCTTCTTCTCACAACAAAACGAGGAGGCTGCGATACATTCACCTCCTCATATAAATCACCATTCAAGAATGTAGTCTTAATGTCTAACTGATGTACATTCCACCCTTGATGTGCTGCCAAAGCAATGAGACACCTAATGGTAGTCATACGAGATGTGGGTGCAAAGGTCTCATCATAATCAATGCCCTTTTGCTTGGTATACCCCTTTGCAACAAGTCTGGCCTTGTAGCAATCAATGCTACCATCTGCTTTGCATTTTAACTTGTAAACCCACTTAGTACCGACGGCCTTCTTGCCATGAGGTAGATCTGTCAAATACTAGGTGTCATTCTTGAGTATAGAGTTATACTCATCCTGCATAGCATGAATCCAATGATCATCATCATGTGCTTCCTCAAAGGAAAGAGGTTCTTCCTCATTACATAAAGTAGAATTGAGAACATGATCCACATGAGAATAATCTACATGATGAGAACCTGCATGAGTTCTGCTAGGTAAAGGAGCTACCAACTTGCTATCCCTCAATGTTTGCACAAGCCATTTTGGCATATGCCTAGATTCTTCTATGGCTGCTCTCTCCTCATCCACTACATCCTCAATAATTACTCTCATCAAAAGGCTGATTTGCAGGCTGATTTTGCACCTGCAAAGGCTGAATTACAGCACTTGGTTAAGCACTCAATTGCTCTACATATGGCAAATCAAACATGTCCTATGAGCATACATTATTCTGCTGTTTTTTGCATGAAAGCATGAGCTTAACTGAGTTTTCGACAAAAACATCTCTACTTACCAAAATTTGCTTTGAGGCCGGATGGTAGAGTCTATATCTCTTGCTTTCTGAACTGTATCCCACAAATATGCATTTAACTGCCTTATCATCAAGCTTACTACGTTGCTGCTCAGGTGCATAAGAGCATAAGAAAGATAACCAAAAACACGCAAATGAGCCATAGAAGGCTTCCCGCCATGCCAAGCTTCATAAGGAGTTTTAGACTGTAAGGCCTTGGTAGGTTATTTGTTCAACATATAGTTTGCGCACATAGTTGCCTCTAACCAAAAACCATGAGGTAAATCTTAGGCTTTCACCATAGATCGTGCCATCTCCATGAGAGACCTGTTCTTCCTCTTAGCCACACCATTTTGCTAAGGTTTATATGGCACTGTACATTGATGCCTTATGCCTTTTCCAACTATATATGCATGAAATTCCTTGGACATATACTCCCCCCTCTTGATATGAACAAAGGGTGCCAACTTTACATTCACATGCATTTTCAGCCATGGATATGAAGTGTCTAAAGCACATCAAAACCTTTGACTTTTGCTTTAATGGTACACCCAGCTATATCTGGAGTAATCATCAATAAAAGTGACGAAGTAGAGATATCTCCCAATAGATGGTGTCCTCATATAGGACCACATACATCACTATGTATAAGCTGTAATTTCTTAATAGCTCGCACAGATCCATCCTTTAGAAATGATATTCGATGCATTTTACCAAGAATACATCCGTCACATACATGTCTAGTAGGGGTCTCAAGAGTTGGCAACTCAGACACCATATCATGCCTTTAAAGGCGTAACAAACTGCCATAATTCAAATGGCCAAATCGTGTATGCCATAATTCTACATCACTCATAGCACGAGTCGTAGAGACTGAGCAAGCATCATACTAAAACTTCTCAAATACATCAGGCCATGAAACAAGGTACCTAAGGTAATGGTAGAATAAGCATCATTTGTATCCTGAACTGTACATTTGTCATCCACAAATTTCACTATCAAGCTTGATAAGGCTAAGGTTGAAACTGACAACAAATTCTTCTTAATGCCTGGCACATATAAAACTTTAGAAAGAGTAAATGCGCCCCCATTTGCAGCAGTGAGCACAACTCTACCAACTCCTTTGACATGATATGAGGAACCATTTACACATGTGACGGTTCTTGCACTTGGGACAGATTCCAGAGACCAGGACAAATTTTTTTGTGATGCAATGTGCTTACTAGCACCAGTGTCAAAGTATCAAGCACCTGATTTTGCCACCACTGACACACATACATCATGAATAGAAGGGTCATAACTACAATGTACTGTCCATGCCAAATTCTTCTTAATGCCTGGCACATATAAAACTTTAGAAAGAGTAAATGCGCCCCCATTTGCAGCAGTGAGCACAACTCTACCAACTCCTTTGACATGATATGAGGAACCATTTACACATGTGATGGTTCTTGCACTTGGGACAAATTCCAGAGACCAGGACAAATTTTTTTGTGATGCAATGTGCTTACTAGCACCAGTGTCAAAGTATCAAGCACCTGATTTTGCCACCACTGACACACATACATCATGAATAGAAGGGTCATAACTACAATGTACTGTCCATGCCAAATCATCTTAAGCAAAACTTATAGATTCCTTCTTCTGTGCACTTGGTGTAGATGCATCAACCACCACAGCCTTGCACGATTCCTTCTTTTTCTCCTTCTCTAGCCTTTTCTTACACTCATTTATGTAGTGCCTTGGTTTCCTGCAATAGTGACCTCTTGCCCTTCTTTTTAGGCTTATCATCTTCTTTTTCTACATTTATTAGGCGAATTTTGGACTCAACTTTGGACCTTTTTTCTCTAGAGAGAGAAATTCTTTCGACCAATAGGAAGAGAGCCATCGTAAATGAAACTTTTGATAATTAGACATTTTTCATATATTCTTTATATGAATATATTTTTATTAAAGAAATACGAAATGCATTTGACCACACTTTATAATGTCATTTCTTTAATATATATGAAAATTAGAGTGTTGTCAGCTCATTTAATGAATGGTTTTCATTCTAAAAATTTCCCTCGTTTCAGCTCATTTAATAAAAGTGCTTTTTTCCTCTAAAATTAGAGTGTTGTCAGCTCATTTAATGAATGGTTTTCATTCTAAAAATTTCCCTCGTTTCAGCTCATTTAATAAAAGTGCTTTTTTCCTCTAAAATTTTGAAATGTTCTCTTCAAAATTCCTAGGTCATTTAATGAATGGATTTCTATCTAAAAATTTCGCATGTTTTGGAGGTTCTCTTCTACCATCTCATCTTCTTCCATCTTCTTACATCTGCTTTTATTTTCTATTCGCTTCCATGGAAACCAGACGTCCTAGGCATCCATAGGAAATCTATTGTCTGTAAATATATGATTGGCTCCCAGAATTTTATTTTGGCCTTTCATTATATGAGATGGGATTATGTCAATGGAAAACTTGTAGCAATTAATCAAGACTTGGAGGATGACATTGAAAATCCATTGATGTTATTAGAGGTATGGTTTGAACATGAGCTCTTGACAGTACTCAATATAAGGTCAAAAATCTCACTGCGTCAAGTACAGACTTGGCAAATGAGGATGACCTACAAGTGCCTGATGATTATGTGTTCAAGTGCAATGACCATAAGGTATGTTATTCAATCTAACCTCGAAAAAGTATTCATTCCAAAACTATGCCATAATCATTATTATTTATATACATTACTTTGATTTTTGGAAATAAGTACCAAAGAGAAAAGAAAGGACCATTCAATGTAAAGACATTACAAGGAAGCAAGTTTTCGTGGTGCAAACGACTATCACATAGAGATAAATGGAGATAAATGTATTTTTGACAACATATAGTTACATTAATCATGACAACATTTTGCATTTCTCAGAGCAATAGAAACTAAGACAAATATTCTACATTTTCTTATTAGATGTTTAAAACATTGATAGCATATTCTTATTTTTTCCTACGAAGCGTGCTATTGTGTGTGGGATGATTCTTGTTGTTGGGGTGGTGAGGCTTGTTGTCGAGGGGATGCTTGCTCTTCGAAACGCTCTTGGGTTGGTTGCTCTTTGGGATGCTCTTGGGTTTGGTTGCTCTTTCTGGACGCTCTTAGGGTAGTTGCTCTTCCGGACGCTCTTGGGGTGGTTACTCTTGGGATGGTTGCTCTTCTAGGACTGAAGCTTGCGATCGTTTACGGGATTGAAGCTTCCAAATTGACGTCTTCAGATTCATCACATTGTGGAAGCTCGACAACAAACCTGTCGACTTGTGTTCGGGGGGGTACTGCCATAGCGGTGGTCCTGGTCGCGGCTGTTGTTGGTGGAGGGGGCACAAACGCAACAGGGATATTAGGCGGCCTGCTATGAATGTTGACAATAATATGCTCAATGGCCTCTTCCCTGAATAGCCCTAAATCCACATCGGAGTATTTTGATAATCATGGATTCTACAAAAAGCCAAAAAAATAGACATGTGCCATCAAATAATGAGGAAGGAAAGTAAGATATCATTTAAAAAAAGGAGCATGCCTACATTTTTTGCGGGCAACGAGAGAACTAAGTGTAGCAGCAACTTTGCATTGTAGCACACCCTCCAACCGCAACTATGGCCATCCCATTGCTGTGGGACTCTGCATCTCACAGTCCTTGTGTGTTCTAGAAGTGTGTCCTTAATTATGGCCTCGAGAGCAGTTATTAGAGCTTTCTAACCGATCTGCACGAAACAATACTGTTGTCAATACTGAAAGTTCTCTAACTACTTCTCTCTGCACGAAACAATACTGTTGTCAATACTGAAAGTTCTCTAACTACTTCTCCTTCTCTCTCTCTCTCTCTCTCTCTCTCTCTCTCTCTCTCTCTCTCTCTCTCTCTCTCTCTCTCTCTCTCCAACTCGTTCGATATATAAATAATGAATGTGTGGACTTACTGTCTCACGGTGCCATGGAATTCTTCACCTGAATCGGCCAAGTAACAAGTCTTGGATTCCATATCGTAAAGGATCAAACTCCAATGTGAACTACAACATGCAGTTAGGAGTATCAGAAGTAACATCAAAAATATATAGTAAATTTAGGTCACAATACGAAGACTATAAATGAGATTGCATGTCACTTACTCTTCGTTGTATACCATTAGAATTATTTGAGCTACATCGAAATTTATCGAACTAAACCACGGACATACATCAACCAATGAAGTATGTTGTGCACTAAGAACCGAGGAAAGAAGGGAATCTACAATATATACATCATTTTGAACATTGAATGGGAGATTTGATATAACCAAGCTGCACAAGAAAATTACATTATATTAGTTACTTTGGACAAGCAACCCACTTTATAATCAAGATGATGAAAAGGACGTAGCAAACCTTAGAACTGGTATGATAATTCTATCGTTGACCTCCCTTAAAACATTGGATAAAACATCAATATCCTCCACATTCGAAAGGGAAAAATTGTGTGGTGCCTCGCACACACCAGAAGTCTAACGTAAAATGAGGGGACAAAATAATGTAAAGCTCTCACATTCGACTTATGTATTTCCCGAATAGTCGCTTTCTTCAACCGCAATTCTTGGAGCTCCTGCATCCTGACTTGGTCGTCGCCAATCCTTTGTGCGTTGAGCCTTGCATTGAGCCTTGTGTCATGTGAATGACTAGCCTCTGTCACTTCTGTGATCTTAACTTTCTTTGTCAAAGGCGGGATTTCCAAAATTCCTTTCATTTTCTTGTCACTAAGTAGGACGGGCTCCAGCGTACAGTCATATCTCAACTTGAGCAAACGAAAAGCGATATCATGTCTTTCGGCTTCATTATTCGTTGTTTCTTGCTCTTGTGTCACAGTCATCTCGTGCAATTTTTCTCACAGTCATCACCTTCACGTTGCTTCTTACTCTCCTACAATCAACTTCGTTGGTTGCTTCTTGCCCTCCCAGAGTGAATTTCGTGGTATGTTTTCAAATATTTTCGTGTTTCAATTTGGTCGAAGTTGTATAATTGTTTTATAAATATTCCATCAAAGATTGCTGCTTTTAAATTTTTAAGAATTTAATTTATTTCTCATAAATATTTCATCAAATCACTACAACACGAAGAGGGATCTCGGTGAGAACTAACGTACCCATATCGCATTGTAGTGATTTTGCCCACAATGGTAATTTGCTTGCATAAATTTCTTGAAATCACTACAACGCGAGAAGAGGTCTTGGTGCGAACTCTCTCAAGCATATCGCGTTATAGTGATTTGTCCTACTGTCGTCCTTTTTTTGCTTTTTCAAAGATTTCATCGTTTAGATTTTTAAGAAATTGATTTTTTTCTTACAAATAATTGATCAAATTACTACAGCTCGAAGAGGGGAGTCGGTGAGAACTCTCCCACCCATATCACGTTATAGTGATTTGTCCTACTGTCGTTCTTGTAGTAGTGATTTTTCTTACAATCGTCATTACCTTTGAAATATTGCATCAAATCACTATGACGTGAAGAGAGGGCTCCTTGGGAATTCTCCCACACGTATCGTATTGCAGTGATTTTGGCACATTTTTCCTTGCAATTTCATTTTCTCACTAATATTTCATCAAATTACTACAACACGACTAGAGATGTTGGTGAGATTTCTCCAACGCTTATCGCGTTATACTGATCTTACCTAATCCTTTATTATCTTACATAGAACTTTCATTGTCCTGACATATTTCCTGGCTTGTAGATGGAACCTTTCAGCAGAACCAATCCGAAATGACGTCTCTCTCTGCAAAAACCTTACGGTGCCCAAAACACGCCCGAATCATGCCACGAACCCTAAAAATTGATGTATACTTCCTAAACAACACACTATAATATATATCTTCTTCTCCTAAGAGGGTATCTCAATGGGAGACAGAAAAATAGGGTCGTGAGGAGGGAGACAGACTACTAGATCAAGTGTCAAGGAACCTGGCTCTGATACCAAGTGTTGGAATTAGGGTTAGGGTTGTAACAATTCACACACACACAAGATAGAGAAGCTTGAGAGCACACAAACTCGCTAGATTAGAATGGAAAAATGTGTGCTAGATACAAAAGATAAGTACACACCCCAAAATGAGTAGATAAGAGGATGTACATACACACAGGGAAAAAAAACCTCCTAGTGAGGGAAAAAGTGCCCCGGTGGTCCTAAGTGTGTTTACACACATCACTACCATATAATGCTACATCAGTGATTCAGATTGGGGCTGGATGTTATGACACATGAGTGTCCACTAGTGGATGTTAAGACACATGAGTTTCCACTAGTGGGTTTTGCTTTTGCCTTAGTAATTCATGTATATCATGGCTCAACAAGAAGCAGCCTATAATGGTCACTTCCAGCTGTGAAGTTGAATATAGGACAGCTTTTACAGCTACAGTTAAGTGTGTGTGGCTTAGACATCTTATGGCTAATTTGGGTGTTGGAAAATAGCCAAAGCGTATTAGCAGTTGTGCAAGGAAGCCAGTGTTTCATGCTCGCACTAAGCACATTGAGGTGCATTACCACTATGTCAGGGAAATACTCTCTGCAAGCAGAGATCAGCTTAGTCTATGTGCCTACACATTACAACATGGCAGATTTATTCACGAAGGCTCTTCCTCGTGAAAAGTTCGAAGCTTTTCGTAAAGCTTTGGACTTACTGCTTTATTAGGATTGATTGGCCATACCATGTACATGTTCACATCATCATTCCAGGGGGGATTTGTAGCATTATATGGTAGTGATGTGTGTGAACACACTTAGGACTACCGGGACACTTTTTCCCTCGGTAGGAGGTTTTTCCCCCCGTGCGTATGTACACCCTCTTATCTACTCATTTTGGGGTGTGTACTTATCTTTTGTATCTAGCACACATTTGTTCATTCTAATCTAGTGAGTTTGTGTGCTCTCAAGCTTCTCTATCTTGTGTGTGTGCATTGTACTTATCTTTTGTATTTTGGGGTTTTTTCCCTCAGTAGGAGGTTTTCCCCCCGTGCGTATGTACACCCTCTTTATCTACTCATTTTAGGGTGTGTACTTATCTTTTATATCTGGCACACATTTGTCCATTCTAATCTAGTGAGTTTGTGTGCTCTCAAGCTTCTCTATCTTGTGTGTGTGCATTGTTGCAACCCTAACCCTAATTCCAACATTATCAAGGTGGCGATGGGTCATACATGGGCCAAGCTTGCACTCCATCGAGAGATGCACCTGGAGGAGTGTTTTTTACGAGGTTAGTTGTAAGTGGATGTGTCTCTGCATGCGATGAGGTGTAAGCTGTGAAAAAAATGCGATGCCCTTAGTGGAATATGCAGGTGACATGCATGGGAATGGTGGAAAGGTGTGCCCCATGTGTGTAGAGCTCCTCCAAACTTGAAGCTTTCTCCAACTTCTTTCTTTGACTCCCTTTCTACTTTCTTTGTTCACACTATTTCTTTCTTTTGTGCTTAATTCCTCATCCCCTCTTTCTTCTACGTTCATCAATGACTTAATATTTTAATGATTTAATTTACAATCCTCTCTTTCTTCTATGTTCAATGAGACTGTCAATCATTAGCCTCTCTTTATTTTGTGCTCAACTACTTATTGTTCATATTGACCTCTCTTTCTCTTATGGTGGTTAATAGCTTGTTGTTCATATTGACCTCTCTTTCTCTTGTGGTTAATAGCTTGTTGTTCCCAGCCCCAATTTCTTTTGTGCTCGAAAACCATTATTATCAATGTTGTCTTACTTCACAAGTATTTAAGGCAAGTGAAAACTATTGACATCCAATGGCCTATTTCTTCATCTTGATAATGGACAAAGTGGACATTTTAGTAGGGAGAGCCATGTAGCCTTCTAGAAATTAAGGGACTAACAAAACAATGGGAAAAAAGTAGTTTGACTAAGTTGGAATTAAAGATAATAACGAATTATAAACTTTAAGAAAACAATAACAATGAATCAAAATAACTAGGTTACAAAATGATGGGAATGTCAACAAGAAGCAAGATGATGTTAAGAGCAGGAAAATTGCAAGAAAGATTGTTAATAACTTTCTAGGATGACAAAAGGTTTTAGTAAGGAGCGCAAGAACAGTATAATGAACAAGGTTTTGAATGATCCTTGTATTACAACAAATGCAAGGGATCATCAAATGGATATTTTAATCATTTTGGATCTCAAAAAGTCTATAATGAAAAATATTACAATACATGAAATCTCAAAATCCTCGGATGAGGATGAACTCCTTGTCAAATATGCATTAAAGAAATTTATATTATCTAATTTGGGGAGGAAAATATAGAGGTGTAAGTATATTGCATTTGGCTATGTGTAAGGCATCGATATGTTGAGAACTGAATGAAAAAAACCCTGTAGAGTGTTAAAAATCTCATTCCCATTGAAGTTGGAACTCTTGTTCATCATGTTTCTTTTTTTACATGGAATGAACTAAGCTATAAAGCCACTCCCTACCTAGGACCACATTAGTCCTATCTAAATGCATAATTTAAAACTTTGAAGTTTCTTTATGACCTAGATTTCCACCTCGATACCCTTTATCATGGTATCCCATATCTTTTTGTCAGTGCCCTTTACTAAAGAGACCAGGTTCTTGTGGACACTTGGACTTTCTAGAAACTTCCATTTCTTGACTATAAGAATCTTTATCTTTCTAAAGGTTTGAGGGGATGTTCTCATGGCTTCCAAAAATCACATTGAGCAACAGTGGGGTGGTGGTGGTACATCTACATGGCCCTTTAACCTACCATCTGTCGAGGGCTTGACCAACTTTTTCAAAGTTTTGTTCCACGTTATTTATTTTACTTTCAAGTTTGGTGCACAAACCACAACAGTCACCGGTGGTATTTTTCAACATTCATGAGAATAGGCCTTAAGGTGTTACAAACGTGATTTTTATTTCAATTTGTGGGAAAGATGAACTACACGAAGTTTTGAATCAATGACGCTGCCAACAAATAAAAGAGCTTTTCAATAAAGCTTTTCTATCGAGATTCCCGAGTTCTACCTCTGCCTCTGTCTCTCTACCTTTGCCTCAACCTCTACCTCCAGGCGGGGACCCCGAATGTTCTTGAAAATTTGCAGATTTTTGAGCTACAAAATAGCTATAATGCCTTAAAATTTGTAGAACTTTTAAAATTGAGGAAATAAAATCCATAGGTAAAAACAAAAATGTTGGAGGTCCATTGTATATAGTTTGCAGGGGTTTTCTTGAGTGGTTTGGTGGAGTATGTGATGGCTATTTTAGAGTTTCCACCTAGCATTTGAAATGCTATATGAATTCATGTCATTTCATTCCACACACACACTCATTTCATTTCATAGTGTGCCACGTCACACTCTGTCCAAGGGTTTTTGAACCTTGAAGGGGTTTCAATTTTCAAAGGGTTTATTCCCTTCGCTGCAGAGGAGACCCATCACCATCTTCGTCAGCCCTACCCGAGTGTGAGCTCGCTGCGCTTCTCTTCTTCTCAGCTCCTTGCGATCTTGTCGCATTGCTTCTCATCTAGGGTTTGCAAGTCCTTTTTCTGCATTTAGGGCTTCCCCAAGCGCACAGTTAGGGTTTTCTGTGCTGCATCTAGCTCCATCTAGGGTTTTTACTTCCACATAGGGCTTGGAAGCTATCCTTTACCCAGGGCTTTGCGGGGCGCATCAGTTAGGGTTTTGGTCTGTTTTTTCGACGCGCCAGTGCCATAACCTGTGATCCTGCCTAGTTCAAACCATGGCGGCATTCCGCCACTTGAGAAACCTGATCTCCCCTTTGCTGTCGAGTAGCATCGAGCGGTCTGAGAGGGCCTTCTCCGTGGCGGCTGCTATGGCCGTGGCAGATTTTGAGTATTGGGAGCTTCCCCTTCCTGTTTTGCAGGATACCCATGGGCAGAGATCGGGGCGAGGCCCGCAATGGATCTTCTTGGGGAGTCCTGGGGTCGGCAAGGCCACGTACGCCAGCAGGCTTGCGAAGCTCCTCAATGTGCCTCACATTTCCATGGGAAATCTGCTGCGTAAGGAGGCCGCCATGTCCACGTCTTTCGCTAAGGAGGTATGTTCGGCAATTCGGGATTGTGGGGATTGCCTTTTTACATGTTAAGCATGCCTTCATTGATGTAATGATGTGCTGTTTTTCACATGTGTTCTATGTGAACATCGCTCATTCACAAGCTTGCATTGAAATGAGGATTAAAGGCTGGGGTTTAATGAGAAAAGCACGTTGCAGGAGTCAGAATAATTTCATCTGTTTCACAATCTTGCATTGATTGAGTCTGCTCGCATTGGGAATAGTAGGGATAGGGCCCATTTTTGAAGCTTGCATTGAAATTAGGGTTAAATTTTGTGTTCTGAAAGCATGTTGGAAAAATCAGGGTTAAATTGTGTGTTTTGATTTTATATCTTCAAGTTTTTGGAGGTTTTAGATGTTCGCATAGCCTTTTAAGTTTCTGGAATGTAGGGTAGCTTATTTTTAAGATAGATTCTTGTGATGTATTTCTTCGCAGCTTGCTGGCCTCATGATGCAAGGAAAGCTCGTTCCTGATGATGTAATCTTCAGCATACTATCAAAAAGATTAGAACAGAAAATCGAGTTTGAAGAATCTGGGTTCATTTTTGATGGGTTTCCTCGCACTATCAACCAAGCTGTAAGGCTCTTTGTAGTACGTCTTGTCCTCGATGTTATGAATATATCCCATCGCCACTTACTTCAGAACTTTTCACAGGAGATAATAGATCAGGTGGCAGACATTGATTTGGTAGTAAACATGAAGCTAATGGAAGATGTCATGATAAAACGAATGGACAGGCAGGCTTGCGCTGAATGTGGCTGCAGTTTTGAAGGTCCTCACTCAGATCTTGAATGCTGTTCGATGTGCAAAGCATTCTCTATTTCATCAGGCACATCAAAGATGGGATGCATGGGTCTGGTGAGGGATAGGCTCCAGACTTATTCAGCTCAGGTTAGGCTTCATAGGTTTCAATGGCTTTTCTTGGCGTGATATCATTTTTGTAGAATCTAACAGAATGTGTTGTCGTACAGTGCAAACCTGTAGAATACTACTATCGCAAGCAGGGGAAGCTGTTGGACTTTGAAGTTATGGGGGGGATACCTCAGACATGGCCTCGCCTCCTCTCTGCACTACGCTTGGAAGACAGTGAAGCTGTCTTGCAGCAACAGCTTCCAATGTAGATTGTGGATCTTTTCTTCCATATTCATAGTCGGGCGCTCTCCTAACAATGCTCTACATCATTATGCATCTATGCCCATGCCTTTTTAGCCAGCTCAACCTCCGAAAACTCCAGTACTGGATGAATGTAACCAATTTTGTAATGTTTTAGTTGCTTAGGTGAGTGCAACAAGCGTTTACAGGAAGCTTTAGAACTTTGGGGGAAGAAGCCAAGTGTATTTCGGAATTCGAATAGTAGTTTTATTGAAAAGAAAAGGAGAAAAGGTGGGTTGGGGAGTTGGCTGGTAGGCCGTGAGAACTGCCATTTCTAATCAAAAGTTCTGATTCGAGGGTTGAAAGCCTGGCCTGAACCTTGCTTTTTGCAATTGTTAGGAGATGACTTTCTCAGAGATGTTGCCCTTGAAAGAGTGTATTTGTACACTCACGGACTGCGTTATTATAAGACAGGATTCAAAGAGAGTCGAGACTTATTTATAGAATGTGTTTTGGTAGATGAAATTAAATTGTTTCTACTGATGGTGGGTTTGGGTGCTGCTTGAAGAGTTGATTTATGTCAGTGTTGCTAGATCTTTGGGTAGAGAGGTATTTATTGTACATGTTTCTCTAATGCTTTCCCCGGCCAATTCAAAGCATGCCATTGCCTCCACTGAAATAGATCATACAACCACTGATGTATTATAGTTATGATTATCAGTCAGTGTGGTTGATTGATGGTTTAGTCGAGACATTTTCAGGCTGGCTTCAAAGCAGTTGAGAAAAGCTCCTCAATGATCCTGTTTTATCCCCTTGGTATCGTTTGCTATATTTAATGACATTGCGTCAAGCTTATGAGCGTATGTATGGTCATGTATTCATAACCTGGTGGGAATCTTTAGCTTTGACTGCCCTATATTAGCCATGCTGTCACCAATTTTCTCATCACTATCATCAACATTCAGCCTACTATCCTCCGCCATGGTCAACATCGTCTTCGCTTGCGCAAATTCAAGAAATCTTGGTTTTGGTATAAATTTGGTGGCTACGTTTTTGACGAACTTTCAGCAATTATAAGCATGCATTCTCCTGAAGCACTCAACTAGCCACCAGCAGTATTGGATATGCTCCTTTTCTTGATAAGACAAGGCAATGATTGTGGATTATTCTTGCTTCATGGATGCGTATTTGAATATGTGTGATTGTAGGTCTTTCTCTTTCATTAGCTTTAGTTGGTCTTTTTGTGAGAGAACTATCGTGAAGAACCATCTCTTCTTGTCTCCATCTAAGCATTGAGAGATCTCCTTTCACCCCTTTAGCAAGAAGTATTTCAGTGCGACAATGGAGTGAGAATGCGATGTTTGTAAGACGACATCGGAACATATAAAGCATCATTACCATGCGCTTACTCCATACACATAGTTGCTTATGACTAGTTATAGAGTTCGGACCATTTTTAAGTTTGGTTGACCTAGTGTGTAAAACAACCAACAATCATAGATTGGGAATTATTTACTGCGATAATGGTTGTTGTGGATAGTGCGAGAAATGGGTAGCATAACGAGGTTCATGTCTTCTAATAACACATGGCTAGTCCCAATGTTAACCAAGGTGGACTATATAGATAGATGGCCTTTTGGAGGGAACTCTAACTCAAAGCGGATTGATTCCATTGTTGGTTTTGTCTCGGATGTGTCAAGCATGAACATGGATGTGATTTTGGCACTTTCCAATTGTGTGAACCTTGTCCCAAGCTTATGTGGAAGAGTGTCCATGGTTGCAAGAACGTGAATCCAATCCTCGGAGTTGGTAGGCTTGAGGAAGGGCTCATATTCTTGGTCCTTATCTTTACCATCCAATATCTTGTTACAAGCTCTACAAATGTTAATTAATGTGGTATGAGCTTTTACATTGCATGCTCTGCAAATATCACTTGAAGTGGTCCAAGTAGTCGTGTCTTACTCGTTGGCTAGATTGCCTTGTCCCATGGGATGAATCTTTCCCGTTTTTAAGCTTATTTTCAAGGACTGGTTCCTTTGTGTATATAGATGTGATTGGTTTCCCAATCGTAAACCAATGGGCCTTTCGAGGATCGCGGTGTATGATCCTCTTCTCTGAAAATCCATCAGCACAAATGTGTGGTGGAAGCTTAGCTTGAAGGTCTTAATGTGAGGGTTTAGTTTGTCCTCATCTTCACCATCCAATACTTTTTTACAAGCTCTATAAATGTCAACTAACGTCGTATAAGCTTCCGCATTGCATGCTCTGTAAATATAACTTGAAGTGGTCCGGGTGGTTTTCTTACTCGTTGGCTAGATTGGCTCACCCCATGGGATGTGTCTTCCTTGTTTTCAAGTTTATTTTCAAGGACTAGTTCTTTCACGTATATAAATGTAATTAGTTTTCCAATCGTGAACCAATCTTGTGTCTCTCATGTAAGGCCTTTTGAGGATCATGGTGTATAATCATCTTCTCTGAAAATCCATCACCACGAATGTGTGGTGGAAGCTTAGCTTGAAGGTCTTCATCTTTGCATCCTGTAGGATGCCTAAGGGTTTAGTTGTGTTCTTATGAGAAAGCTTGAGCACGAGGCTTGTGTCTATGAGTCCCAGGCCTCCAGGCAATCCTTGGTGATTATGCTGACACCATCACCACCATCTCTATCTCTAGGTTCGGGTAGACAACTTCTACTTCCTTGTCTTGCAGGTTGTCTACTAGGTCTATTGCCTCGCCGGCAACACTCATCAAAGATGTAATGCCTAGACCTATAGAGATGGTCATGAAGCCTCTTGCTAGACCAATCATAAATTGATCGATGAGTGATAATCATTTAGTCTTTCGTGTGTACTACATCTCATATGGAGATACTTGGTAAGAGATATAGTCCCGCATTGTTTCGCCCTCCTCCTCCTTGGTTTGAGCAATATAGTCCCACATTGTTTCGTTCTCCTCCAGCTTGAGGTTATAGATATGTGTGAAAGGACTCCATCTGGATCCATTGGGCAAGAACCCCATAATGAATGTGTCTTAAGACCTCGTAGGTGGCCTTTTCCTATGGATTTAGAGACCTAAGCCATTGGCTTGCTTTGCCTTCAGGCATAGTCTAAATGAACAGATCTTGGTGGGATCATCAATTTATCCCATGGTTTCATAAATTTAATCGAGCTTCTCTAGGTACTAAATGGGATCTCCAGTTTCATCAAATTTGGTCATCATCCTTGAGATGTGAATTAGCTTGGTTTTGCGCAACTCTTAGTCTCTAGGTGCTATGTTGGTTACAATCCTCCTTCCCATTTCGAACGCCATCCTCAACATGTCTTCTATGTATTGCGTGGTGAGACTCTCTATTTCACAGCCCGGGATCTCTTGCCCTATGGGGTTGGGTTACATAGTTTCTAATTACACTTGTCCTCTGCCAGGTTGTTGACTCGCTGTGCACGGCTAAGGACATGTTTTGTGAATGCCTTTGTGGTTCCCTTCGTGGAGGAGGTAGTCCTTGACATTGGCTCTTTACTCTTCCCCGTGTTCCTTGTTCCTCGTCCAATAGAGAAGAATTGGAACTTGGTTTCATGGTAAAGGTGCTTCTATAGTGGGGTCCTATGGAGAGCGAGACTCATGCTTCTTGCATTGTGTGTGCTTGATGTTGGGTGTATTGTGGAACACTTATCCTTGGTGGTATAGCAAAAGAGACATTTCTTGTTTGCCATAACTGTAGCTATTGGATTGTTTGTTGGTCATGGTCGACTTGAGATAAACCCATCTTAGGAGCACTAAACATTGTGGCATCTAGCATAGTTTGATCACTTCTTGAGGTCGTAGGTCCTCATCCTGCTCCTTCATTGGAGCTATGCCCAAAGATAGGGTGGTTTAATGCCTTCTTTATAAAATTTAAGGTGTTGTTTTATAGAGCAAGTTGGTGAATCTGGAGTTTGGAGGACCATGGAAGCTTCTGTTTCCAGATTTTCCATTGTTCCTCCACTTATGTCTATGTTTCATTGGCTCATTTCTTACCAAAGCTCCTTGCTTGAGGTGGATCTAAAGGAGTCTATAGTCTTCTTAACTAGGAAGCACTCTACTGAGTGCTGGTCATTTGTCATTTGATGGGTTTGAGGAGGTATGGTTTGATGCATTGCAATCAAATGTATTGTTGTTTCCAATAAGCAGTTCAATGGTAACTTCCCATGTGGGTACGCCAGCTCGTCCGTCACGTCCTCACTTCACACCGGAATGCTTCTTTGCCAAAGGGGTGAAGGGAGAGCTCTCAATGCCTAGATGGAGGCAAGAAGAGAGCATTTCACGATGGTTCTGTCTCATAAAAAAGAAGGGGAAGAAGAAGCTAATCGAAGAGGGAAGCCTACAATCAAACCTACTTAAGCATGCATCCATTAAGCAAGCATGAATTCAAAAGCATACAAGCGAGCAAGAAGAGGGAAGGAGAAGATTATTGTAAGGGAATGATTGTGTATTTCTTATTGTGAAAAATGACTTATATACAAGTGACTAATTTTCACACTAGGTAGGCCAAACTTAAAAGTGGTCCAGCCTCTATTACTAGTTTTAAGTAACTATGTACACTAAGTCTGCAGACTTTCTCTACTTGACATTAAGCATAGGGTAAGAAGGCCACTTTATATGTTCTAGTGTCATCTTACAAAGGTTAAGTATCCATTCACATAGGTAAGATGCCAAAGCACCTTAGGGTAGGTTAGACATGTGAAACCATGTTAACTAATGGAATGGTTAACACTTTGCAAGCCTAGTAGAAATAAACTAAAGGGTAGCTGCTACTGTGACAGAGCTTCAAATGACTGTAAAAAATTATAAGGCAGCACATAGCGCATTTGGAAGGAGAACGCAAAGAGCTCAACAAGACCCATGCACAGAAAATTCATTTCCTCCATGCATAGGTACAAAAGGGAAAGGAACATATAGAGTTAGCTATAAGCATCCATCAACAAGTAGTGACACATTTGACAAATTATCTCAATGAAGCAAAGGAAAAAGTGGACACCAAATATGAGCTTCTTCAAAATGCATTACTTTGTCTTGAGGAGGTGACACGGCAAGCCAAGACTCCAAAGACAGTATGCTAGTCTCCTCCAAGCAAGAGAAACTTGTGGCGTGGCCATTACAATGCTTTTAAGTGAAAAGGATGCCAATATCATAGAATCAGAGTAGCAGTTATCTTAATAGAAACATTCACAAAGCAGCAAAACCAAATGATAAGGTGAAACAACTCATGGAGTGCGCATCGCAAAATTAGCCTTATTGTTGCTGATGATTCTAAGGGTCCCTCCACATACTTTTAACTTGTTTTTCTCATCATTAACCCTCTGCTTCTTACAATATGACATAGATATTAGTGAAGACCTCACACAAGAGGGGATATAGGCCTCATCCAATAGAACTTTGATAGGGATGTAGACCCCATGGTCATCATGGCCATTTTCATAATGGTGCTTATCTTACCGACTAGACTACATGTGCACATATTCTTTGCACCCTATAGTACTTAACATGATGTTGAGTAGTACTGATGAATTTTATCATTCTAGATGAGAGGGAAGAAATGTTAGTATCTTTCATGTCGCCTCACCTTCCCTCCACATAAGCTACTTTTGAAATCATATCTAGCAATTTTTCTTGGTTCCAAACTCAAGGGTGGCTCGAGGCCTATGATACACATAAATAATTAATTTTGCCGAGTTCTCTCTATCATCCATACGGTATACTAAAGCTCTATGAGAACATATACAAACATCTTGAGCAAATACTAGTATCCATAGTTTATGATTTAATATTGAATATATTGAATACCTAATATTAATAACCCGCAAAGATAAAACCGATATCAATATGTTTATTAGTACCACCAGCACCACCTACGTCTTAAGAAGATAAAGAGGGGGATAATCCTTATAATTATACTTATCCTCTTAATCTCCCTCTTACATCTAGGAACCCACCCCTAATAATAATAATGAACAACCTATACTGATGACAAAGATGTTTTGGAAGAGTTGCCTTCTACCGAGTGTGAAGGTTTAATAAGGATTGAAATTCCAATGTTGCAGCCTAAATTGTTTCTTGAAGTTCTAATGCAAATAATGCCCTCCAACCCAATAACCAATTTTTTTAGGAACTATACAATACAGTCCCTAGAAAATTTCCTTACATGCCATATCCAATTAGAGCCTCGATGCCAGAGTGGGAAAATGTAATGCCTATGGCGCGGGAAGATACATTGTGGAGAAATGTGATAGTCAGTACAAATCCACAATGTATCATCTTCCCCTATGGGCAGGGGAAAATACATTGTGGAAGAATGTGACAGTCAGTACAAAGCTCACAAATCCATAGTAGCACGATCTGCTAGGGATAAGAAAAGGAACATCTATGATGGCTTACAGCTATAGAAGATGAAAAAAGTAGCATCTAGTACACAAGACAAGGGGGACAACACAAGGGGAACTATATTCAAAGATAGAGTAGAAAACCCAAGATCAAGGAGTTTGGCATCTAACCAAAATATGGAGGAAAGAATTCTTAACCATTCAAGAATATGGACATATATATAACTAGGCATGTTGACACCACTGTCAGGATAGACCCGCTTTACATGCCAATGTGATAGATTTGTCCTTGGCACAAGATATCAGTCATCTTCCTCCATTCCCTGCACATCATTAAGAAAATCAAATCTTGTCAAATTTATAAAGCTCTCAAAAAAGAAAAATAAATAGGTATGGGTTGATACCTTTAATATATATTCACCCCAATGATGAACCCTTGCATGCCACCACACAATCCAGGTTTACAACATGTGTATATACTTAGGAACGGTATGACCATTGTCAAGACAAGCACACAAGGAGTTCAGTACAACTGTGCTAGAGGGAGCATTCTTCCATTGTCGGCATTGCAACTTGAATTCTTCCTAGTCTTGAGGTGGAATGTGTTTCCTTGCATGTTTGCGTAAATTATCTTCAAATTATATTCCTAGTGCCACAAGCATGTGTGCCCTTTCCTTCCATTATGTTGTCATATAGCATTCCAGTTTTTGAAGTACCTCATCA
Source organism: Cibotium barometz (assembly GCF_041138505.1). Taxonomy (NCBI): domain Eukaryota; kingdom Viridiplantae; phylum Streptophyta; class Polypodiopsida; order Cyatheales; family Cibotiaceae; genus Cibotium; species Cibotium barometz. The sequence continues at coordinate 25,818,908 of NC_141056.1, read as the reverse complement.
ACCATAAATCCATGGAATTTTCCTCCTGATGACCAACCTTCACCATCACCTCATTTAACAAAATCCAGAAGAGAACTTGAGCCTCTGTATCCTTTATCTTAAATTCTAGCTATTGTCTGGAGTTCTTGAAGGTATGGGTTATAAACATGACATGCCATTGTGTGCCAACAATCAGGAATTGTTTTGGCATGGTCAAAGCACACCCAAGAATTACCTAGCTCTCTTTAGGCTACATCTTATTCACTAGCTCAACTCTAGAGCAAGGACCTTTGGTGGTCATTTTAAATACATGGCATATCTATCAAATGAAGAGAAAGATAGTTGTCTTGGGAAAACAACACTCTAGATGAAATCAAATTTTCTCCTTGACTTCAAGCTAAGAACACTATCTAGACCTCTATCTCTATCCCATGTCTCCTCTTTGGCTTCCTTCTTCCATCTCGATACCTTGGAAGTAGCAACAAAATCTTTAGGCAAGGAAAAAAACTTATTTATTGAAGCAAAAATGAAGTTAAGATCATTACCTCTTTGTGCCAATAGTCTTAGACTCTCAAATAAAATTTCAAGCTTCCCATCTATCATTGTTGCATTTTGTGACTGGTTGACAAGACGGCCTCTAGCAGCATAATCTCCTTAGCCAGCTTCTTTTATAATGCCTTTGGTCTTGTTTTTGTTATGTTGTGAACCATGTTTGTAGCCTTGGTTTTTAGGTTCTCTAACTCTTTCCTAGATGTCCATTTTGAAACTAGATACATATGCTATCCAGCATGTATAACACACCTTGTGACTTTGATTCAAGGACACAAAGAGTTACAAACATATATACATTTTTCAAGGACACAAAGAGTTACAAACAAGATAACATTTGCTGTGGAAGCATTGCAGTGTTCCTGAAGTTGTTTGGCCCACATGTGCGACCTTTCCATCAGCTCTCATTCTTAATACCTATTCTTGTAAGGTGTCGACAAAGGTTATTGATACACGTGAGGTGATCCTCACATTTTCTTAATCTCACAATGCCATTAAAACTTGAAATGTTTGTGGTTACATCCTTACACCAGAGGTGGCTCCATCAAATTTAACTTCCATACCCAAGTAGTCTTGGGGCAATCATTAATAGGGAGAAATTCAAACAATATATTACTAGCATACTTATGTGGGAGCTCTATAACATTTTATATTGTCATCGTGACTAGTTGATATGCAATATAAAGGGAATTTGATGGGGGTAATTTTTTAATTATATCCATCACAATGCTAATAACAGAAGCATCTAATGGTGGCTAACTTGATACAATGCTTTTAGCACCTCTAAGAGCATCACCATAAATAATGAATATGGTCCCAAATTGAACATCTAAGATAAGCTTACCTTCACTATTTCTTGATGAGGAGGAACTTCAAATAGAACATCATGCTCTGCACAACCAACACTTTGATGTAACTTCAAGGTTTTTGGTTTGATATTAAAATACAAACTTAGCTCTTTCCTATCCATAACATAGACACCATATGGAGGAGCCTTTATCAATGTTAAATCACCTTTCTCATTTTGGACTACTATGAAGCTTTCATTCTACATTGCAAGAAGATAAAGTGTGTGTGTGTGTGTGTGTGTGTGTGTGTGTGTGTGTGTGTGTGTGTGTGTGTGAGGAATGCTAGCAGTAGGCATAAGTCTGATCGCAGTGCACCTATGAATTGGGCAATGAAGGGACTTGCTAAGATATCTGAGCTAGTATGAAGAAAGTTTGTTCATCTTTTATTACCTTAATTAACATGGAACCCCCCCCCCCAACAAGCTTGCTAAATGGCATGTATATGAGCAAGGTTTATATAGTTGCTAGCTATGGGTAGCTATGGTTGAAAACTATGAGATTTATATCAAGTTTGTGGTGTTGTTGTTGAAGATATAGTCCAATGAGTGCTTGTTTTTATTTGTATCCTTATGGCATATCTATCACAAGATAAAGGGATGGTTCTTATATTGTCTTGGAAATTCATATGGCATGTAGGGATGTTCTCTTATTATCTTTACTATAAATATTATAATTTTTGTAGGTTGAAGTTTTTGTGGAAGTCACTTAGCCAATTATCATGGTGCTATGCATATCTTTCTTTTCCTCACTTATCATTGTTGATTCATATTTACTTACCTTGTCTTTATAACTAATAATGTAGAGGTAAAGAAAGTCAATTGAGCTTTTTCCAAGAGAGAAGCAAGCACAAGGAAGAGTACCAAGAACCATGATAGCACAGTGGTAAAAGAAACAAAAGTCAATGCAAACATTGACACTACCAACATGAGCAAAATGTTACATTAGAAGTCGAGCAGAGTGAAGATAAAGTTGATGAACATGATGGTGAGAAAGAAGGAGATCTAAACTAAGCAATTGTCCCCTCCTCCATTGAGAAGCCCTTAGATGGAGAAAGAAGGAGATCTAAACCAAGAAGTAATTGTCCCCTCCCCCATTGAGAAGCCCTTAGATGGAGAAAGAAGGAGATCTAAACCAAGAAGTAATTGTCCCCTCCCCCATCGAGAAGCCCTTAGGTGGTGATATTTTGGAAAATCTTACAGTTTATAAGGGCAAGGTTGAACCTAGAATACCATTATGTAGATGCCTTAGCAAAATAAGAGGTAAAGTGTGACTTTATGATCTTTTTCTTAATCTCTAAATGTTTTTCACTTCTCAACTCCTCTCAAGCTTGAGAAGTATTCAATTGAATGATTCTTTAATGCAAATAAAGCTCTCTAATGAATTTTACTGATAAATCACATAAAGTTTCCATTTATGCTTAAATTAAAATGTTTTTTTAAGCATATCTCTCTCTCCCCCAAAGAATGGTCATTCCTATGACAATTCTAAATTCAAATGATGCTTCTCATGGAGCAATTCTTAATTTTAAAAGTAAACTCTATGCTTGTCAAATTAGAGGCCAAAGAAGTGGCTTTTTAATGCTTTTATATTACTTAAATTATGATAAAATTAGGAATCAAGTCCATAATTGGATATTGATCCAAATGATAGTTATTCTATCATATTGTATTACTAAACCTTATGCTTTTCAAAATTATTGAGAATTATCAGTAATAGTAGTAGCGGAGCTATGGCAAAATTTGTGGAAAATTAAGACATAAATCAGTTTCATACATAATATGAAAAGAGGACTTCCTACTATATTCTAGGATTAGTCATCCTAGGTTAATTGAATAATTCTCATCATAACCATGGAAATTTTGATTTTTAATCTTTATGCATAAATAGTTAATTAGAAAAAAGAGAAATTTCTAGTAATTCATTTTTTATAATAAAAGTGAAATTCCCATGACAATGGAAGTCCATGTATTCCAATGAAGAGAGAGAAAAATTGGAATACCAAAATAATGAATATTTTATTAAAGAAAAATTTTAGTTAGATTTATTTTTATGCATAAATGAATTTAAATGATGAAAGAGGAATTCCCACCATATTTGGAATTCAATCATTTAAATGAGAAAAGTGGAATTTCTAGTATAATGGAATTAATGGAGATTTTTATTTAATTTTTAAGAGAAAATTTAGTTAAATTTATTTTTTATGCATAGATAAATTTAAATGATGAAAGAGGAATTCCCACCATATTTGGAATTCAATCATTTAAATGAGAAAAGTGAGATTTCTAGCATAATAAAATTAATGGATATTTTATGTAAATTTTAGTTAAAATTATTTTATGCATGTATAAATTTAAATGGTGAAAGAGGAATTCCCATCATATTTGGAATTCAATCATTTAAATGGAAAAAGAAGAATTCTTGGTATATTTGGAATATTGAATATTCAATCTTTGGAATATTGAATATTTTTATTAAAGAAAAGAGGAATTTTAGATAGATTTATTTTATGATAAAAGAGGAATTCCCATGACATTGGAATGCAAATAATTAAATGAAAAAAGAGGAATTCCCATGATATTTGAGGTCCAAGAAATTAAATGAGAAAAGGAGAAATTTTTAGTATAATTCAATTTATGATCAAAAGTGGAAATATAGGTAGAATTGATTTTTGTAAATCCCATGAATTCTTTTATTCAAAAGAGGAATATTGAATATAATTCATTTGAGAAATTGAGAAAGAATATGGAAATAGTCGTCAAGAAAAAGAACCTTTATCTAGGCCAAGCAATTGGTAAAAATTTAGAAAAAGTCCCATTATCAGTAGTATCGAAGTAGAAAAAGCTACTAAATGGGATGTGATAGGATGTAAATGGATGTGATAAGATCTAAATGGGATGTGATAGGATTTGGTGTAATGAAAATGAATGTGGATGAGATGTGAAGTAAATGGATGTGGACGTGGACGAGATGTGAAGTAAATGGATGTGGATGTGGACGAGATGTGAAGTAAACGGATGTGGATGTGTATATGAAAGAATGGATGTGGATATGTATGTGAAAGAATGGATGTGGCTGTGTATGTGAATGAATGTGATGTGATGTAAAGGGATGTGGATGTGAATGAGATGTAGATGGGTACAAACTCTCTCAAGCATATCGCGTTATAGTGATTTGTCCTATTGCCGTTCTTTTTTTGCTTTTTGAAAGATTTCGGTGTTTAGATTTTTAAGAAATTGATTTGTTTCTTACAAATATTTGATCAAATTACTACAGCGTGAGGGAACTCAGTGAGAACTCTCCCACCCATATCGCGTTATAGTGATTTATCCTACTATTGTTCTTGTAGTGATTTTTCTTACAGTCGTCATTGTCTTTGAAATATTGCATCAAATCACTATAACGCGAAGAGAGGGCTTGGTGGGAATTCTCCCACACATATCGCGTTGTAGTGATTTTGGCACATTTTTCTTTGCAATTTCATTTTCTCACTAATATTTCATTAAATTACTACAATGCGACTAGAGATCTCGTGAGAGTTCTCCCACGCTTATCGCGTTATATTGATCTTGCCTTATCCTTTATTATCTTACACAGAACTTTCATCATCGCGTGACATATTTCTTGGCTTGTAGATGGATCCTTTCAGGATTGAGGTTGAGTTTGACGCTGGCCTTCAAGAAACCTCAGATGAAAAGCTATTCGACTTCCTTTATAAAGTTCAATAGCATCATCGCCATCCTGAAATCTCATGCATGTTTAATTTTAATTTCTCCATCGAAGACATGATCGTTTCTGCTCGTTCTCTTGTGAGGAGAAAGAGTAGCAATTTTAGCAGATCACTTCAAGTGGTATAGTCATGTTTGATGGCGTTCAGTACGTGCACGTGAATGATATTGAGCCTTCAACAACCCTAAGACAAAAGTTGAATAGGGATGTTTTAAAGGTGCCAAATGATAAGAAGAAGACACACAGTAAGTGCCCCATTCACAATCACAAGTGTCGTCTCGTTGCCTACCACTATGGGTTTATCTGCTACCTGCATGTGCTGCTTGAGGATGAAAAAGTTGCAAATGAAAAAATTGAGGAGAAGGCATAGGAACCTCCAAGAGCAGAAGATGAAGTTCAAGAGATTGCGGAGGAGATAAACTTGGCTACGGAGAGAGGGACTTAAGTGAGCAGTTGGATATTGACGCGCTTAGAAGAGAAGACACCTTAGTGGTTATAGGTGACGAGAAGCCCTCTATAATAGAGGAAGTAGGGGACATTCCAATCCCACTACTCCCCACATTTCCTATTGGTGACAAATAATATTTATTAACTACAGATATTCAAGCTGTGTTTGACATAAGGGAAGACTACTGTATGACCATCATTGCACAGAATCTTGAGGAAGATGAAGATTTTGTCGATCCAGATTTGGAAAGGTATCTCTTATTGGATTCAAAAGTCAAGGACAATGAGTTCCATTCTGTGCCGACACATTATCTAATGATGTACAAGGATGCAAAAAGCTATGAATCCAACCTTCCCACTGAAGAGGAATTTCAAGCTATTTAGCAAAGACTTAATATTTCACACATGGGAAGGGAAGGGGCGTCCTCATCGGCGGTCCAGGACACCAACTCAACAATCAATATATGGACATATGATTTACTTGTTAATGACAAAAATCAAAAGGTGTGTTTACTTGTTAATGACTTTTTATCGTATTGATGAGTAGCTTATTCTATTTGTTGTGTTGGCTCATCGACAATATTGTTTTGCAGCTGGTTGTGTTTGAGGATGACTTTCTCGGGCGCGGAGTAGGAAAATGCGTGGGAGGACTCGGAATGGACTCAGCACTGGGAGAGTACATAAACCGATTGAAGTTTCCACAATTCATTATATTCCACAAAAAATTCTCAAAAGACAATGTAGAATTTCCTTTGTTTGCAATCAAGACATTATCTAGATACCTTGGGGCATATCCCGTCAGGTGGAATGCAGACAAATTCATGCTTTTGGAGAAGCAGTTAGCGTTGCGAATCTTTGGGCAGGGCCCTAGAGTCTATGCACTAAGGAGTAAATATTACTTAGCCTATACTGCTTATGTGGGGTTAAGGATCCCAATATGCTAAGTGATTATGGCAAAAGAGAGCTTCTCAGATTCACAAAACCAAGGGTTCCTCTAGTTTTACAGTTATAGGATGTTGTAGAGCCATCTTCCAAAAAGGACAAGGCTTCATGCACCCGAGGATGTTAGTGAGTAGGTTAAGGAGTAGTAGTATATTCTTAGATCTTGTAATAATATTCTCTCTCATGTAATGTCATGACACTGTTGCATATGATCATTTCTGAATTTGAAAGGTTAATCATGGATCTATGGGTATCCAAATCTTTCCATTTCTTTGTTTTGTTCATCGCCATTCTGCATGCTTAATACTTGCATTAGATCTCCTCCATATATCTTGTATTCTTTCGTTATTCACAAGTTTTACTTCTTGATTAATTTCGGATGCTTTGAACTGTTGCTTCTTTTTGGCTTTGTGTACAAGTTTCCTATATGTCCACTGATGTAATTCCTCTAAACTGTTAGCATTTTCTGCTCCTCCACCATGTCTTGTATGATTGAAATACCTGGAGCGTGCTTGATAATGTGTTTTCTCCATTCCCTAGATTGACCATATTGATAAACTACCATACTTCTTTGCAAACCAAGGGGTATGATGGTATATAATATGCTTCAAGAGAATAAAAGAATACATTAATTAGTATATTTTTCAATATACAGTATAAAAACTAGTTCAATGCATAATCAATCTAATACCATATATAGTGGGTGATGTGTTGATCCGTCCATGCATTAATCATTAATCTCTTGAACTCATCTAGCACTGTTTGAAATATCTCATGGCCCTCCTTCGTCCACACTTTCTTGTCACACAGAACTTAAACATAGTGTCTAGAGTTTTCCACACCTTGTCTGATAGAACTTTCTCTAGTGTTTTAATGGATGTAACCTTTGCTGTATTGGGCTGTAGAGCCCATGCAAAGCATATGGATGTAACTTTCTTCATCCACACTTTCTTGTCACAGAACTTAAACATAGTGTCTAGAGATTTCCACACCTTGTCTGATAGAACTTTCTCTAGTGTTTTGATGGATGTAACCTTTGTTGTATTGGGCTGTAGAGCCCATGCAAAACATATGTATAAAAACAAGAGTTTTTTAATGATTCTGCAAAGAGCATGCGTTGCACAAATGTGGACACTTGACAATGGAATATCTAGAATTGGCTTTGAAGTTTGGGTCTTTCAAAGTGCCTATCCGGTGCCTTCTTCCAATACCTCTTATCAAACACCTTTGCACTGCACATGCAATATAAGCAGAGACTTTTTGAATTGGCACCCTTTGACACATTGTGCATACATTTTAGAGTTTTAAGATCACCCGGCACCATATGCCACTCCACCTTATATTGTCCCATGCCTTCCACATCCAAGATTTTGCCATTTCTCTGATGATCTCGGGTATCGATGTCTTATGAAAGACCCAATGTAGAACATCAAAATTCTCTGATTCTACCTACAATATATAAGAAAAATAGGAATACAACACCCATTAGTGTTTTTTATATGTAATTCTTTTTTCACAAACATAGCCGAGTCTAATAAATTTTACCTCAAACGATCCCAAAGACAATATATTGTTTTCAGAATTGAACACTAAACCATCTAGGATCATCTTTTAGAATAGATGTATCAAGTGTCATGTTCATTAGTGTGATGGTAACCCTTTCTAACTTTCTCTCCTTCACAATTTGACACTCATCAAGCTTTAGCACAAATTTGAGGACACCATCACATTCTTCAGGAGTAACTTCAAACAATTGAACAGCATATGATTGTAAGGCCTCCAAGTCATAGAAAATATTATTATATCTATTGTAGACCACATCTCCTGTTGGTGCAGCATAGGTGTCTTCAATATAAAATGGGGTTCCCAGTGCTTGCAGTACCTCTTCGTTTACTTGTTTACGCATTTTTTAAACCAAAGAAGGATTTGGCAATAATGATCCTTTCATACTAGAATCCTTCATCTTTTCCTGCAAAGTCTTATAAATGGCTGAGTAACCTTTGTGTGATATACCAGCCTCATCAAGCATTACCTGGATGTCCTGTGGATTGAGTTGATTCTCTTTGAAAAAGTCATCTATTTGCTTTTCTGAGACCACATTATATTCCTTCTCGTTCATCAGTGCTTTTGCATACTAGTGATCTAAAAGAAGACTTAAATGTGCGCCAGAAGGTTATGTCGTTGATTCTTTATCAGGGTGCAATAATGATCTGATATCAGATTGAAATGTAAAAATTGATATACATGAACATATGCAATAATGATTGCTATTCATAAAATATCACAATAGAAACAATAATAAAATATCACAATAGAAACAATAAACCAGTTTGATGGAAAGGAGCTTACTTGATTGCATGTATTCTCTTCTTGATGCCACCACCTCCTAGCTTCATTTGCTCAATATCCCTTAGTTTTTTTTGTCATTTTACAGAGACCTAATGAGTTCTGCTTATGTCTTAATTCAGACATTTGTTTTTCAAGCCCTAAAATGGTTTCTTTATTGCTTAATAACTTTTGCACACAATGCTCCATGGTTTTCTTCAAATGAATGTTCTCCTTCTCAAACAAATCTCTTTCTGCTTATTGCTTCCAAATGATGTGTATATCCTAGGAGCCCATTATAGCCATCTCTAACAAAGTTAAGCAGAGATGTCATACTAAATGGGGTTGTGGAGTTTGTAAAAGGGTCTTTTGGATATAACCTTCCATCAATCCATAAATCTATGTTTTTCTTCCCTTGCATCCTCAACATTTCTTTAGAAGTAGTACACAAAGTATTAGGTTTATTTCTCTTACTTAGAGGCCAAAAAAATACTCTTCAAGTAGTTAATGATGCAAGAACTATAGTGGAGATGATGCTCTTCAAGTAGTTAAAGAGGTAAGAACTAAAGCGGAGATAATCACTCAAGGACTCAAACCTAGAGAAGAAGAGCTTCTACCTTGCCTAAGACTTTAACAAGGAATAAAGAACAAGAGGAAAGATTATAGTATGTGTCAAATTAAGCTATGGAGATAGGTAAGTATCCCTTCACTCCAAGGTCTACCAATTTTTACTCTCTTTCAATTTCAACATGATTTCTCTCATTCTTGCAACATTGACAACACTAAACCATGTGACGCGCTCCAAGCTCCTATATTTGTTCGAAGCTCAGCGTGGAGGGAAGATTCATTCACTTGTTGGCCTAGGCCTTGCTACAGGGAAGATTGATCTTCATGCTATCCACAACTCAAGCTCGATGGAAATTTTGTTGTAATTCCTTCGCTTAAAGCTCCTACAGACTCTACTGAGCCTAGTACTAAGAGGTGCAGAGTTTAGGGTTTTTGTACTTGCTTCTATGTCATGATGTAACAATTTCTATATTAATATAAATATATTTTTGAAGTTTTATTGTATTCGTGCGATCAACAAATAATATTTAATCATTAATTTGAAATTGAAATCACAATACAATTATGATTGCCAGATATAATCAAGTAGACACTTGGCAAGGATCAAAAAATATATTTTCATTAAGTAAAGTATTTACATCATGATCACATGAGATTACATTGTGGCATATACATGAGATTACAAGATCTTCCTAAATCTGCGGCTCATCACCATAATCTTCCCTCCACTTCCGCATATGCATAGAACTAGTTGCATATCTTTATCAGTGATGGTGGCTCTCTTGGTATGGACTGTTGTGCGTACACTGTGTCACCATACATGTCCACCAAAAAAGCTTCAACAACCTCTTGAAGAGCTTCCAAAGCTACTGTTGTCCATCATGTGGGAGCCTCACTATTGCGTGCCGACCTAACGATGCCATCGAGATATCCGGCTCGCGTTCAAATCATCCATGATCTCCCTAACAAGGCGATGAAAAGGTCTCCTTGGGATCAGAAGGTCTGTCGTCTTCTGATACTTTCTTATTTCTCAAAGAGCGATGGTGCCAGGTCTACCGACGTTTGCGATTTTGTGTGGGCGGTGCTGGGGGCCTGACCTTCACGGGATCAATCCTCCCGGTAGTCTGCTTGGTGCGAGCCATGTTCTTGAAGAAGATAAAATAAGAATAGAATGAAAATGAAAGACTCTAAACTTATATTTATAACTTTAAAAATTGAAAATATAACTTATATTTATATTTTTATAGAATGAAAATAAATAACTCTTAATTTTTTTCAGTAATTTTTATTATATTTAGTAATTTTCTTATTTATAAGAGCCCCTCTGATACAACATCTTACTAATTCCCTAGGGTTTCTAGACTTCATTCCATGTTTAAAGTAATCTAATTTTTAGAGTGATTTTTATTATATTTTTTTAGTAAAGATAAACTTTTAAAATTTCTAAACTCATTGAAATTTTATACACATAGTCTTTCATGCATACATGTTGTGTGAAAAATCCTAAATTCATACGAGGCCTATCAACAAAAAAATAATGCTTTCGATAAACTTGAAAAAACTATATGAGAGAAAAAGATAATAACACCCAAGATATTGAGAAAGAAACATCAAATTGTACTTGTATTAAAAACACTTCTCATAGATTACAAGTACATTGAAACACATGTTTACAACGCATCATATGCTTTACTCAAATCATATTATCCATGTTCAAACTGAAGGCATCACCATTATTACGAATCCTTCGTACAAGTCTCAAATCCGTATCCATAAGAGTGATGCGCTTCGCATGAATAGCTGCCAACTGACCATCATGCATGAGGTCCACTGATTATGCCTCAGCTGCTTCTTGAAGAGCTAGCAAATGCTTGGGCTAACCATCGCGCTGCACATTGTGGACTGTAGAACTAAGTCTTGCATAGAATCTACTAACGAGACATTCACTGTGGAGACCTTGCAATATCTCTCTCACCAGTCTTGTAAATGGCACCCTCAGTATGATTAAGTTTGTACTTTTCTAATACTTCCTTATTTCTTGAAGAGTAGCAGTGTCTGGTATTCATCTACGCTTCTTGTGATGTGGCGGATGTGGATGCGTTGTACCTGTAGTAGTGCCTACTGGATTGTCAGATTGAGTGTGCTCATCACTATCAGTCTCCATTGGTATATTGACCTGGGGCCGTGTTGGGTGAGTCTTAGTAGGGTTCCTCTTAGCAGTTTGCTTGGTGCGTGCCATGTCTTGAAAGCTAGAAGACTATAAAATGTAAATGTCTCACCACTTATAAGCACTTATAAGTAATAGTTTAGTTAACTTTAGTCAACTTTAAAAATAACACAACTGTTTACACACAAGTATGCATATACTCTCACACATAAAATCATTTAATATTATGGTTATAGTTAGTGAGATTATGGGTGATATATCACATTGGTTTACAAGCTCTATGTGAAAGCCATTTTGGTTTAGTAGAGTAATTCTTGCATCAACAAAAAATTACAGAGTTTCAACTTGCATTTGAAACACTTGACTCTCGGGTTTTCCACTTGCTTCCCTCTCTTTCTTGAGTTCTCAACCATTCAGCATGTTTCTCTCTACCTGATGAATTCTCAAATCATGTCTTTCTAACCTCACATATGACTGTGTATTGCCTGTGATCCATTGGACATAAGTTTCTTCTCCTCTAATCTTATTACTATCTTTCTATTCCCACCATAGAAGTAATTGTTTCAGTGGATTGACATCATAGATTCCACCTCCATGAGCAATTGTCTTTTGGAAAGCACATCGTGCTTACCAATGAGATCGCTCCATGCCCTATGTAGACCATATCGCTAAACTTCCTTCATTTGCAAAGTAAGGAGCATGAGCATGCAATATATGCTACATCAATAAACAACGTAATCATAGTTAGTCTCTAAAACCATATAAATTAATTGTAATGTCACTCTTACCATGTAATGTGTTATACTAATTGAAGTCCAAGCTTCAACAATTGATGCATAGAATATACCAATCACCTCCTTAAACTCCTTGGAATCATCTGGTCCAAATGTCATCTTCTGCAAAAGCACTGCCAATTTGTCAAGAGCAATCCACACATTTACTTTTGCTTGTCCAGTCTTTCGTCCATTGCTTCGATTAGGAACAGCCATATGTAACTTTTTCCATGCTTCATATTTCTCTAGTTGTTGTATACTAGTAGTTCTCCATTTTCATTTCGTGGTGCAGAGAGGAATTTCCTTGCTTTTGAGCCTCCAAAGCAAGGCTTGCATGGTACATTGCCGCTTGCTTCGGACTTTTTTTCATCCTTCTTTATTTATACCTAGCCTCGATGTAAACCCATCCCAGATAATACTTCTTCCACCCTTTTACATGTTTCTTGGACATTAGAAGCTCGGTGCATTTTATAAGCAAAACACACATATTCATAAACCAATTTGTTTATGATCCTCACTAGTGCATGCAAAGTGCAAAAGTGTACTCTTGTCAAGGGGATGTTAAGAATAGGATTCCACTTAGGATCTACTCATACCATTTGGCCCCCATGGCAAACAAATTGATCACATGTAGGACACCCTTCTCTGCCTCTTTCTTCCCATATTTTCTTCCCATTATTATCTTTCTTTCTAGACTACATACAATATATGCAAGGAAACTCTGCATTTGCTGCATTTGACACACCAAACATGCACTTCAAAGTTTTGAGATCTCCAGCAAGGTGCCATTCCACTTGATACTCACCATAACCTTCCACGTGCAAACTTTCACCATGATTTGACGTTGCACTATATTAGATATCTCTATCAAGTTAAAGAAAATCTTCAAAATCTCATGATCTTCCTTTGGTACTTCAAATGCAACAATCCATCAAATTTCATTCTCAGACTGTACACTAAAGTAATCAGGATGACCAGGCAAGATGTTAGGATCCAGTACTCTATTCATGAGAGTTAGACTAACACGTTCTAACTTCTGACCTTTGATAACCTCACTTTCATCAAGCTTCAAAACAAATTTTAGCTTGCCTCCACATTCTGCAACAGATATACTGTAAAATTTTACCAGCTTCAAAGTAAATAGGTTTTCCTTCACTCATGACATTTCCTTGTGTAATTAAAAACTTTTATTAGCCATCGCCACCACCACCCCCTCTTTTCCTCTCTCCATGCCTTCATCTCCTAGGTAACATGTAGGTTTCTCTTCTCTCATCTACGTGTAGGTTTCTCTCTCTCTCTCTCTCTCCCACACACACACACACACACGTGGGCACGTGCACACACATTGAGGCCCTTTTGAAGTCCATGTATCCCTCTAGTGAGGAAGACAATTGGTGAGTAGCTATTTTTGTGCCAAAGGAGTAATATTATAATGTTTTTTTTCTTTATCTTGTATTCCTCTCGTTCTCTAGGATAGTTTGTGGAACACTTGAGAAATTCAACACATAAATTCAACCATGTAAACACATGCTTTGTAGGTTTCAACAAAATCAAATAAATTGAACAAAAGCATAGCAAACATAATACTTAGCTCCAAGACAAACATGCTGGCTGCAATCTTCCCCCCCTTGTGCGTGGCCTTTCCCCACACAAGAGTATTTTTATTAGCTTTCAACCAAAAATAGGCCATAGCCCCCAAAAATATACAAAGTGTGCTTTTAGAGAGCACGACGCTCTTCCATAACAAAAATAGAGTGTCCCAAAAATTGGGGCTAGGGTAAAGCCTTTAGGCTTTAATAAATTCAACATTATAAATGTATTTTTCCCAATGTATCAAAATGGAAAAATCAACTACTAAGGTTACAAGCTACGCTTGTAAAAATAAACATGATGTGCTTAAGAAACTTTCTCCTCGACATTATTCATCAATCCTCGTAATCTTCATCACCTGAAAATATAAGCCCAATTAATAATTAAATTAATCTCATAAATATTAAACAGGCACAAACCATCACCAACTCATGACTACCAGGCGTAAGTACCCCAAGAATCACCCTGCCATACAAACCTACACAGCACCAAAACCTTTGCCACCACTAGCATCAGTTACTACCACAAAGAATGGTCTTTGAAAGTCAGGTAGTGTAAGAACTAGTGCATGAGTTAATGCATCCTTGAGTACTAGAAAAGATTTATCTTGACTTTCGGTCCAATGGAAAATGGTTTTAAGCACTCTAAACTAATCAAATTTCACTTTTAAAAAAGAAACAATATAAAAAGTTTAATTCTAACTATTAGATCACTTAACTAGGATAAAGGAGGGCTGATTTTAAGAATGAGAGAGGGGGAAAGCCTTTCTTGCAAGGCATAGCATCAGATTATCATTTCAAACAATACAAAAATTAGAAAACCATTAAAAGAATAAAGAAAAATATAAGATTTCTAACGGACATGAATTCTGAGAGCTTTCCTTTGGCTTGATCGTTTGAGGGATCTACTCTTGTTGCAACAAGAGTGGCCACCAAATCTTTAGAAGAGAGAATGGTCACAAACTAGTGAATTATTAAGAAATTCACAGTTCTTGGCTCTTGGGAGGAGTAGAGTAACAGTGCATAAACCACTATTAAGCTTCAACAAAGGGGGAGGCTTCTATTTTTAGAAAAAAGTAAGCTCCTAACCAAGCAAATTGATTCTAGAATTTTCCATATCAGTTTGGTCAATTTTTGACCATTTTTACGTCAGTTTAGCTTACTTTTTGGAACTAGACTTGAATTAGGAGAGAGGAGAGATGAAATATCTCAATTTTTGATAATTTAAAACTCCACCACATGTGTGAAATAGGCGCCTCCTTCATGGGCAGTTATTACACTTCCGCTGGCACAGGGAGGCTTGGGCATTATAGATCCAGTCGATCAGAGTAGAGCCTTATTGGGGAAGCTTATTGTTCGAGGGCTGCTTCCAGACACTGAGCCTTGGAAAGAGCTTCTCTTGCAGCAGTTGCAGGCTCGGGCTCCCCCAACAGGGGGAACTTGGGCACCAGAGATTCGCTGGATCTTCATAGAGATAAGGAGGACATGCCTTAGTAGAGGATGGGAGGACAGATTTGCTTTGAGTATCCTGAGAGCTTGGGAGCTGCTGAGATCGGGGCTCTCTCAGCAACCTCCTTCTTGTGTTGAGGAGCGGGCCAGATAGCCGCTCATCTGGAGCCCAGCGGTTCGCACAGAGCAAGGTCATATGTTGGGTTCTCAGCCTCGTCTAGCCTGGGGACCTTTAGCGGCGGCAGGCCGAGCACGCAGTTTTGGAGACTGGCAGACCTTCTGTAGTCTCCCAGAGGAGATCCAGGTGGAGAGGCTGAGTCACTTTAGAGGGGGGATGATTATGAGGGATGATATTCAGGAGGCACTCACAGAGGAGTGGTTCACGCCTTTCGAGCCAGTGGCCCCATGGTGGATGGGAGCCTTTACTCAATTGGAGATCCTGATTGCTGTCAGAGCTTGCACTGAGGATAGCAGATGTCTCTACTATGAGATTCAGGATGAGGGCAGACTTCAGAGAGTGGAGATGGAGTCGCCTTTGGTTGCAGAGTGCACCTTTCAGATGATACGGGTAGTGGCCGCCGCTTCTCGGAAGTGGCATATTGAAGTTCCGTCAAAGGATGTGCAATATAAGCGAAATTCTTGACAAACTTCCTATAGTAACTACATAGACCTAGAAAAGATCTAAGGTCATGAATGTCTCAAGGTGTAGGCCAAGAGGCTATACACTCAATCTTCTTAGGATCCACACGGATTCCTTCAGCTGACACTATATGGCCTAAGTATTCAATCTCTTTTTGAAAGAAAGAACTCTTTTCAGGATTGACATACAATTCATTCTCTCAAAAGGTTAAACACTTGCTCCAAGTGTTGCTCGTGCTCTTGACGATTCTCGCTGAAAACAAGAATATCATCAAAGAACACCACAACAAAGCTTTGAAACTTTAGGAAAATGCGATTCATCATACGACTGAATGTAGCTGGAGCATTGGTCAAACCAAATGACATAACCAAAAACTCATAATGGCCAGTCTGGGTTCTAAATGTAGTCTTGAATATGTCTGACTCAGTCATGCGTACTTGATGATGATAACCAGACTTTAAGTCAATTTTGCTAAAGACCTTTGAATCTCTAAGCTTATCAAGTAAGTCATCTACCCTAGGGATAAGGTATCTGTTCTTGATAGTGATTTTGTTCAATGCTCGGTAGTCAACACATATTCGGAAAGTTCCATCTTCTTCTTAACAAGAAGGACTGGAGCTCCAAAGGGTGAACTACTAGGTCTAACAAGGCCTCTTTCTAACAAATCCTCGATTTGTTTTTGGATTTCTTTTTGCTCTAAATTGTTGACTCTATAAGGAGCTTTACAAGGTGGAGAGTTGCCTGGCAATAAGTCAATACTATGGTCTTCAGGCCTAGACTTAGGTAATCCTGGAGGTAAATCTTCCATAAAACAATCCCTGAATTTGGAGAGGGATCAAGTTTTGAACTTTTGGATGTGTTAAACTCAGCGCTAAGCTGGTTAACCCAAACCATATAAGTCTTCTCCCTTTTCCTAAGAGCTCGCTTTGCTTGAGTATGACTCAATAAAGGGCTCGTCTCTCCTTTGACTAGACATTGGAGGAAAATATTTTCATTGTCCTTTCTTACACAAATGCTATGTGTATCATAGTCTATAATAGGGTTGTACATATGTCTCCAAGGCATACCCAATATTACATCTACGCCTTGTAAAGATGCAACTAAGAAATCCCTTTTTTCTGTTAAGGAATTGATGCTTAAAGTTAAACCTTTCACCTCTTGCATGCAATTATACTTGGTTCCAGTAAATGCAACTTTAACTCTATAATGTGTAGGTGAAGGTTGAATGTTTAAAGCTCTAATTGCCTTTTCAGAAATAAAGTCATGAGTGCTACCATCGTCATGCAAAACAATAACTTGATGCTCATTAATTTTTCCTTTTATTTTGAGTAGCGAATGAGCTTGAGGCTTACCTTCTGCTTCTGAATAGTCGGGGTCAGAGTTACCCTCTTGCTTGAGCGATTCATCTTCATTGTCCCACAAATATTAAATAGGCACAAACCATCACCAACTCATGACTACCAGGCGTAAGTACCCCAGGAATCACCCTGTCATACAAACCTAACTGAAATAATCATAGACGGCCCCAAGCATACGTCATATACCGCACGTATTAATATTTATAGTGGTGTCACCCACGATATTAACCTAGCCGGCATGACGCAAGAGTAACCTAGGCGTCCCCAAATTACTCAAGAGGGGAAAATAATATTCTTAAAGAGGACTTAAAATATATTCTCATGACACCTCAAGTCATTCAAAGGTAAACAAATGGTGAGAATCTTACAACTTCAAGCATTCAGAAGTATGAAATAGAGTAGCATTTGGAAACAAAGACCTCAAACTATCAAATATCTCTATGGTTGTGGCAAGAAGCTAAGGCCCTATTTTGTTTCACTTTTTACAAGACATAGCACATTATTCAACCATACACAAATGAGAATCTAGTGGGTTTTTGATGTTCTTTAACATGATTATGAGAAGGGACCAAAGCTTAAATGTAAGTGGACTACTATCTTACCCATAGAAATCAATAATAGATACTCTCATATCTTATAGTGTGAATTTGGTTAAACTACTTCTTATAAAATTTACAAATATAATGACAAATAGAAACAAGGCTTTTAGGGACATAGAAGTAATTCTTAATGAGATATGAGAGGCAACACAAGAATATATATGTGTTCATGGAGCAAACATAAGAATAGAAAACAAAGCTTTCAGGGACATAGAAGTAATTCTTAATGATATATGTGTTCATGGAGGAAGACAAGAATAGATAAAGACTTCTGGCTTTTGGAAAGTTAGTAGATGTTCTAAATAAGGTGTAAATTGGTTGCTCAAAGCAAAGGATTTTCTTGTCCCCACCTTCAAGAAAATAATTTGGGAAATATAATACTAGAAGCCATTATATAATGCCATAACATCGTAAACAAAGACTGCAAATGAGGCCTTGGTCTATGAAGTAGTTTGGATATCATTTGACAAGCTAGCAAAGTTCTTGAGAAAGCATGTCATTAAACCAAGAAAGATATGGCGTGTAAAAATTTCTCCAAAACATTCATTAAAGTTTAGGGAGAGTGGCACCACATTCTACATGGTGAGAATTTAAAAAGTGTTTTTGCTTAAACATAAGATAACTATTCAAATCAAGTGTTTACCTTAGCCTTAGTGTCTGCCTTGCCTTCAAGTTGTAATGCAACTCAGGATGTGGGTGCACTAGCTCATTCGTCGCATCCTCACTCTCAGTGCCACCAGAATGCTCCTTTTCTAAGGAGGTGAAGGTAGAGCTCTCTATGCCTAGATGGAGGCAAAAAGAGAATGTCCTTCACATGGTGGTTCTCTCTCATAAAAGGCAGATAAAGAAGAAACTAAATGGGAGGAGCCTACAAGCAAACCTATTCATGCAAGCAATCTATCTAGCATGCAAGAATCCAATAGAGCACAAAGCAAGAGTAGAGAAGAGAAAAGCTCACAAGTATTCTATTGCAAGGGAATGAATGTGTACTGCTTATTATGATGAAAGGCTTCTAATATAAATAGCCTAAAGCAAGACTCTTTGCCATGTGTCATCCTTATCGAGTCGTCACCTTTCCAACATAGCACCTACCAATGCACTTATGCTTCCAACATTTACACAATTGATATTTCCCAAACTATACTTCCAACACCCTCTCAATTATATAAATATGTGTGACACCACACTTCGAACATTCTCCCTTGGTGTCACATTCCGTGATTCTAGGAGCACTTCATTGCTCTCACCAATTCTTTAGCACTCCTCCTTTGGTGTTATATTTGGACACTCTCCTATACTCACAAGAACAAAATATGCCACTCTCATGACTCTCATACACATACATGCCTCGCTTGGGCAAGTTTCTATTTTAAGGTTCTTCGTGGCCTATGTAGGGGATGGCTCTCTCAGCCATTACGTACCTTATCACGAGCCCCAAATCTCAGGCTCCACTCGGCTTATTAAAAAATATGAGTCGGCGTGGCCACAAAGTAGCATGGCGTCTTGATGTAAGATAGAATTGTTTATGTTTTGTCTTGACGTGTTGTTGTTTATTTTCACAGGAGCAAGGTTGTGAGCAACAAGATTATGTAAATCAAAGCAGTAAGTTGCTGTTTATTTTGTGTTGTTTTAATCTTTATTTGTTGCTTATAATCTTCTCTACACCAAAGATAACTATCTTGATTTTAAGTGGCATAAAATACTTGTGAGTAATGATCATAGGTTTAGGGTTTGTTTATGTTTTATCTTGGTGTGTTTATGTTTATTTTCATATGTTGTAAGCAACAAGATTGTGTGAATCAAAGCAATAGGTTGTTGTTTATTTCTTGTTGTTATAATGTTTATTTGTTGCTTATAATCTTAACATAGATATTTATTAATCATGCAGTCTAACTTTGTTAATTTGGTGCTTTGTTTTTCTTTTATTGTAGATGTCTTCAAGGAGGAGGAATATCAATAATATTCACACAGTGGAGGTGTTTAATAAGAGACATGATGAAGGTAATTGGATCCTTGATCAATACAGTAAGTTAAATTGGATTTTAATGAGACCAAGTACTCGTGGGAGTTTCAAGGTCAAGCTCAAAGATGTAACAAACCCCAACAAACAATGGAAAGGTAGAATCATAGAGTTGAGGAGACGCACCAATAGTACAATAACAGAGGCTTTCATTTAGCATGTTTATATGCACAAAGAAATTCGAGTGCATCATGACAACTTCAATGTGATACATAAGCCTAACAGTAAGTTTATATCTCTATGCTTTGTGTTCTTGTGCTTTGAGTCCATGTTTATGAGATAGAGTTTTAATACAAGCATGTTTGTTGCTTGCAGCTTTATATCCATCTCTACATGAATGGCAAAATGTAAAGTGCTTAAGTGGAAAGCTAAATGTTTTACATGTAGAGATAGGTGCCTTGATCTATGATGACAACAAGAGTGCAAGCAAATTGGCATCTCAAAATGTTTACTTTTATGATTCCACATATATTATGGAGAGACATAGTTTGGAGTACATTCACTACCACCATTGTCTAGCCAAGGAATGGTATAATCCTAGCTTAGACATGTCAGAAGCATGTAGGGTTTGTAAATAATATAATATAATAATAATAATAATAATAATAATAATATGTAACAAGAAATAAAAGTATGCTTTATTATTTATTATATTTTATTGAAGTGTCCTTTATTTACTAAAGTATAAATATTAGGTATTAAAATAAATATAAGTTTATAGATATTTTAAGTATAATAATAAACATAAGTATAAATTGCATCCATCCAACTGCCTCAGGAAACCCAAAGTCATGACCCACCACTAGCTTCATTGAGTGCTATCACCATTGAAGGGGTGGAGTACCTCCTCATGTAGGATGTGTTGGATCTCTTGGAGTTTTAATGAAATAAATATTACTCCATTAAAATTTTAATAAAATATATATTACTTTATTAAATTTTTAATGAATTAATATATAAATTTATATTTATAAGTATAAGTAGGGGTTATTTTCATTCATTTCTATTGCACTCTCTATCACTCACTTTCTATCCACCTTGCTTGTTGCTCCCTTTACACCTTCACCATGGCTTCTCATCATGATGCATTTGCACAGTAGTAGATGAGTTATAGTGTTGAGCTAGAGAATATATTTAGGACTCTAGAGCCCGATAGCTCAGTGCTTGCATATTTTTGCGAGGGATGTGATGATTAAAAATGTGATGATATCACATTTTTAATCCCTGACTCCACTGCTCGGTGGATACCCCTAGAGTTCCCCTTCTCCATGAAGAGTGGCGACAACCATAGAAAGGTTGTGCAAAGAGCACTTGTACATGTTCCCCCCCCCTTCCGATCTGCCTTTGTGCCCCTCACTTTTAAGGAGGCAAATGGACAAGCAAGAGGAGGAGGCACGTGCCAAATCTTCTAATGTGCCATCAATTTAAACAATAAGGAGGAGGAAATGATCAAGCTAGAAGCTTGGAAACATATTCAAATTACCATATCATCTAGTGATCTTAAATTTTAGTTCATGGTGCCAAATCTTCTAGGATGCCATTATGATGAACAATAAGGAGGAGGCAGTGCTGGTGACACTACACCATACAATCATCCTCTTGTAGACATGGCCTTATTTCACAATGATCTACTTTAGAGACATATTCAAATTATGATATCATCTAGTGATGTTAAATTTTAGTTCATAGTGCCAAATCTTCTTGGATGCCATCATGCCAAACAATAATGAGGAGATAATGATCTAGGTAGAATGCTTGGAGAACTTAACTTTTGGGTGATCCTCAAAGATAAATTTGAGGGCTTCTAGTGTTTCAAAGAATAAGGGTGGAGAGAAACGTGAGAATTTAACCACAACATCACTTCTTACCATCCAAGGGAAATTATATTACTACATCACATGGTTTACTTAACTATACAAGACAAACTCACAACAAATTCATTCTCCTTTGATATTGCCCATACATCATACCCTAATGGAAATGATAAAGATTAACCATATAAAGATGTTTGAATGATTCACTTGAAGATGAAGAGAAGCCTTGACATTTATAGAAGACCATGGTCCACAAGGGTCCCCTTGTCCCACAAACACTGCTAACTATTTGGATCCCCCGCCACAAGTGTCATCACAAGCACTACTAACTCATCAGCATATCCCCCTCCACAATGTTATCACAAGAACCTTCTACATCTATCATTACTACCTCATTGAATCCCCCTCCACAAATGTCAGCACCTTATACATCTACTTATGTGTGACCTATCATTGCTATTGGCTCATTGGATCCCCCTCCAAAAATGTCATTACGAGCATTTTTGGAGGGGGATCCATCTACTTATGTGTTAGACCTATCATTGCTATTGGCTCATTGGGTCCCCCTCCAAAAATGTCATTACGAGCATTTTTGGATCCCCCTCCAAAAATGTCATTACGAGCACCTTCTACATCTACTTAAGTCCTATTGACCCTCTATTGAACTTGGAATTCTTTGATACTCACCTAGAGATGGGCTTAGACAAAGAAATATTCTTTCCAAGATAAGCATGTGTGCAGGTACATCAGTAGTAGCCAATCAAGGATAATTGAGAGATAGGTATAATAGACTACGTATGGCCAACAATTTGTTATCCAAACCAAATGCCATGCAAAAAACATGTATTAATCATATACATGGATCCACTACCCCTAGAGGCTTATGCTCATAAGCCACAATCATAACATGAAAAGCCATATCTGAGCACCTATGCCAGAATTTATACATCCCAAAAGGTCCCACAAGGACGCATTTCTTTGACAAGTAATCATTAAAAACCAGCCTCATTTGGCAAACGTCACACTATACAAAATACTAGAGATTTAGGATTGTGATGACAATGGTGTGGTAAAATTTCAAGAAGTGGAGAGCACATCATCCAAAAAGCACAAGGGGAGGTTATGTAGATCAAGAGTATGCCACCATAGGTGAGAGTGTACTAGAAGAGCGCAAGGGGATCGAGCTAGAGTGAAGGCAAAAGTATATGAGGCTAAAACCATATTATAGTCACTATTTTACCATGCTAGAGGACTACACATAGAGCCTTCCTACATGCCAATCAATAGAAGATGCATACCAAAGGATTTGTGCGCACAAAGCTCAAGATATCTCCACATAGTTTATAACTTTCCCTTCTTCGAGATTTTAAAGTTTGATACATGTAGGTAGATGGAAGATTACAAAGAAAATACATGTGTGAACAATGGTAAACAATGCACAATCCTTTGATCATTGCCACATGGAATACATGTGTGTACAATGGTGGATAGTGTATAATTCTTTAATCATTGCAACATGTAGATTCTTAAAGCTTAATGTGATGTCCTTAAACATGCAAATTCTTAAAGCTTATTGTGATGTTCATTAGTTAACCCAAAGAGTTCTATGAGGTAGCAAGACTCTATAAGGTAGCATGGTTCCCTATTATATTAATTTTCACCTCAACACCAGTCCTGAAAGCATAGACATGCGTTCTTATTTCCAAAGGGTCAGGTATTTATTGAGTCACTACCTCACAACATTTGAGGATATGTATACAATACCATTCTAGTTCCATCGAGTAATCAAGAATACCAAGAAGTGGAAAGATATATGTAGAGGTCTTTGGGAAGACCTATATAAAAAAATAAATTACCCTCATTGTCGGATGCCATTCTAGTTCCACCGAGTAATCAAGAATACCAAGAAGTAGAAAGATATATGTAGAGGTCTTTGGGAAGGCCATAACATCAAAGCAAACTATGCTTCCGAAAACCAAAAAATCTAGCCAAGTGTATCGTCTTAAGTCCATGTAAAGGTTGATGTTCTAAAGCCTATATTCTCTTTTAAGTGGTGATTGGCCAACTGTGAACTGAATGGACAAGTATACCATTGAACTCTCACTTGTAGGAGGGGGACTTCTTATGGATAATCAAAATGCTCCTAGATAAATTGTGTGTGTGTGTGTGTGTGTGTGTGTGTGCACGTGCATGTCATGTAAGTGTGAGTGTGCATGTGCATGTGCATGTGTCATATGCATGCGCGTGCGCGTGTGTGTGTGTGTGTGTGTGTGAGAGAGAGAGAGAGAGAGAGAGAGAGAGAGAGAGAGAGAGAGAGAGAGAGAGAGATTGGATTAAGCTATCCATTGTGCCTCTCGTTTTCTTGCATGTGTGTGAGAGAGCTTGAGCAACCATCTTATGTGATAGAGCAATTGTGTTGAGTGACAAACTATTAGAGTGAATGAAGGACATATAAGTTTCACTTTAGAGACTCAGTGCGAATTTCCCAACAATTGTAATTCCATCCAAGCCCCCATGTTGGGTGGAAAGTAATAACCACATAAATAATCAAGAAGCAACACACTGTGATCCTCCCTAGAGAGATGACATGCTCTCATAGAATGGTCCCATATTGTGATTTGGAAGCCTATTGGAAACTACCGATTTCCCCAAGGTTGTCCATTTTCAACATGTGTCACAGAGACTCGAGAGGCTTTTTGACAGAGAAGTAGCCAAGAAAAATACAAGGATCAAGAATATGCAAGATTAGATGGCAGTAATTGGGACCAGCAAGTCAAGTGAAGATCTCGCTTGGAGATGCATCAAGATCTTTCCCTAGAAGTATGATGGCTTGGTCACCTCATTAAACACTTAGGTGAGGAATCCTCCTTTAACATCTATGGAGTTTAGTGCCATGTCCTTGGAGGAGGAGGTGTGTTAGAAGTATTCAAATGGTGGTGATTTGGCCTTCTAAATGAGAGCATCTTAGTGAGCACAAAGAAATGTAAGGACTCTAGTAAAGGCTCTTCATTTGGCAAGAAAAAGAAGAAGACATTGAAATGCCTCTATTGCAAAACAAGTTTGGTCATATGCAAGCCATGTGCAAACGATAGAAGCAGATGATAAGAGTGGCACTTTGAAGCCATCAAAGGAGTCAAGTAGTAGTGTTGTAGAAGTGGAATTGGAGCTCTTCATAGAAAAAGATCGAAGAGATGTGCACGGAGAAATAGCATTCTACAACACTAACAATGGATTGTCTTGCATATGATACCAGTCAGAAGGAGTGCTACACTTCTCTACATCCGATAGGGGAGTCCATCTTGGTAGCAATCGAGAATGACGCTAAATGCCCAACCAGAGACACAAGTACTGTACCTTTTGTGTCAAGAAATAGTGATACTAAACATTATTAAATGTCCTCTATGTTAAAGAGAGCTATCAAGTGAAATCTTCTCTTCTCTCCATTGTGGCCACTACAAAATGTGACATAAGGGTTCACTTAGATCAAGCTAGTGCAATCATCTTGGATGCCAATGGATGTCATGGGAGAGGCTGTAATTGTAACATTTGCATGGATTGCTAGACTTCACTACTTATGCTGACGTGAACACAAGAATTTGTAGTTATAACAATCTATATGACTAGTCAGACTTCACTCCTTGCGTCACTCGTAAGCTATGTGTTCGGGCACTTAAGCTATATGGTCTTGAGAGAGATGCACAAGCCTAGGATTGTGGCACACCTACAAACATTTTCAAAATGGTTAGATGCATGTGAAGCTTGTACGATGAGCAAGTAACATTACAACCCTTCCACAAGAGAGAAGCAATAGGACTAAGTCTCCTTTGGGCTTGTACATGTTGATTTTTGTGGTAAGATGGATTGCAATCACTGGTTCTTTCTCTTTTACATAATTGATCAATGACTTTAGTACGGAAGATGTGGATGCATTTTCTTCGGGATAAGACTGATGCATTCAGAAAGCTTAAAACATGGCATAAGCTGGTCAAGAATGAGACAAAAAGAAGCTGAAGAAGATTGAGGTGATGGGTTTACATCACGTGAATTTAATGCCTAGCATGGGATCAAATATGAGAGAGAGAGAGAGCGAGAGAGAGCGAGAGAGAGAGAGAGAGAGAGAGAGAGAGAGATGTGCTACTTAAAGATTAACAAGAAAGAGTTACCTTGATGACATAGTGGCAAAATAATACTTCATTATTTCATACATTCCTATGAAATTGTAGCTGAAACTTAAATTACATTCCTATGAAATTGTAGCTGAAACTTAAATTACATTTGATAATTACAAAAGAAATAAAATATTTTGTATAAACATGCAAAGTACAAGCTTAATTATCTTAACCCGTCTAGATTTGAAATAATGCAAATAAAATATTATTTTGTCCCTAGTTATGAATTATCCATCATTGAGCTGCTAACATGCATTGGCTTGCTGGCATTCCGGCAACAACACTACCTTCAATGCCACACTCATTCACACCTCTTTGGATTAAGAAGTAACCATCCTGCACAGTATCACAAATTAAAGATCAGCCTTGAACGCTCCACCTTTGTATTATCTTATTCTCATTGGTCCTCTTCTTATGGGAATGCATATATTCATATGTACATACATGCATTCATGCATACACATTTATATGCTTAACAACCTTGTTGAGTTGAGGAAATCGCAAGTTCAAGATAACCCTCAACACTTCTTTACATTAGCTTATGCTTGTTGGACTCTTTTAGTAAATACGTATGCATACATGTATGCACGCACACATGTGCATCTCACTAAGAGAAGAGAAAAACATACATACACTCCTCCTTTGTTTCAACTTATGGTCATTGGTTTTCTTTTCATATGACCATGCATGAATGCATGCATGTACAAGGCATACATATATACATACATACATATATACATGTATATAGGAATGCTCACGTCATGAGAGTACTTTCAATCTATTCCTACTCACATCATTCATACCCAAGAAGAGGGGTAAAAAACGGTCCCCAAATTAACGGAGGTGGTGTAACCTGAAGGTTTTTGAAGGCGTAAACAATGGTTTGAGAAAAATGTTCTTTTAAAATAATATATTTCAAAATCACCTTTTTGTTAGTATTTCCATGCACTCTCTCCATGAGGGCGATCTCTCTCTCTCTCTCTCTCTCTCTCTCCCCCCCCCCCCCTGGTACAGTCCATGGGGAGCAACTTTGCGCAGGACATGAGGGAGATCTGTCGCGTCTCAGAAGATGTGGACCTGCGCTCGCAAACCTTGTCGATCTCGTTGCAAGAGATCGGAGCGGCATGGGTTTCTCAAGGACAGCCCAATAGCCACCAGGCGGGGGATGGAGGAGGAGGAAGAAGGGATGGACAAGGCGAGCGAGGGGATGGAGCTTGGAGGGGGAGGCGGAAGGCGAGCCGGGACGACCACCTATAAATTATCGAGTAAGTCTTCTACATACAAAAGATGTAAAACCCCACTCTCTCTCCCCTGCGTCCCGCAGCCCGCCATCCCCGCCTGTTGCCGCCCCCCCCTTTTCTTTCTGTGCATCGCTTCCCCCTCTTCCATCCACTTGCTCGCCTCTCTCTCCCTTTGTCCCTTGCTGGCCGCCCTGCTTTCGCCTGCCTTCCCCCCTAGGTTCTTCTCGCTTCGCATCCAGCAGGAGGTCCGCCGAGGAAAGTTGACAGCCCTCCGTTCTTTTGCTGCTCCCTGATTAGTTGTGTGCTTATGAGACCGTCCTTTGGCCTTCCCCCTCAAGAGGACAGCCCTCCGTTCTTTTGCTGCTCCCTGATTAGTTGTGTGCTTATGAGACCGTCCTTTGGCCTTCCCCCTCAAGAGGACTCCATGGCAGCCGCTTCATCCCACCCTGCTGTCCAAGGCCACCCTCAGCTGTCAACTTTCCTAAGCGGACCTCCTGCTCCTTGCCTCCTCAGTGGCTTCACTTAAAGCCAAAACCTAGGTTTGCAAGTTTGTCAACAGCAAGCAGACTGACTAGGGGGCAAATGCGAGACCTCCTCCAAGCCCCCAGTTGGTGAGCAAGGGTGTATCGTGGGCGTCCAATCCCTCGGCATCAGATCCATCTGAATTGAGTTTGATATAGCCACCCTAGTGGACAAGACCTTCTCGTCGAACCCTGTTGCAGTACATGTGCTTTGGTACTCCAGACTCAGGCCCGTTGGCAGGGTTAACTGGCTCCCCCGTCACAGTTTGCTTTCCTGGGCTTCCCAAACAGTATCTTGCTCTTCTCCCAGCAATAGGTCACTCGTTTGCAGTCAGATGGGCCCTCCCTCGCAACCACTCGGCCAAGGGACAGCCTGCACTAGCGTCGGCAAGCCATCCCCAAAGCCTCAACAACTTGCGGTGCCCGCGACATGTGCATCTCCTCCCTCATCCCTACCCCTCAATCCAGGCAATGAGGGGTCAAGAGTCCAACTTGACATGGATGAGAAACATGAGAATGGTGTTTGTGGAAATGAACCACTGAACTCTTAGTACAAACACAAACAAATGACTGGGTTTAAGGCAATGCGCAACCTCTTGTCTGTGGCAGCAATATCTGGGCTGCTTCAATTCTGTGTGGGCAGTGGTAAGCTGCAGTAGCAGCTCTTGTAAAGACCAGAATGAATCACCAAAACTGAAATAGCTACAAAACAGTCACCAAGCTTTGCAGGGTTTGTCTCTCTCAGAAGACCCTGCAGATTCTGTCTTCGCACAGAGCATGTTAGGGTTGCTGAAACCAGAGCTCCCCACGATTCAGAATCAGGGTACCAATTGTTGCTTGTGAACTCTTGGTCTCCAGTTAAAGCTGCACAGTTGTCCAGCCAGAATTTGACACCACGAACCATGGTGCAAGAAAATCCCTGCCTGTGCACCCTCTAGTTCACCTTCGCATCTGTCCAGCTGCGCACTACACCTGTGCACAATCTGCTCCACCATCGTCATTCGCCACACCTGCATCTATGGCTGCTGCCCCTCTGTGGTGCCCAGGCTGTTGAGAGCTTTTTGACTTCACTCGGAGCTGATGGGTGTCGTGTGCTGCGCCTGTGTGTGAGAGTTGCTGTTGTAAATTGCAAACGAAAGGCTGGAAGTGCATCCACTCTAGTTGGTGCTTCCGTCTCCCTTAAGATTTTCCAGAGCTTTCTCAATGGTCTTGAATACTCTTCTTTCGCCTCCTGCCTCTCCTGCTTCTTTGTATGCATCAACATACAGAAAAGTTTTTAGTGTCTTCAAGCCGGCCGCCCTTTGATTAGCATTATGGCTTCTGCCCAAGCCAATCATCCCTCCACCCCACCAGCCCGGAGAACAATCCTTTTTTGGAAGATGAGCTTAGGACCTTACAGGCAGATTTTGATAAAGAAGTCAAGATCGCTTATTAGAAAGATTTTTGGGTCTCATCCCTCCCGCTCTCAAGCTAGAGATTGGATCGTGGTGACACTTCCACAAAGCTTGCTTTGCATTTCTCTGATGCCCGACACCAGGACGCTGAGCATAACCCTTGGCAACCAACCTCGCCTTGTGCTTGTCCAAGCTGCCATCAGCTCGGAACTTTGATTTGAAAATCCAACGCACACCAATCACCTTACGCTGCAGAGGCCGAGGCACCAAAATCCAAGTGCCATTCCGTTCGATAGCATCCAGCTCTGCTTGCATAGCATGACGCCAAGGCTCATGTGAAAGAGCCTCGTCTACAAAAGTGGGATCAGAAGGACCATTAATGATTGTAGACATAAGAGCATAATTAACAAACATGTTGCCCTCATGAATTTGTTTCCCTGTAACTCTTGAAGAACGCCGAAGAGAACCAGGCGGAGGAGTAGAAGGAAGCTCACGTAACCCAGAATCATGAACTGTCTGATAATACCAACCAGGTACAGATCTGCTCGAACTCGCCGGAGGAGTAGGGTCATCATCATCTGACTGAGAATCCTCAGCTGGAGGTGTAACAGAAATAGCGGGAGCAGGAGGAGGAGGAGAAGGTGCAGGAAGAAGAAGCTCACCACCCCCCTCTGAAGATGTAGGAGTCTCGTCAAACACCACATCACGGCTCACAACAACTTTACCGGCCTGAGGATCATAAAGACGATATGCCTTGGACACAGTGCTGTATCCGAGAAAAGTCATGCGCTGAGACTTCGAGTCCAACTTGGAGCGGTGCTCCTTAGGCACATGAACATACGCTGTACATCCAAATATCCGGAAATGAACAACGGAGGGCTTTTGACCATGGAAAGCCTCATATGGAGTTTTGTCGGAAAGAGCAACAGTAGGAGACCTGTTTTGAATGTAGACAGCAGTGGAAGCTGCCTCAGCCCAGAAACGTCGAGGTAATGAGGAATGCTCAAGCATAGCACAGGCCATTTCCATAATGGTCCTATTCTTCCTCTTGGCAACTCCATTTTGTGATGGAGTATATGATGTAGTAAGCTGTCTCCGAATGCCATGTGTTTTGCAATATTGCTGAAACTCCTGGGATGTGAACTCACCCCCTCCATCGGTCCTGAGAGCCTTGACCGAGTGACCGGTCTCTTTTTCCACCTCAACTTTCCAATCACAGAAGTGATGAAAAGTCTCATCCTTGGTCTTCAGAAAGAAAACCCAAGTATATCTGGTAAAATCAGCCATCATCACGAGCATGTACAGCGCCTTACTCAAAGACGCGGTACTCATAGGACCACATAAGTTTGCATGAATGAGAGGAAGTGATGTCGAAGATCTGTGTGTCGCCTCCTTCGGAAAGGCGGCTCGGTTTTGCTTCCCCTGTAAACAAGAGGAACAAACAGAAGACGGAGCCTTGATGGTCGGTAATCCCTGAACCAACCCATCCTTCCAAGCTCGCTGCAGAAGCTGATAGCTCAAATGGCCAAACCGAGCATGCCAAAGAGCAGAAGAAGCACCAGAAGAAAGCAGAGCGGTCAACTTGTAGAGACCACTATCTTGGACTCCCTGAGCCAAGATGCTACCAGTCGCTTTATCACGAATGGTAATCTCATGACGAGAAAAGATCACCTCCGCACCCTGAGCCATAAGAGCACTCACTGACAAGGTTAAAAGCCAAATCTGGAATATACAGAACGTTAGAGAAGTACCTCTTGTCCTCGTTAGAACGGAAGATGGGGATAGTGCCATGACCATGCACTGGCACAGAAGAAGAATCACCCAGAGTGACCTCGCTTGATCTGGCAGTGAAGTCCTCGAACCAATCTCGATGGGGTGTCATATGAGCAGTAGCACCGCTATCAACAATCCAAGACCATGACTGAGAAGTCACAAGAGCAAGTATACGCCGAGTACCTGCCAAGAGAAGAATGCCATCATCCTTCTTGGGTTGAGACACTGCCATTGAGGAAGAGTTCTTTGCTGCTTCATCACGCTTCTTTTGGTGACATTGGGGTGACGTGTGACCCTTCTTGCCACAATAATGACATTCAATGTCCTTATTCTTTGAAGATTTGTTGTCTTTATCCTTGTCGGAATCCTTGGAGTTCTTGTCAGAACCCCCTTTTTCTTTCTTTTGTTGAGTCTTCCCTTTATCTCATGCTGCCAAAGCTCCATCAGGACTTGCTAGTCCGCTCCTCAAAGCGAGACTCAATCTGCATAACGGAGGGGAGAACTTCCTCCCAAGTAACTGGAACAGGACGAGGAGAAGAAACCAGAGACTGAAAGTATGCATCAAACCTCTCTGGAAGTTTGGAGAGCAGCCGAATAGCCATATCCTCAGTGGAGATGTCCTTGCCACAAACAACAAGCTCGTTCCGGAGATCTTTCATCTTCGAGATGAAAGCAGATAAAGATGGAAAGGCAGAAACTAATAAGTTCATAAGTTGCTTTTCCAAAATCCGACTGGGAGAGTTATTCTCATAGAGATCTGCAAAAGCCTTCCAAACTTCATGTGCAGTAGGTGTACGCACATAAGAGAGAACAGCATCCTGACAGTTCAACATCAAAAAGGAGAAAACGCGTCGATCATTCGATTGCCAAATATCAATCTGTGCCTGAGTCGCACCACCGGAAGCAAGGGTGGGAGGGGTGGCATTGGCTGGTGTAACAAGCCAATCCCAAAGATCCACGCCACGCAAGGCCGATTTCACCTTCACCTTCCATAGGGTGTAGTTGGAACCATCCAACTTGGCAGACTCAGCAAACATATGAAGAGAAGTCGGTGCAGCCATCACAAAAGCTTGGGCTCAATCTCAAAAAATGCACAAACTCTGAAGAAGAAGTGTCCTCCACAGGTACCAAGAGTGCCACCAAAGCCTGAAACACCACAAGCCCCCTTTGCAAAGGGGAAAGGGCCACTGGAGAGGAAAACGCAGCACAGAAGGCTGCTGTCCTGTAGAAAACAGGCCGCTTATTGTCCAATCTCCAAGTGGGAAAAACGCTGATCAGAAAACGCCAGATGGCTGCTGTTGGAGAAGCCAAAACTGGAGGAGAAGAGACCAGAAGTTGCTGTCCAGAAAATGCAGCAGCAAGGGCTGTGGATCTGGGAGAAAAACGCAGAGGAGAAGGTGCTGAAAACAGGGCTGAATCTGGGGCAGCAAAGTGGTTGACAAACCGGGAGCGATGATACCATGAAAGAGTGCACAAAGCGGAAGCAGAGTGGCACTAGAATGTGCTGAACAGAGAGTGCAAGAGAGAGAGAGAGAGAGAGAGAGAGAGAGATATGGAGAGAACTATGCTGAATATACTGAAGCAAAACAGTCCCAAGCAAGAGACGCAGATAGTCTCATAAGTGAGGGAGCAAAATATGTACAAGACTGAATGAGAAAAGAGAGGCCAGCACCATAGTCACAAGGGACGGGGGACGGTGACGGGGGACGGGGACGGGGACGGGGACGGGGGATGGCCATAAGTAGGGAACGGGGACGGGGGAGGGAACGGCACTCAAAAAATACTTTTTTTTAAAATTTTCTACTCTGCACTTATTCTACTTTGGAAGCACATCAAAATGAGCACAAATTTACACTAAAATGCTAAGATTTTGAGTCATATTAATAATTAAGTAGATACAAAATGAGTCATGACTCAAGAGTCACGACTCAGGAGCCTTAAGGAGGCAAAATACAAGGACGGACTCAAATGAGTCAATGACAAAAAAGTGTTGAAGACTAGAGGCTAGAGGCTAGAGCTAAGTAGTAAGGCCCATGAATCATGATCCATGAATGATCATCCACGTGAAGTGCTCGCCTCATGGTCATGGGTAGCTTGTGCGGCTGCCAAAGAAGCATCAAGCTCATCCTCAGTCTCATCCTCACTGGCATGCTGCTCCTGCACCTCATCCTCCCGTTGCTCTTCTTGTTGACTCATCTCCCACTCGGTGAAGGAATCTGCCTTCTTGGTCATGCTCTTGCAAAGCATTCGCAAGTTCGCGCTGACGAAGACAAGGTCATTGGCACGCTCTACCCCCAGTCGGTTCCTCTTCCTAGAGGCAATGTGGTTGTAGGTACTCCAAAGTTGCTCCAAGCAAGAGGAGCTGACGGCCTGGCTAAGTATGCGGATGGCAAGCTGCTGCAGCTCCGGTCCATCTGAACCAAAGTCCTCCCACCATAGAGCAGCACCAACTTTGGAGCGGTCAACCTGTGCATCATGACAGCCATAGGAGCCATGAAACGACCTGTACATCGAAAGCTAGTCCCTGATCTTGCGCCTAACCGATGCATCAGGCACAAGATGATCCAAGATGATCCTCCATCCAGCGCTCACCTCCCGGTCGCTCTCCTGCTTGTTGCCTTGGAATTCTGGGTCCACCACATAAGCTGCTGCATGCAATGGAGAGTAGTAGGAATTCCACCTTCCTAGACACAAGGCATGGATCTCCTCGTATCTGTCTTCGTCAGGCACGAAGTCTTTCAACTTCTCTATCATGCGATCCATGGCCTCGTAGACCTTGCCTATGCATGGCTGCATAGCGTCTACAATCCTCAACAGGTGGACTATGGGCCTCACCATAGCATCTGTGGTCTTCACACGCTCCCACCAAGAGGCGTCATCCGCCCGTAGCCTACACTCTTGGCCAGTGTTTGTATGGGACTCTTGCATGGCGACAAACTCGTCGCTAAGGAAAAGCCCCCTCAAAGCACCACTACAATCCTTCAACCGGCCCAACATGAGAAAGTTGTAGGCGAACTGGGTGTCGGAATATTTGAGAAGAGAGAGACAGGACCTCTTGTTGCCGAAGTCTTTGGTGGTTGAGGACAAAGGAGACCATGGTGTTGGCCTCCTCAATGAGCGGGCTGATCCATGGTAATGCCCCGATGTCCTTGAGGAGGTTGTTTAGGCAATGAGCCATACAGAAGGACACCGTGACATGTCCATACATACCTTGGAGAATAGCTCCCGCCGCCCTATTGGAAGGCTCCCCATCCGCAACAAAGCCCACTACATGCTCGGGGCCAACGATCTCCATGGTGGTAGCCCACTCCGCCGCAAGCACATCCCCGCTCTTCCCAGTGCCGGATGCATCATGAGATGAGATGAAGTACATCTCTCCACGGGAATATGCAACCATGCCGTGAATACTCCTCTTGCTGGTGTCACTCCATCCATCCACAATGAGGGAGACTCCGTTCCTCTCCCATTGCCGCTTTGTGTTGTCGGCCGCTTGCTCTACAATGCGCTTCTCCTTGTCGAGCAATGTAGTGCGCAAGCTCTCGGATGAGGGGGGCGTATAGGTTGAGCCATACTCCCCAATCTTCTTAACCATTACCTTGAAGTATTCCGACCTATTCAAGAAAGTAATTTACTAATGAGAAGGAGACTAGGATGATGAAAACATGAATGATGAATTGGCAATGATCGATTGCACTTACCTAGCCGCTTGAAAGGCAATGTGGTCGTGGAAGAAGAAGCGGGCCACCGCCATATCCACCTCCTCCTTCAACTTGGGGTTCCAATTCTCCCCAAGTGTAGATTGTCGCCGTGGGCCACGTAATGATTAAGAGGCCGTGGAGATGGAGGGTGCCGGTATCGTGGATGGAGTAACATTCCGACTTGATGGCGAAGGTGATGGTGTGCATGATCCCGATCCACCACATGACTCCATGGTAGAGGCTTGAGTTCCTCTCCCCATCGTCGCGGGATCCACGGCCACTCGTGGTGTTCTTGTCGCTTCGACCACTTCGTAGACGCTAAGCTTGTCAAGAAGTTCCCGTCTCTTCTTGGGCGTGACATTCGTGCAAAACCTCACCTCATGCCCACTCTCATGCAAGAGGTGGGCTCGCACTTTGTCGGCGCCACCCGTTCGCCGGTACGGGCAAAGCTTGCATACCCATGGCCGAGAACCGCCTCCATGAACGGATGTGGTGTAGTTTACCTCCTCCCACCATGTCCATCCCGTTGTCCTTCTACGAGAAGCCCCGGCACGTGAGGAGGATGCCATGGTTGAAGATGGCTTGCCGCTTGACTCTTGAGCCTTGAGGAGTGAGAGAGAGAGAGAGAGATAGAGAGAGAGAGAGAGCCTTGAGGAATGAGAGAGAGAGAGAGAGAGAGAGAGAGAGCCTAGAGGCTTGGAAGTTGGAAGACTCAAGAGGCTTGAGGGAGAGGTGAGAGCCTAGGCCCTAGAGCTTGGAACTTGGAAGTTGGAAGAGACTCGAGAGAAGATTCAAGAAGCTTGAGCAATGAGCAATGAACTTGTGTGTGGCAGCTTGTAGCCTTGTAGAGGTGGGCTCTTATATAGATAGGCAAGAGAGAGAGAGGGCCAAGGCCCAACAGCCATAAACGGCTAGTAGAGCCCAAGCCCAACAGCCATAAACGGCTACAATGGCAGGCACGCGGCAGGCAGGCGCAACGGCCAGAAACGGGCGCAACGGCTACAGGCCGTCCCCGCACAGGCCGTCCCCGACAGCCGTTCCCCGTCCCTGCGCCGTCCCCTGTTTGAAACGCCCGTCAGGGGACGTCCGTCCGTCCCCGTCCCTGCGCCGTCCCGTGTCGGCGTCCCAGCGTTCCTAGGCACCGTCCCCGCCGTCCCCTGTGACTATGGCCAGCACCCACTATTTATAGTAACGGAATGTTGGCCGACTGTAGCTGATAAACAAGCCGACTGGAGCTAATGGACATCAAAGTCTTGGGTTATTTATCACATACAATTATTACTTAGGATGCAAGCATCAAATGTGCATGGCCGACTAGTAAATGCCAGAAAGGTTGGGAAAAATCCCAGAAAAATAGTAAAAAAGGGGTGGCCAGCCCACAAGCAAGGGCCATGCAAAAGGGACCAAATTGGCACCATAAAAGAGCAGAATATGGGGATGAATGTGCTAACAACTAGTACACATATATCATAGAAGTCCCATAAGCAGATGTACTGTCAGTTGTCAGTACCTTTGGGTGAGACAAAAAATGCACCAAGCGACCTCTAGATGACATCTGAGCCTGTCTGTATCAAGGAAGTGGAGGTGCTACCCCCCTCTTGAGCATCAGGCAATGCTCCAGACCCATGCTCTGCTGAACCTGAATGAGCCGTAGCAAGAGTCGGCCCCAACTCGAAGGCATCAAGATAAAGCTGCAATACCTGAGGTGAATCTGCTAAGTCACCCTCCTCCATCCACTTCGCATCCATCGGTGAATAGTTCTTGAACTTCACAAGATAGAGACGGGAAACTTTACCTTGTACCTTTCTTTCCTTATGTGCCAGTATCTGCTTGGGAATAAGAACCTCATCAAGTTCCTCAAGTTTCGACTGAGCCTCATCTGATACATCCTCGGGCACATCCCCATGGAAAGGTCTAAGTAGACTCATATGAAATGCATTGTGAATCCTCCAGTGATCTGGTAGCTTCAAACGATAGGCCACCTCACCGATCTTTTCCAATACCTGAAAAGGTCCATAGTAGCGCATGCTCAACTTAGGGAATAAGCGCTCTTTATCCTTCATCTTCTTGAGCCTGGCTTTCTCAAAACGCAACATCACCCAATGCAAACTCTAATGCATGCTTGTGACAGTTCTTTGGAGTGCCAACTTAACTCTCCTATAAGCTTTATCCATGTTCTCCACATACTGGTTAGCCTGAAAGATCTTATCCTTTGTGTGTAAAATGGGTGGTATCTTCTTCCCTCCTTCCACAATTACCACCACTAGTCCATCACAACCACCAGTCTACCACAACCACCAGTCTATCACAACCACCAATATACCACAACCACCTCATGTTTTGGTCAGGTTGTAGAGCCACTCTTATCACCTGCTCGCTCAGCATATAAGCTAAGCTCTTGCTCCAACACTGCACCATAGAGTTTGGCCAATACGT
The DNA here is from genome assembly GCF_041138505.1 of Cibotium barometz. Classification (NCBI taxonomy): domain Eukaryota; kingdom Viridiplantae; phylum Streptophyta; class Polypodiopsida; order Cyatheales; family Cibotiaceae; genus Cibotium; species Cibotium barometz. The sequence goes on along the minus strand of NC_141056.1, from coordinate 25,781,884 downwards.
GGCCAACCATAACCGTCCTGAAGTTGCTCGGATTGAGCATATCCCCTGTTTTGTGAATCGGCATAATGGTGTGCATCGTCCACTCCGCAGGCAAACTCTCTGCTAGTGCCCTGTTAAACAGGTGGGCAAGAAAAGGAGCCAAAGAATCTACTGCATATATGAGATGCTCACCTTGCAGGCCCATATGGTCGGCAGCCTGTCCATGCTGTAGGCGGCGGATAGCTTCCTTTACCATCGAGTGAGTAAAGAAGCTAGCAGATACTTTTCCCATTGTTTCTTGTGCTCTAACACATAGCACTTGAGAAGATCTAACACTGTGGATTTGGCCTCTTCCGATTGCCCATTTGTTTGTGGATGAAACGATGATGAAAACTTAAGAGCTGTATCCATGTTGTCAAACAACCCTCTCCAAAATAAACTCGTCATTCGTGGATCACGGTCACTCATGATAGACGAAGGCATTCCATGATACTTGAAGATGTTCGCCATGAACAACTTCACCATGTGATCTTTGATTTTCTTACGTACGGGAATGAAATGAGTCTACTTATTGAGCCTGCATATGATAGTCCAAATGCCATCATTCCCTGTTTGTGTCCTCGGAAGATCAAATATAAAATCCATGGCAATGCTCTCCCATGGTCTATCTAGAATAGGTAAAGGCTGAAGTAGCCCTGGTGTCTTTTGACGGTCAAACTTCACCTTTTGGCATGTGATGTTGACCCTAACAAAAGCATGAACATCCCTTCTCAAGGTCGGCCAATAAAAGAAAGCCTCAATTGCCTTTATTGTGGCCTCAATGCCCCTATGACCTGCATACGGTGGAGCGTGACTTTCAATCATAACCTTGAGCCATAACTGCTTGGTAACATACAGTCTACCATGCATCAACAAAAAACCATCCTTGAGAATATAATAATCATGCCGTTGACCCTCAGACATTTGATCATAGACCCTCCCAAAATCCTCATCCTATGCATACTACTATTCATTTCATCAAGCTCATGATGATAAGCAAGTGAAACTGCTGAGACATGTGGCTTGCGTGACAAAGCATCTGCCACAACATTCTTTTTGCCTTCCACATGCACAATTTGAAAGTGGAACATAGACAAAAAAGTATCATATGCTTCTCAGAAAGCTTAGTCTACGTGGGGAAATAACGCAAGGTCCGATGATCTGTCTGTACAGTGAAATCAACCCCAAGCAAATAGTGTTTTCAAGTAGAAAGAGCATGAATTACAGCCAACATCTCTTTCTCATAGACCTGCAAATGCTTCTCGACATTTTGCAATATACGACTCTCATAGGCTATCACATGTCCTTCCTGCATGAGAACTGTCCCAATGTTGTTACCACATGCATCACACTGGACAACAGAAGCCTTTCGGAGATCCGGTAATACCAATACGGGATCCAAAGTAAGCTTTTCCTTAAGCTTCTTAAAGGTTGCAATTTCCCGATCAACCCATCGAAACACAGTTTCCTTCTTTGTCAAAGCATAAAGGGACGAAGCAATCTCAACAAAATACCATATGTACCGCTTGTAATAGGAGCACAATCCCAAAAAGCTACATACACCATGCACGGTCCTCAAATCTCGCCAATTGAGAATTGCTTCTACCTTCGAAGGATCCATACGGACTCCATCTTTAGACACGATGGGACGAAGTGTATTTCTTCCAAGAAGAACTCACTCTTCTTGCCATTTATGACTAACCTATGCTTTCGGAGTTCCTCAAACACTGTGGCCAAATGCTCCCTATGCTCCTCCGAGCATGAATGCACAATCATATCATCAAAGAATGTGTCCACAAACGTTCAATGAGGCCGGAAAATCCTGTCCATCATCTTGGTAAAGGTGGCGGGAGCATTTGTCAAGCCAAAGGACATGACCAAGAACTCATATAGCCCAAAGGTGGTCCGAAATGCTGTCTTATGCACATCCTCAGGTCTAATGCGGATCTGGTGATAGCCACTTTTCAAATCTATCTGACTAAAGACTGTGTAGTCTGGTAAGTGGTCCAAAATGTCATCGATTTTCGGAATAGGGAATCGATTCTTGATGGTGTTCTTGTTTAGCGCCTTGTAATCTATGCACATGTGCCAAGAATCATCTTTCTTTTGCACCAAGAGTACTGGTGAGCAAAAAGGTGAGGAGCTTCGCTGAATTAGTCCCTTTTTTAACAACTCCTGTACCTGGCTCATGATTTCCTTTTGTTGGGCTGCACTAACACGGTATGGCGGTCTATTTGGTGGGGTACTCCCTAGAATAAGATCAATAGCATGATCTTCTGGCCTTTCCGGAGGAAGCTCTCTTGGCAATGACTCGGAAAAGCAATCTTGGTACTCGTAGAAAATCGGTCCTGTCTTTATCTAACATAGACAAATTAGATTGAGTTTCATGATCTTTGGCATCTTTAACAAAAACCAAGTACATGGAAAGATGCTTTTTCATTACTAATGAAATGGTCAAAGCCGATACAATAGGAACAGATTCCATCCAAAATATGTTCTTTCCCTCTATGAGTCAAAGTAATCTTCTAGTTGTACGTATCTACCACCGCATGTACTCTATGACACCATGGCATACCCAACAAAACATCACACCCATCAAGTGGCATGATATAAAACTCATCACTGTCCACATAACCCTGCACATGAAGCCTCAGCTTCCCAATGATAGGGGTAACCAGTTATGCATACCCAAGACAAGCCATATTAGCCTCATACATAGGCTCCATCTCCTCTGACGGATCTCCAATTTACCACCCAAATCTGGTGAGATAAAGTTGGCTCTAGCACCTGTGCCAAAGAAAATCAAAGCATTCTGATCTCTGACCTTGCCCCATGCCCTGCACAACTCTATCTCCTTACGACTTGGCTGTTCCCCAACAAGATCAGGAACTAACCCTGCATAAGGCTTTGCTTTCTTAGTCTTGGGCTCCCTTTTAATGTTCCTTGTTGGACTTACGCTTAGGACAATTGAAAGACATATGTCCCTCTTCGGTACAGAAAAAGCATTTCTTGGCATCCAACAAAGCCTGTTTCTCCTCAGGAGTTCTCTTAGGCATTGGTAATATCTTATGCCGCTTCTCTGTAGCCACTGTTGCATCCCGAGATGCATGCCCTGACTTCTTAGTTTTCTTGCCAGTGCTTTTGCTGCTCTTAAATCTAGTTGAAATCCCAGTGAGTAACGCATTTGCCGTCATGGCATTCTATCATCTGTGACATATTTGTTACTCGGGTCTTAATGCAATAGTCACACACTTCCTTGGGCAACCGACAACAATACTTCTCAACTTGCTCAAACAGTGGCGCTGCACGATAGGAAGTAACTGGGAGTAAAGCTTCCCAAAGCTTCTTGTTATAATCCTGAAGATTCTCAGACTTCGATGCATCCAACTTATGCCACGTTGTCATTACATCTACCTCAAATGTAGATGTGAGCCACACGAAAGAGAACACCTGTTTAAATTGTACCCAAGTAGATGGTGCTATGCCCTGCAAAAGAAGAGTGGACCACCACTGCAATGCATTGCCCTTGAGAAAAGTCGCGGCTTTTCTCACTTTCGAGGACTCTGTGTAATTACCGCCAAAAAAAGCAACATCAAACTGCTGTAAAAAGGTAAGAGCTTTGCGCCTGTCTTTGGCCCCAGTGAATGTGTCAAATTTCACTGCAGCTCCCCCTTCCTTATAATCTTTCGCCTTACCCATAGCCGTTAGATTATCGTAAGGAAGTGGCTTCCCTGCATTCATGCCCATGCTAGGGTCAACATTGCCAGTTCCCACACCCTGCATACCATGCAATCTTGCTGATCCTCCCATGTTTCCAAACATGCCACTATGCATACCGGGCTGCATGCCCTCATACATGTTTCCTTGCATTCCGGGATGTATGCCCCCATACATATTCCCTTGCATTCCAGGCTGCATACCACCATACATGTTGCCTTGCATTCCAGGCTGAAAACTAGCACCACAATTCTGTTGGTCATGTCCATCCGGCTAGTTCAGGTGTGAACCCAGCTTACTGATGGGCACTTTTTCCTTGTGGCTGGACATAGGTTTTTTCTCCGTGTGAACACACTTATGTGTGTTGGGCACCTTGCCCTAGGCTTTTATGTACTCATTGTACTCTGTACTTCATCATCATTATTGAGTACGTTCCCAACAACTCCATCTCTCACACGTTTCTTTGTTCAAGCTCTCTGCATGTGTGTGTGTTTGTGTACAGGCAAGCTCCCCCAATCCCAACATTGGTATCAGAGCATGGTTAGGGTTACACCCTACTGCCCCCTAAGTGTTTGCTTGAGCCTATTGCACGCATTCTGCAGCTCTATGCATGGAAGTATAGCCGCCTTGCAACTGTCAACCTGCACTGCCTTGCAGCTGCCGCTCTGCCCTACGCTGCCTTGCCTCTGCCTTGTGCCGCCCTACTGTTGCCCTACGCCGCCTTGTTAATGCCCTGCACCACCTGTACCTGTTGCCAGACTGTGCGCCGTCGCCTGTACCTGCTGTCGAATTGTACTTGCCTGACTGTACCTGACTATGTACCTGGCGAGCATTGATAGCATGCAAAATTTGGGGCATTTGAAAATTTTCAAAAATTTCAGCCCACAAATTTACAATTTTACAGGTTCGTGGGATTTGTAGATTTTGACCTAAAATTGCACATTGTGTCTATTAAAATTTGGGGCTTTTCATCATTGAGCCTGGAATTGCAACATTGGCACACATTGGCATTGATTTCAGCAGATTTGGTGCGTAATTGCACTAGAAATTTGGGGATTTTGCAGAAATTGATATTATTTGTAGGTCTATCATAGACATTTGCAGGCATTTTGGGTGATACAGGCACATTCACTTGACGTTGGGGCATTTCCCCCAATTTTTTAGGTGTCTCAGCATTGGGTCATTGTGCAAATTTTTTGCATTCCAGTTGATGTGGTTTATGCTTATGTATTGAGCAAACACAGTGGTACACTTGAATCATATTGCAGTTGACGCCTTGATTCAGTCACACTACTTGTTTGTACGCATTTGTGAAAGCCATGTCTGGGGATACTAGTGATTTGTTTGGTATGCTCTCCATTGATGATAAGTTGGATGGCACCAACTATTCTATGTGGGCATATATGATGAAACATGTACTAGTTGCAAAGAATTTGTAGGTCTATGTATCAGGGACTAATGTCAGGCCTATTGTTCCTGCACATGCAGCAAGTACTTCAGGCACTATTGATGCAGGTGATGATGTATCTTCAGGTGGTACTACATCTTCTGTACCTTTGCCACCCACTCCAGAACAACTAAGATGGGATGCCAAGGATGCGAGATTAGCTAATCAACATTGATGAGGTCATTCCAGATGGTTCACTTGTATCTACAGTGCTTCAGGGTTTGCCAGAATCCTATCAAGGTTTTGCTACTACTCTTCGTTTACTCATGAAGGGTAATCCAAACTTGTATACCTTTGATGAGTTGGTGACTCTCTTATTGCAGGAAGAGTAGTCTCGTTCTAATAGGACTACTATGCTTTCTGTTGATCAGGCATTTGGTGCCTTTGATCGAAACAAAGGTAAATATGGGGCTTCATCTAGTGGTAAGCCTAAGGGCAAACCACCTACCCATTCAGATTCTACCTCGTCTAAAGAGGGTGAAACTAAGAAAAGAAGAGATGCAACTATTGCAGAAAACCTGACCATCTCATTGGGAATGCAAGAAGCGTATTGAGAGTCAAGAAAAAGCAGTAGCAAGGTTTGGCTGCTATAGTGGACACTAAAGAAGAGGCTACCTTTGCTCATGAGGGCTATGCATTAGTAGTTACATGTAGTTTGCTTGCTTCTTGTATGTCTATCTCGGCTGGAGATTGGTACTTTTATAGTGGTGCTTCTAAGCACATCACTTCTTGCAAGGATCTATTTGCCACTTTGCAGGATTCACCTCCAGGTGGCATAGTTATGTGTGCCAATGATGCCTCTTACTCCATTAAAGGCATTGGCAATGTGGAGCTAATAGCATGTAATGGGGACAGTTTTACTCTTAGTGACACTTTATATGTACCAGGCATTAAGAAGAATCTATCACTTCTTGCAGGGATCTATTTGCCACTTTGCACGATTCACCTCCAGGTGGCATAGTTATGTGTGCCAATGATGCCTCTTACTCCATTAAAGGCATTGGCAATGTGGAGCTAATAGCAAGTAATGGGGACAGTTTTACTCTTAGTGACACTTTATATGTACCAGGCATTAAGAAGAATCTCATTTCTGTTTCAGCCCTTGCATTATCTAGGTTTAAGGTTCAGTTTTCTGACCATTGTTGCTCAGTGTATGACAGAAGAGATTCAGCTTCTCTTATGCTTTCTGGGACATTATGCAGTGGCTTGTATAAGCTTGATATGTATGACAAGAGTACTCATTCTCATGATGCTATGGTTGCATCCACGTCCCGTGTCTTGAGTGACACTGAGTTATGGCATGCTCGGTTTGGTCACTAAAATTTCCCATCCCTTGTACGCTTGCAGAAGTAAGGTATGGTGCATGAGCTTCCTCCTATGAAGGTTCCATTCAAGCATGTATGTGAGGGATGCATTCTTGGAAAGATGCATAGGAATTCCTTTCCTAAAGATGGTACTATGAGAGTTGTCCGTCCATTACAACTCATTCATAGTGATCTTTGTGGTCTCATGAGGGCTCCATCTTTTGGAGGACACTTGTACTTCATCACGTTCATTGATGACTACACTCGGTTTTGTTGGCTGTATGGTTTGAAAGTGAAGTCAGGTGCTTTTATAGCTTTCAAAGACTTCCGTCCCATGGCTGAAAATGCTTGTGGACACAAGCTTGTCACATTGCGTACAGATGGAGGGGGGGAATATTTGTCAAATGAGTTCACATCTTACGTTACATGGTATTTCCCATCAGTGTACTACCCCCTGTGAGGCATGGAATGGCAGGATTCCAGTGGTGACTCATATGAGAGTCTTTGGGTATTTGGCATATGTGCATGTGCCCACACAACAAAGACATAAGCTTGATGCAAAGGCAATCAAATGCATTTTCACTGGTTATAGTACTGAGAGTAAGGGATACAGACTCTATGTGCCTAATACAGGCAAGATCATTGTGTCAAGAGATATTATCTTTGATGAATATGCATCTCAACCACTACTCTCATGTACAAGACAGCCATCTATTGGGCTGGAAGATGTGTTTGATACTTTATTGCCTTCATTCAATTCAAATGTCGATAATGTAGAGCCAGTTTCGGCTCATTTACAGCCACCTATGCTTGCTGAAAATCAGCAGCTGAACTTGCCCCAAATTGATCTCGACATGCCTCAGATTGATCAAGATTCCTTGGGTAATGCAGTGGCAAAGGAAGATGCATATACTAGGAAGTCAAAAGCTGTTCCTAGATGGCTGGTTGAGACTTTGCGTGATAGCAAACAGTCTACATTTATGCCAGGTCGTACACGTGCTACTTCTCGACATGCATCTTCACATTATGTGGATACAGCTCTTGTTGCCACCGCTTGTAACGAGGAACCTATTTCTCGTGTTGATGCATTGGAGGATGACAATTGGGTGGCAACCATGCGTTCGGAGTTGGACTCCATTAACAAAAATGGTACTTGGGAGTTATGTGGCTTGCCTCTTAGCAAGCGTGCTATTGGCACAAAATGGGTTTTCAAGCTAAAGCCTAAGCCTGATGGTTCAGTTGATCGCCATAAGGCTCGCTTGGTCGCCAAAGGCTATGCCCCATGTGAGGGCATTGACTATGAGGAGACCTTTGCTCCCACTTCACGTATGACTACCATACATACTGTTATTGCATTGCCTACACACAAACAATGGCATGTACATAAGTTGGATGTCAAAACTGCCTTCTTGAATGGCGATTTGCAGGAGGAAGTTTATGAATCTCAGTCTCCTGGCTTTGTTCAAAAAGGTGCAGAAAGAAAAGTATGCCGTTTAAATAAAGCACTATATGGTCTTAAACAGGCTCCTCGTGCTTGGTACCACAAGATCCACGCATACTTGACTGCCAAAGGGTTTTAGAATAGTTCAGCTGAGAGTACACTTTATATTCGCCACATTGGGAACAATGTTCTCATCCTTATTCTTTATGTGGATGACATGCTCGTCACTGGCCCTGAAGAGGGTAATATTTCAGCTTTTAAAGCGTATTTGCAACATGCATTTGATGTCACAGACATAGGGAATTTACATTACTATTTGGGCATACAGTTTATACCTTTTGAGGGGGGTATCATGTTATCTTAGTGCAGATACGTTGAGCAACTCCTTGAGCGTTTTCACATGACATATTGTAAACCTGTTTCTACTCCTATGGAACCAGGTCTAAAGCTGTCACTTGAGCATGCTGTTGAGTCATTTGATGTTGCCACCTATCAACAGGCTGTGAGATGCCTTATCTATTTATGCTCTACTCGTTTGGACATACAGTATGTTGTTTCTCAGTTGAGCAGATTCATGCATTGTCCGAGCACTATGCGTTGGCAAGCGTGTAAGCATGTCTTTCGCTATCTTAAAGGCACCGCAAACTTTGCCTTGTTCTATGGCAGTTTTTCTACATTATGCTTGCTTGCATTTACAGACAGTGATCGGGCAGGTTGTTATGACACACCAGTGTCAACCAGTGGTAACTGTTTTCTTCTTGGTGACTCATGCATTTCATGGCTCAGTAAGAAGCAGCCCACAATGGTCACTTCTAGCTGTGAAGGTGAATACAGGGCAGCCTTTATAGTTACTGTGGAATGTGTTTGGCTACGACGCCTATTAGCCGATCTTGGTGTTGGACAGTAGTGTCCTACCACCATTTACACTAACATTCAGAGTGCTTTGGTAGTTGCACGAAACCCAGTTTTTCATGCTCGCACAAAGCATATTGATGTTCACTATCATTATGTCAGGGAAAGGCTCCATGCAGGAGAGATTGACTTGGCTTATGTGCCTACACGTGTCTATATAGTAGATGGGTTTACAAAGCCTCTTTCAAGGGAAAAGTTTGAAGCTTTCCGCAAAGCTTTGAGCTTACAGCCTCTACCAGGGTAGTCTACACTCTGTCTCTGTTCACACCGTCCGTCTGGCCACTTCCGGCTAGTTCAGGTGTGAACCCAGCTTACTCACTGGCACTTTTTCCCTGTGGCTGGACACAGGTTTTTTCCCCGTGTGAACACACTTATGTGTGTTGGGCACCTTGCCCTAGGCTTCTATGTACTCATTGTACTTTGTACTTCATCATCATTATCGAGTATGTTTCCAGCACCTCCATCTCTCACACATTTCTTTGTTCAAGCTCTTTGCGTGTGTGTGTATTTGTGTACAGGCTGTTGGGTAGGAGGGAAGCTAGCCTGCACACACACACACACACACACACACACACACACACACACACACAATCTCAAGCACAGAGAAACGTGAGAGTGCTGGAAAAGATGTACTCAATAATGATATGAAATGAAAGTACAAGTGAGTACTAAAAGGCCTAGGGCAAAGTGCCCAACACACACGTGTGTTCACACGGGAAAAAAACTGTGTCCAATCACAGGGAAAAAGTGCCCGTGAGTAAGCTGGGTTCACACCTGAACTAGCCGGGAGTGGACATGACCAACAAATCCCCCTCAAGTGAATGGTGTGAACGGGTAGCAGTAGGGTGATAAAGCTGTGAATGCTGCCCTGCACTATGCTCCACAGTAAGAGTGACTTGCAGTGCCAATGGAAAAAGCAAGCACTATATGACGGGGAAAAGGAGAATCCCTAATGTCATAGTGCTAATGCTAGAGCACAGTAGTACAAAAATGCATCACCAGAAATGCATGGAAAAGATCATGTGGACATCAACTGCATCAAATCAAGAGGCATCGCATAATACCCCCCTGAAGGCAAGTACCAAATGCCAAGCTGAACTGCATGTAATCCACATCAATGCTCTGTAACTGCACCAGTGATGATAAGCATAAGAAGAGGTAGCAGATATACGCATGTGTAAAGGCAACAGGATCCAGAAGTCATGCCTGTGAGACATGCAATGTAAGCTGCAAAAGTGAAACTCATCAAGGAGGATCCGATGAGGAAAAATCAGCAATGGGAAAAGCTGAAAATGGGGAGAAAAAATGGGGGCTCGAGGCGGGCATCAGACAATGCTATGAGAGGATAGGTAAACTCTCAGCGATGCCATGATCAGTGGCATGTATGGCAAATGTAAAGATGCATAATCCCACAATGAATAATATACATGTGACATGTCAAAACCATAAGAGCAAGCCAAACACTGGCCAAGTGTGTAAAAGGCACTCCCAGTAAACATCACATGTGAGAAAGTGACAATGTCAACACTGTAGAAACAATCCCGCTGCTGCAAGGGAAAACAGCATAAAAGGCATCTCCAGTAGACATCACATAAGAGAAAGCGTCTAGCATAGACCAGCATAAGGGTCAACAAGCATAAGTGACCATGAGGCATCACCAACTGCATGTGGGCAAGTAGAATCCCCCCCTGAAATGCATCTGCCAGACAATGCATACCATGGAGTACAGACTATAAAGCATAGTCATCAAAAGCAATGGCATCAAAGGGAATGAAGATGTAAGTGTCAAGGCTGACACATGTGTAGCCAAATTGGCCTGATCTGCACTTGTGGAAGAAGATGCAAGCTTTTTTTCACTCTCAATACGCTTCTTGCATTCCTCTATGGTGTGCCTTGTTTTCCTACAATAGTTACAGCGCTTTTTCTTTTCAGGCTTGTCCTCTGTCTTGGGAGGATTCGATGGACTAGGTTTAGGCCCAGATCTATTCCCACGAAAAGGAGCAGCCATTGCTGACTCAACAGACATCATGTTGTTCCTGTTGGAACGAGATTGCTCTTCATTGAGCAAGAGAGTCACAAGGTTGTCAAAAGTGACCGCATTAGGTTCATTGCCAGCCAACAACCGCAAAGTGGTTCCAAATGTCTGATAAGAGTCAGGCAAGTTGCGCAAAACTGTCTGAACAAGATAGCTATCTGTCAAAACCTCATCAATGTTAATGAGCTGCTCTCGTAGGTCCTTCACATGCGTAAGGTACTGATCGATAGAGTCACTTTCAAGCATGCGGTCAGTCTCAAGCTTGCCCCGAAGGTAAGCTACACGAGCCTCATTGCGACCTGAATACAATGCCGCCAAGGTATCCCAAGCACCCTTTGCAGTGGTGTAAGATCGAATGTGCGGTATGATATGCCTGCGGCACGAGAGAGCAATCAATGCATGGGCCTGAGCATCCCTAGCATCCCAAGTACGCTGTTGTTGAGTAGGAGGAAGACGAGGAGGTGGACCTGCAGGAGGATGAGCGGGAATCACTTCACCTTCTGCTGGAGCAGGTGCAAGAGGACGCTCCTCAGTGCCATCCACATACAACCATACATTTTTGGTAACCAAAACATGACGCATCATATAAGCCCACATAGGGTAGTTGTCCCCATTGAGCTTGTCCTCTTGAGATAGCATTCCAAAGAGGTCATTATTACTGTTGGCCATGATAGGACAACAAATCTGTCACAAGTCACCACCACGAGTATGCAATGTCCAGCAAAACCGTAAGAATGCGGGAGATAAATAGCAAGATAACCAATGGACTGAAAGGGAACTCCTTCACCACGAGAAATACAAATGCATGTCCCACAAATGTATACATGTGCCATGAAAAACGCAATCAGTGACACCTGTAAGAGCTGCAAGTGCTCAAATCCTGGCAGATCAAATGTAAATTGGTCGAATGTTCCAAAAATGGGCTCAATGTAGAAAAACCCTAATTTTTAGGCAACCAATTAGACCACATCTGAACCGGATCTGCACCCGTAAATCTGCTAATGCGATTGTCACCTGTACCAAGTGCTGCAATGCCCAAAAATTGGGGGAAATGCCCCAATGCCAACCAAATGTGCCCCAATTCCAACCAAATGTGCCTGTAATACCCAAAATTGCCTGCAAATAGTGCCAATTTCTGCAAAATCCCCAAATCTCTAGTGCAATTATGCACCAAATCTGTTGAAATCAATGCCAATGTGTGCCAATTTTGCAATTGCAAGCTCAATTGTAAAAAGCCCCAAATTTGAACAGGCAATGTGTGCAATTTCAGGTCAAACCTTGCAGATCTGGAATTTGAAGTTGATTTGGGCAGTGTAGAGTAGGCACAGTTGCAGGTACAGCCGTTGGGTACAGGCGCAAGTACGGACGTACGGCGGCGCAAAACAGTCGTACGGCGGTGGGCGATGGCACAGGTGGCGGTGCTCAGGGTAGTAGGCGCAAGCGGTGGCACACAGGCGTCTGAGGGCGGCTGAGGCGTCGAGGCAAGTACGGGTGCAGACAGTTACTATTGCAGCTGGCCCTGGGCGCCCAGATCTGAGGCGCAGGGGACGGGCGGCGCCCAGATCTGAAGCGGTGCAGGCGGCGCGAAGCAGATTTGGGGCGGTCGGGTGCGATGGCACACAGGGGTGGCTGTTCTCCTACAAGTACATCCTTAGATTCGGTCCTCTCAGGAGTGGTCTGTTGCTCTTCCTCATCATCATAGTCACAATCATCCTCTTGATCAGACATCTTGCTGAAATTTTCAGCACCAACTTTCCTCGGGACAACCACGAGCTCACCCCCTTGGGAAAGTTGGTGATGGTCCCGACAACGGAACCTTGAAACCAGCCTTTAGTAGAAACCAAAGTGCCATCCAAACACAGCTGTAAATCAGCAAATAAGACAGACAAAAGGAAAGCTAGAGTGCACCTACACAAAGACGACACTTGTTGGCCCCAAAGCTTGGCGCCCCTTTCGGTATTTCTTTATTCACATTCATGGCAAAGTTCAACTGAATACATCATGGGCCATGGTCATACATGGCTTATACGTATGCATGTCCAAACTGCCAGTCCTTTGGTCCTCTTAGCATAGACGTTTCACACAGCCCTGTGCCCAAAACACCACACTGTTATTCACCTCTAATCAGCCAAGATAGTACATCCACAAGGCCCTGAATACACAGCCCATTGACCCATGCACACAGCCAGAAGCACAACCATGAAACAGCCCATAAACTCTTGCCCAAAGGCTTGCTCTGTTTCCACCCTCAGAACTGCCAAACCCTTTCCTCTCACAAAGGGCCATAGGAGCACTTCCGAGACAGTCTCGAACTGGTGGAAAGAGGGACTCGGTTGTGCACTTTCTGCAATCCCACCTGCTCGCAAAGAGAGAGAGAGAAAAACCTGCTGTCCTGCAATCCTGGCCGCCGGCCTTCTCACAAAGGGAGAGCTGTTCGCCTGCAGACTGCCCGCCCTGTACTTTTCTGCAGCCCGCTAGTTGTCAAGAGAGAAAGAGACGGAAAAGTCTCCTGTTCAGCTCCTGCCTGCCAGCCTTCTGACACCAAAAAGCCTTACCACGTGCAGTCCAGACCTGCCGGTTCTCCACAGCCCAGCCCACGTGCAGTCCAACCGTCGCCAAAGAGAGAGAGGGAGAAGAACGTTTCCGTCCTGTGTGCCCAACCAACCAGCTTTTTCAGAGAAAAACCACCCACGTATGCTGCACAGCCCGATTCTCCAAAAAGCCAGCCAACCTCCACGTGCAGCCGACCTCTCCCCCCCAAAAGGAACTCTCCTCCAAAATAACGTGGGCTCTCCCAAAAGGCCACGTTTTACCCAAAAAGAAATTTCTCATTTGTTTTAATTAAAACCTTCGTTCCTCTTGTGGTTTTAATAAAACCTTAGTCCCCTCCACACATGGGGTTGTTTTAACAAAACCCTGGCCTCTGGTAGAAACCAAAGTGCGGTAGTCACCCTTCCACTTGTAGTCCAGATATAAAAACAAATTTAATTGGAGCTAGAATGCCCCAAATCTGAAATGAGAACGACACCTGTTGGCCCCAAAGCTTGGCGCCCCTTTCGGTATTTCTTTATTCAAATTCAAAAAGATGTAAAGCTGAGTACAACAAAACCAGCCAGGAGAATACACCTGTATGTCCAATCTGGCAGCCCACAAGACCTCTTAGCACAGAGGATTCACACACAGATCTGTATCCCACAAAAGCAACACTCTGTGTTTCCCTCTGATCAGCCAAGACCATTCAGCAGGGCAGCCTTGAGCACACATCTGGCATATCCCATATACATGGTTCCACAACTCAGCACAAACATACATCCACTGTCCAATCTTTGTTTCCACCCTTTCAATCTGCCATACCCCTCCTCTCACAAGGGGCCAGATAGCACAATTCTGCAGCAGACATAAGCCAATGGAAAGAAAGAAATTTGTTGACCAGTTGCCAAGCCCTCACATGGTATGGTATCAAACACATCAGGGGCGGTGTAGCAACTCTTGGTTTCAGTGACATGCCAGGATGGAAACAGCCAGAACCCGCGAGAATAATGGAATCAATGAAAATGGTGCAATTGTACAAATGGGCTGAGACATGGTAGACTTCGAATGTGGTGAAGACAGTGGAGCCGGGGTCAACCATGTCGACGGGGCCGATAAAAGGCCGGGTCGGTGAGACGGGACCAAGTTGAGCCAGGCCTAAGGCTGAAAGGAGGCCGGGCTGGTTGAGATCAAGGAAAGGGAAGACGGAGCCATGTAAGTGCACTACACCGCTCTTGAAGAATTTAGCCACTTTGTAAGGTCCTAGTCCACGAAATTTTAGTTTCTTTTTTCCTTTCTTGATATGTTATACATCAATACTAGGTCACCTACATGAAACTTGTGATTCTTCACATTGGTATCAAACCAACGCTTCCTTTAGCACTTCTTTGTCCACATCTTACAAGCCACATTGATCTAAGGCATGAAGGAGAACCCCATGTCTCAGCCTACACCCATCATAGCAGAACTGAGGGTGGCGATGGATCCAGAATCAAGGGCAAAGATGCTATGGGAAATTCTAGGTGGAAAGGTTATGAAGGCATGGTATCGGGGCAGAGGATTGAGACAAGGATGGAATGTGAACCGCAAGCGAGGTATGTGACTCCTTGTGGGGTCATTTGTGAGCCCTAATGAATAGGGTCGTGACACTAAGCGACATCCCAAATTGTTAGTTTGTCTAAATTTCCCTTCAATTTTACTTTAGAATTAGGGGTTTTTCAAAATTTGTCATGAATTTATGATTCTCGTAAATTTTTATGGAATGTATGGTTCTCTCCTAACCCCAAAACTTTATTTTCCACAATTTGTATCGTAAACATTGAGTTTCTCCCAAACTTCAAACTTTCAACACCAAATTGTCAACTTCTCAAAGTTAGTTTTATTTTTGGTATTTATGGCTATTGCCCCAAATTCATGGTTACCCTTTAGCTTTTGCCTTAAATTCGGATTCTTCTCAAATTTGTCCCAACTTTATATTCCCCTTATTTTTGTTGTCAAATTTAAGAGCTCCTTCACCCGTTTTTAAAACCTCCCCTTGATTCTTGCCCCAAGATTTGAAAATTTTGGCTTCCATCTTAATTTTTCCTTATTCCTACCTTCTTCCAAATTTTTCCATAATGTACGGTTTCCCCCAAATCTCCTACTTCAATAATCTTCCAATACTCAACCACGCTAGGTAGCAACATTTTGTTCATCTCATGGATTTTTGAAATCGTCTTCAGGAGAGCCTCCGGCCACTCTAAGGACGTTGTCGGCCACTCAGATTGGATGCAGCAATGTCGAGCTGCTATCTAATAGGTTTTTTTGTGTCAAGATATGATGCCCAAAATATGTGCCCGCCTAAATATAGGAAAGAGAATAAGCCCATAGGGAATGAGTAAAACTTTAGGAATAGGTGACTGTTGCATGGCCACCTTCTAAAAAGAAACTATTATTGCCAGTCTAGTTAACTTCTGTATGCGTAAGGAATGGAGAGGAGTCGACAAGGAGAGGCGAATTGAAACCAGATGAGAAGAGAGGGAAAAGGAGCTAGGAGAGAGACGGGGACTTTTTGTGTTGAAGCTCTGTGGCAGCTTGTTAAACACTGTTTTTGGTTGTTTTGGTCTATTTGGATTGGAGGTCGCTACGATGGTATTTTGGTTGGGAAGAAGACGTGGGAATTGGTGTGAGAAAGCTTGATTCTGTCCAGAGTAGAGGGTGCAAGGGTGACAGAGGATCTTGTACGATGGTTGGTGCCCTAGGATCTCTGAAGCTGCATCTCTGTTGTTGGAACTTGAGTGGGTCCAAGGCTTTGCTCTATTGTTCTTGTTGTGGTTGAGGGTGAAGGCCTGCAATGTGTGGTGGCAAAGTTCTTTGTTGCTGGTTCTTGTAGAAAATTAAGGAAAAGATTTGAAGAGTTTTGTAGGGTTATTCCTGTGGTGGATTCGCCTTGTTCTTGATGCATTCTCTCTTTTCTGTTTAATCCCCATGTCTCGGGATTGTTGAGACAGGCTGAATTATCATCTATATGCAAAAGATTCTCTATGGTTTTGATTGATGAGTTGTTTATGTTCTGGTTTATGTTGTTTGGTTTGATATCGTTGAGAGAATATATGTGTGAGTGAGGTTCTAAGGTCTGGTGAGTCAGGTTTGAACCAGAAAGCTTAGATCTTGAGTCAACAGGGTCTGGCTGAGTCAGTTGTGGTTAGCTGTGTTGGGTTGAGTTAGCTAGTGTTGTGAAAGAGTGGATTCTGCCTTGTTTGAAGCTTGTGAACTCTGGGCTAACAATTAGAGACCTGTCGGAAGTCAGCTAGGTAGGTTGGGGATTGGATGGTGGTTTAGGTCAGCTGAGTGATGTCTCACGTCAGAAAGGTGTTAGTTCTGGCCAGTTGAATATCGTCACTTAAGAGTACACAGGTAGATGTGGTCTTTTGGGTTGAAAGGAAGTGATATAGGGGTTCTATCTGATTGTCAGATTTTCAGTCAACAGCAGTCAGATCTAAGTCAACTGAGGAAGATAGGTCAGAATCCAGCCAGCAGGGAGTCAGCAGGGGTGTGCTGATAGGTTCAGTGAAGTACAGAGTAAAGGTTTTTTGAAGATAGCTGAGACTGAAGGACTTGTTTGGAAGCTTAGAGGACATTCTTTTGACTGGGGTCAGCAGCCGGAATCTGAATCAGAATACAGTCAGCATCTGATCAGTTTGTGTCAGCCTAGGAGTGTTTTTGGTCAGTTGGTGGTCAGGTAAGGTCAACGGAGGGGTTTTGAGTATAGATCAGAGCTATTGGAGGTCAGGACGGACCTGGGAGGATAGTTGAAGGAGTCAGTTGTATCAGTTTGAAGAGTTTGGAGAGTACTCCAATATCCGCCTGTGTTAGCTGAAGACTAGGGGACATTAGCTGAGTGGACTGGTGCTTTAATTTTGTGTTGTTTCTGGTGTTGTGGTATTGGTGGTGGTTTCCTCCTCACGGTGGTGTGTTGGACGTGCTATAGAGGCAGGTCTCCCCTGACACATCACCATGCTGCTCACTTTGAGCCCAAGCCCCTTCTGTAGCCTCCCTCCATGAGCAGCCAGCCACAGAGGGAGTGTCCCCCCCCCCTTTTGTTTCTTTCGGTTCATCTGACCTTGAACGAGGGGATTTTCGTAGCTTTTTCCTCTTTCACGAGTTGTAGTCTCCACTCAGCACACATTTTCTTTTCTCGACTAATAGAAGGATCTGTCCTTGGGGATAAAAATAAATAACCAACTAAAATATGGCATAAAGTAACCAAACAATTGTGCAACTTTTGACCAAATAAATACATTACCTGACCCCATTGCTGGTTCCAAGAATTGGCCAAAATCTGCAAAACAATAAGAGTTATATTTTGAATCATAGTTGTTTTGTAGGCATAAGTACATGAATGAATGTTAACTCTATTGAAAAATCAAAGTTGGAATCAAGTAAGAAGCCCCACAATGGTAAAATTGAAAGATGAGAATACATACCCAATAATCAACACCTTCATCTGTAGTACCCCAACCAATAAGCTTGACAGCATGGCCGCCAAGGTAGTCACCGGATATATATTGATAAACACCGGATTTGTAGTGAGCAAAGTCCTGTAACATTTAAAAAAGCGTGTGTATGTTGTACATTTAAAAAAGTGTGTGTGCGTGCGTGTATGTACATACATATGTATGCATGTGAAACCGGCCTCTGATAGAAAACCAGAGTGCGGTGGGAACAATCACCCGTCCACTTGTAGTCTAGATGAGAAACAAAACACAGATTGGAGCTAGAGTGCCCAAATCTGAATACACAGCGACACCTGTTGGCCCCAAAGCTTGGCACCCCTTGCGGTATTTCTTTATTCAATTAAAATAATATGTATGGCTGAGTACAACACAAAAACCAGCCAAGAGTTTACACCTGTAAGTCCAATCTGACTGCCCACAAATCCTTCTCAGCACAGAGGATGTATGCACACAGATCTGTGTCCTCAAACAACACACTGTGCCTCCCTCTGATCAGCCAAGTTCACAAAGCAGGCCAGCCATGGGCATACATCTGGCATAACTCAAGAGCATGATACATCTTCTCAGCTCAAACATACATAAGCTGTCCAATCTCTGTCTTAATCCCTTGTCAATCTGCCAAACTCCTCCTCTCACAAGGAGCCAGATAACACATACCTGTAGCAGACATCAAGCAATAGAAAGAGAGATAGATGAACAGAGTCAAGGCTTACCAAGTTCAGCTCGTGAAACAACACTGGAGGAAGCAACAGCACTAATCTGTGCCTACAGGCACTTGAATCCACAACCCTGCTTCACACGTGTGCTTGCACTTGCCTGTATCTTCCTCCTGATGCTCACTCTTATGCTGTCCTTGAAAAATACAGATCTGAAAATCAGCACAGTACCCGTCTGTACCGCCTCGGGATACGTGCCAGGCGTTGTACTTGCATAAACAGCCTGCTGTCCACTTCTGTACCTGCCTGAATCAGCATACACAGGTCTGTCCAGCACCCAGAAAAGCGCCGCCTGCACCTGTATGTGCTGTATCTGACTGCCCGTACACTGTACGGCAGTCGTACAGTAGGGTATGGGCTGGAAAACAGTCTGTACTGCCTGCACAGGTCTCCTGCGCAGCCCAACCAGCAGAGAAGAAACCCCACAGCTCAGCGCTCCTCAGTCCACAGCAAACCCAGCAGTCGTACAGCACTGTACGGCTGCTGTACGGCCTGTTTACAGCACACAGCCTGCAGAAAACAGCAGCTACAGCACAGATTCAGCAGCCGCCTGGAGCTCCTCTTGCTTTTCCACGATAGTTCTCAAGCGCATGAGGGCTTCTCCACTTTTGCTACACGACTCCCCAAAAAGGGAAGAGAGAGAGAGAAGAGAGAGAAAACTCCTTCTCAATTTAATCCCTAGGGCCCCAACTTAATAAGTTCCTAGGGCCACTAAGGCCTAGGGGCAAACTCCAATAAACATTAAAAGTTAATGTTTCTAGTTCCCCCCTTCACACCTAGGGTTGTCCACACATCTTAAACACTGTCCGGGCACCCCCCATGTGAATCATAAAATATTCTGACCCTGCAACCACCATGCCCACACTTGTCCTGCTCCATTTTCACAGGGCCATGACATACCCCCCTCTTGAAAGATGGCAAGCGTCCTCGATTGCATTCTGGTGATGCATCAAAATATCCAAAGTGAAATATACAATATGGCAAGATCAGCGTCCCAATCTCTCTGAGCCATATACATGTATCAACATTCACTGCAAACCAATGGCATAGTAATAGTCCAAGTTGTATACCACTGTGAACCATACATATCCACAAAAATCTCCATGTGACTAGTACACATATATCATAGAAGTCCCATAAACAGATGTACTGTCAGCCTCAGTACCTTCGGGTGGGATAAAATCTGCACCAAGCGACCTCTAGATGTCATCTGAGCCTGTCTGTATCAAGGGAGTGGAGGTGCTACCCCCCTCTTGAGCATCAGGTAATGCTCCAGAGCCATGCTCTGCTGAACCTGAATGAGCCACAATAAGAGTCGGCTCTAACTCAAAGGCATTGAGATAAAGCTGCAAAACCTGAGGTGAATCTGTTAAGTCACCTTCCTCCATCCACTTCGCATCCATCGGTGAATAGTTCTTGAACTTCACAAGATAGCGACGGGAAACTTTACCTCGTACCTTCCTTTCTTTATGTGCCAGTATCTGCTCTGGAATCAGAACCTCATCAAGTTCCTCAACTTCCGGCTGAGCCTCATCTGATACATCCTCAGGCACATCCCCACGGAAAGGTCTAAGAAGACTCACGTGAAAAGCATTGTGAATCCTCCAGTGATCTGGTAACTTCAATCGATAGGTTACCTCACCAATCTTTTCCAAAACCTGAAAAGGCCCATAATATCGCATGCTCAACTTAGGGAATAAGCGCTCTTTACCCTTCATCTTCTTGAGTCTAGCCTTTTCAAAGCGCAAAAGAACCCAATCACCCAATGCAAACTGTAAATCACGTCTGTGACGGTCTGCGGCTTTCTTTTGCTTCTGCTGAGTTTTCTGGAGGGCCAACTTAACTCTCCGATAAGCGTCATCCAAGCTCTCCACATACTGATCAGCCTCAAAGATCTTATCCTTTGTATGCAAAATGGGCGGAACCTTCTTCCCTCCTTCTACAATCTCAAAAGGCGCCTTGCCTGTCGAGCTATGTACAGTGTTGTTATATGCAAACTCCACCAAAGGAAGATACTTTTCCCATTGTTGCTTGTGCTCTGACACATAACACTTGAGAAGATCCAACACTGTAGAGTTAGCCTCTTCTGACTGACCATCTGTCTGTGGATGAAATGACGATGAAAACTTGAGAGTTGTACCCATGTTGTCAAACAACCCTCTCCAAAACAAACTCGTCATCCGTGGATCACGGTCACTAATGATAGACGTAGGCAAGCCATGATACTTGAAGATGTTCGCCATGAACAACTTCACCATATGATCCACTTTAATTGTCTTCCGCACGGGAATGAAATGAGCCTGCTTACTGAACCTGCATATGATAGTCCAGATGCCATCATTTCCCGTTTGTGTCCGTGGAAGATCAAATACAAAATCCATGGCAATGCTCTCCCAAGGTCTATCCGGAATAGGTAAAGGCTGTAATAACCCTGGTGTCTTCTGACGGTCAAACTTTACCTTCTGACATACGATGCATTGCCTCACAAAGGCATCAACATCTCTTCTCAAGGTTGGCCAATAAAAGAAAGTCTCCACTGCTTTGACCGTGGCGTCAATCCCTCTATGACCTGCATACGGTGGAGCATGACTTTCAATCATAACCTTGAGTCGCAATGGCCTGGTAACACACAGTCTGCCATGCATCAATAAAAACCCATCTCTGAGAGTGTAATGCTCATGTCGCTGACCCTCAGACATCTGATCATATAACTTTTCAAAATCCTCATCATGGGCATACTGCTCTTTCATTTCATCAAGCTCATGATGATAAGCAAGTGAAACTGCAGAGACCTGTGGCTTGCGTGACAAAGCATCTGCCACTACATTCTTTTTGCCTTCCACATGCACAATCTGGAAGTGAAACATTGACAAAAAGTTTGCCCAACGCATATGCTTCTCTGAAAGCTTAGTCTGCGTGAGGAAGTAACGCAAGGTTTGATGATCTGTCTGCACAGTGAAATCAGCCCCAAGCAAGTAGTGTTTCCATGTAGAAAGAGCGTGAATTACAGCCAACATCTCTTTCTCATACACCTGTAAATGCTTCTCGGCATCTTGCAAAACTCTACTCTCATAGGCTATCACATGTCCCTCTTGCATGAGAACTGCACCAATGCTACTTCCACATGCATCACACTGGACAACAAAAGCCTTTCGGAGGTCCGGTAACACCAATACTGGGTCCGAAGTAAGCTTTTCTTTGAGCTTTTTGAATGCTGTAATTTCCCGATCAGCCCATCGAAACGGAGTTGCTTTCTTTGTCAAAGCATGAAGAGGTGAAGCAATTTCAGCAAAGTGCCGTATGTAACGCCTGTAATAGGAACACAATCCTAGAAAGCTGCGTACATCATGCACGGTCCTCAAAGCTGGCCAATTAAGTATTGCTTCCACCTTTGCTGGATCCATACGGACTCCATGACCAGACACAATATGCCCCAAGAAATGTATCTCCTGCAAGAAAAACTCACTCTTCTTGCCATTAACCACCAATCTATGGTTTCTGAGTTCTGCAAATACAATGGCCAAATGCCTTCTATGCTCTTCCTCATTTTGTGAATGCACAATCATATCATCAAAGAATGTGCCCACAAACTCTCTATGAGGTCTGAAAATCCTGTCCATCATTCTGTTAAATGTGGCAGGCGCATTCGTCAAACCAAAGGGCATAACCAAGAACTCATACAACCCAAATGTGGTTCGGAATGCTGTCTTATGCACATCCTCGGGTCTAATGCGTATCTGATGATACCCGCTTTTCAAGTCAATACGACTAAAAACTGTGGATCCCTGTAAGCGGTCCAAGATGTCATCGATCCTCGGTATGGGGAATCGATTCTTGATGGTATTCTTATTCAGCGCCCTGTAATCTATACACATGCGCCAAGAACCATCCTTCTTCTGCACTAAGAGCACAGGTGAGCAAAAGGGTGATGAGCTAGGCTGAATCAACCCCTTATTCAATAGCTCCTGCACCTGACTCATAATCTCTTCTTGTTGGGCTGCACTAACACGATACGGCGGTCTATTCGGTGGAGTACTACCAGGAATCAGATCTATGGCATGATCTTCTGGCCTCTCAGGAGGTAATTCTCCTGGCAATGACTCGGAAAAACAGTCTTGAAACCCACTTAAGAAATCAGCCCTGTCCTTATCTAACATCGACAAATTAGACTTAGACTCATCATCCTGTGCATCCTTTACATAAATCAAGTACGCGGAAAGATGCTTTTTCATTACTGATGAAATCGCCGAAGCGGATACAATAGGAACAGATTCCCCTTTGAGTTTTACATCCAATACATGCTCTTTCCCTCTATGAGTCAGAGTAATTTTCCTATTGTAAGTATCCACCACCGCATGTACCCTGTGGCACCATGGCATCCCCAACAAAACATCACAGCCATCCAAAGGCATGATGAAGAATTCCTCGCTGTCCACATAACCCTGCAAATGAAGCCGAAGCTTCCCAATGATAGGAGTAACGGGTTCTGCATACCCTGGACAAGCCATATTTGCCTCATGTAACGGCCCCATCTCCTCTGCGCGAATCCCCAATCGGCCAGCCAAATCTGGTGAAATGAAGTTGGCTCTAGCACCTGTGTCAAAGAAGATCAAAGCATTCTGATCTCTCACTTTGCCCCATGCCCTGCACAACTCTGAAGCTTCACCACCTAGCTGCTCCCCCACAAGATCAGGAACTAAGCCTGCAGAAGGCTTTGGTTTCTTTGGCTTGGGCTCTCCTTTATTGTCAGGGTCCTTTTGGGACTTTCTTTTGGGACAATTGAATGACATATGCCCCTCTTCAGTACAGTAAAAACACTTTTGAGCATCTCTCAAAGCCTGTCTTTCCTCAGAAGTCCTTTTGGGCATCGGCAACTTCTTATACTTCGTCTCTGAAGACCCTTTAGTATCACGAGAAGCATGCCCAAATTTTTCAGCTTTCTTGCCCAATTTCTTACTGCCTTTAAACCCAGATGAACCACCTGTGAGTAACGCATTAGCTGTCATAGCATTTTCAATCATCTGTGACATGTTCGTTACTCTTGTCTTTATACAGTAATCTCGTACCTCCTTGGGCAGCCCACAACAATACTTCTCTACCTGCTCAGATAATGGCACGGCACGATAAGAAGTCACTGGGAGTAGAGCTTCCCAAAACTTCTTGTTATAATCCTCCAAACTATCACACTTTGAAGCATCCAGCTTGTGCCATGCAGTCATAACATCCACCTCAAATGTAGATGTGAGCCATACGGAAGAGAAAACCTGTTTAAATTGGACCCATGTGGTGGGTGCTATGCCCTGCAAAAGAAGAGTAGACCACCACTGCAAAGCATTGCCCTTGAGAAAAGTGGCAGCTTTCCTCACCTTAGAGGACTCTGTGTAATTCCCACCAGAAAAAGCAGCATCAAACTGCTGTAAAAAGGTAAGTGCCTTCAATTTATCCTTGGCCCTACTGAAAGTGTCAAACTTCACTGCAGCTCCCCCTTCCTTGTAATCCTTCGCCTTGCCCATAGGCGTTAGATTATCATATGGAAGTGGTTTCGTAAGATTGCTGCCCCCAACATTCATACCCATCATTGGGTCAACATTTCCCATTCCAACACCAGGCATACCATACATCCCAGCCATGTTTCCATACATTCCATGCTGCATACCTGGCTGCATGCCACCAAACATATTGCCTTGCATCCCAGGTTGCATGCTTCCAAACACATTTCCTTGCATACCGGACTGCATACCACCATACATATTCCCTTGCATGCCAGGCTGAAAATTGGCTCCAAAAGGCCCATACATACCCATGCCTCCCTGAGGATAACCCCCAGTCATGGATTGAAACACTGAGCCACCACCAAAGTACCCTGGATGCATGTTCTGCTGAGGAATAGGTGGCTGTCCATAGAAGGAACTCTGTGGGTTAGCACCAAAAGCATGCTGCATGTTCGGAAACTGTCCAGGAGATGGATCCTGTGGAGTGGTACCACTATGACCATGAGAAAGATTCTTCGAACGAACCTTCTTCTTCTTTTTCTGGGGCTCTGTGCGGGGCTCTGAGCGAGATCTCAAAAATTCAGCAAATCTCTCACTCTGTGTGAGCTGCATAAAAGTATCCATAACACCAGCCAAGCGATCTTTGAACCGAGCATCATCATCCTCTTTACTATGCACATCTTCTGGCTGTGTTACATCCTCATAAGGCTCAACATCTGCAGCCTGTTCTCCTGCAAAAATATCCTCAGATACATCTCTTTCAGGAGAAGTCTCTTGCTCTTCTTCTTCTTGATAGAAGTACTCTTCCTCTGTATCAGACATGGTTGCTGAATTTTCAGCGATGACTTTCTCCAAAGCAACCACGAGCTCACCCCCTTCAGAAAGTTGATGATTGGTCCCGGGGACGGAACCTTGAAACCGGCCTCTGATAGAAAACCAGAGTGCGGTGGGAACAATCACCCGTCCACTTGTAGTCTAGATGAGAAACAAAACACAGATTGGAGCTAGAGTGCCCAAATCTGAATACACAGCGACACCTGTTGGCCCCAAAGCTTGGCACCCCTTGCGGTATTTCTTTATTCAATTAAAATAATATGTATGGCTGAGTACAACACAAAAACCAGCCAAGAGTTTACACCTGTAAGTCCAATCTGACTGCCCACAAATCCTTCTCAGCACAGAGGATCTATGCACACAGATCTGTGTCCTCAAACAACACACTGTGCCTCCCTCTGATCAGCCAAGTTCACAAAGCAGGCCAGCCATGGGCATACATCTGGCATAACTCAAGAGCATGATACATCTTCTCAGCTCAAACATACATAAGCTGTCCAATCTCTGTCTTAATCCCTTGTCAATCTGCCGAGCTCCTCCTCTCACAAGGAGCCAGATAACACATACCTGTAGCAGACATCAAGCAATAGAAAGAGAGAGAGATGAACAGAGTCAAGGCTTACCAAGTTCAGCTCGTGAAACAACACTGGAGGAAGCAACAGCACTAATCTGTGCCTGCAGGCACTTGAATCCACAACCCTGCTTCACACGTGTGCTTGCACTTGCCTGTATCTTCCTCCTGATGCTCACTCTTATGCTGTCCTTGAAAAATACAGATCTGAAAATCAGCACAGTACCCGTCTGTACCGCCTCGGGATACGTGCCAGGCGTTGTACTTGCATAAACAGCCTGCTGTCCACTTCTGTACCTGCCTGAATCAGCATACACAGGTCTGTCCAGCACCCAGAAAAGCGCCGCCTGCACCTGTATGTGTTGTATCTGACTGCCCGTACACTGTACGGCAGTCGTACAGTAGGGTATGGGCTGGAAAACAGTCTGTACTGCCTGCACAGGTCTCCTGCGCAGCCCAACCAGCAGAGAAGAAACCCCACAGCTCAGCGCTCCTCAGTCCACAGCAAACCCAGCAATCGTACAGCACTGTACGGCTGCTGTACGGCCTGTTTACAGCACACAGCCTGCAGAAAACAGCAGCTACAGCACAGATTCAGCAGCCGCCTGGAGCTCCTCTTGCTTTTCCACGATAGTTCTCAAGCGCATGAGGGCTTCTCCACTTTTGCTACACGACTCCCCAAAAAGGGAAGAGAGAGAGAGAAGAGAGAGAAAACTCCTTCTCAATTTAATCCCTAGGGCCCCAACTTAATAAGTTCCTAGGGCCACTAAGGCCTAGGGGCAAACTCCAATAAACATTAAAAGTTAATGTTTCTAGTTCCCCCCTTCACACCTAGGGTTGTCCACACATCTTAAACACTGTCCGGGCACCCCCCATGTGAATCATAAAATATTCTGACCCTGCAACCACCATGCCCACACTTGTCCTACTCCATTTTCACAGGGCCATGACAGCATGCATGCACGTACATATATGCGTGTATGTGCATGCATGCGTGTATGTCTGTACACATGTATGTATACATAATGCATGTATGAATGTATGCATGCTGACATACACGTATGTTTATATATATGTATGCATGCTGCATGTGTGTATGTATGTACGTACAATCGTATGTATGTCTATGCGTGTGCATGTATGTATGAATGTATCACACATGTATGTAAAGATGTGCATATGCCATTCATGTATGTATGTATCACGCATGTATGTGTGTACGTACATACGTGTGTATGCATGTTTGAGTGTAGTGAACTAGGCTTATATATATATATATATAAAACCAAATTCACCTTCTAGGAACATGCATGTTATATACTCATGGCAGTCAACCCACAAGACTATATAACTATCAACTCCATTATGCATAGTATGGACTAGATACTACGACATCCCCACTAACGTCATCAGTGCCCAATAGTGGGTGTAGAACTCTGTATCAAGATATACTCTCACACACGCACTCCACACACACACACACATAAGAGCATATATTCACACAAAGCCCTTCGTACGGAGTTTCTGTCAAACCTCCGGAGATGCAGGGCAGACTCATCCATAATGAAGCCTAGCACTAAGGAAGTAGCAAATAGAAAGAGTTAGTACAGCAAATAAGTAGTTGATAGGGCAAATGCACCGCTAAAGATAGAAAGAATAAGCACAATATCAATTGGCCGTAACTTGGACGAAAACTTCACAATGTGAAATCTGCATGTCCGCTAATACAGCTGAATTATATACCTAGATGAATCCAAGAACTAGGCTTATATCTATGACATGCCCAAGCTTCAAGTTAATCACTTACCTCAAAAACTTCAAAAGATACTTCCACAGGCCCATTTGTGTAGATTTCAGCCATGATGTCATATGGATCTGATCCGACTCTGTATGCACTCGACGCGTAATGCTTCACTGTTTGCCAATCTGTGTTATCTTTGCACTCCTGCACACACTCTGGAGTTGGGTAGAGAGGATCACAACCAGGGTGCTGACACCCTGTTGCATCAAAATAAGGGGCACACTGAAAACAAGCATTATAAACCCCACTGGTTAGTCCATCATGTCTATCCCTAATATATATAATATATCAGACATATTGTTGCCCATCATTGATGTTTTAAAAATAAAAATCAGCTGCCTTGCAATCATAGGCTGAAAAAAAAATTATGTAAAAAGCAGCCATTCTCAAAGGGTGCCATCCCTCCAATCATTTAGGTATTGCTATACCTCGGTTGTTACAACACCACTGCGAACAAAGTATTGCCAGGCTTGTAAGGGAAACCCCCCATCGCAACCAAATCCACACTCAAAGCCACAGCAAGACAGCAAATCGTTTTCTGATAAAGTAACAGTCTGCAAAATCCAAAACCATGTCTGATTAGAATAAGTAGAAATGGAACAAACCACCAACCTGGACATGGACAATGTAAGCGTCAAACATAAATAAACAAGCTTCATCTCACTTCATTATAATGGATACAAAAGCGATCAGACAATGCTTCAACTGCTCCAAAAGCCCAGCAAGAACCACAATGTCCCTGTCATCGCCACCACCACCACCACCACCACCACCACCACCATCATCACCATCGCCATCACCATTGACATCATCATCATCACCACCACCATTACCATGCCCATCACCCATCATTATCATCGTCATCACCGATGCCAACAATAACAAAAGCAAGATGGAACAACTTTGTCAAAAACAGGCTGTTAAACAAGAAGGTTGAAATCTCATGCCGTACATAAATAATGCAAATTCAAGATACCTGATCTGAATCATCCATTTGCATGCACCAGCCATGTCAGCATGAAAAAGTTGAGGTAAGTTTCAAAAGTATGTTGAAACTTTTGAAAAAGAGAGAGACTCACACAATGACATGGGAAAATGCTTAAATGCAAGATGCAAGGAACAGCTGACCTAGAATGGTTTGCAAAGAAACACATTGTGGCCATGCTTCTCTTGCATCAAAGTTTGTGGGGAGCTTTAAGTTCCGAGGGTGAGTACGGATATAGATGTTCCCTTGTTCAATATCCACATATGATCCCAACAGCCTTTTAAAATCATCTACCTGCATGCATTGATAGACATATCAAAGCCTAAGCAAAACTCAAAAACATTTCTGAACGAACTATGGCCATATGGGAAGCTTACAGTTGCGTTTGCGAATCGAGGGTTCAGATCGGCTTTCCAGTTCGCATTAGGATGACTGTTCACCTTGTCCACAAGAGATGGCTGCAAGGTGACAGAAGTAGAGAATAGCCTTAATATGTAGGGTTTCAGCTTTAAGTAAGGCCTATATACACCTTCATAAGATTGGAACCTTACAATTTGAGAGAATAACTGCACTTATTGAACAACAAACAAACAAAAACAAAGAAAATGCTAGAAAAAGTTTTGAAAATGATTCAAGGACAAAGAAAAGATACAAACTTCTAAAACCTTGATGTTCAACTGATAGAGTGACTACTCAAACCAAAATAACAAGAAGTCATGATTCAAAGCAAGAAAATTAGTCTAGAAAAAATAGAAGAGAAAGAAACGAAGAAAGAAAGTTATATAAGTCTTCAAAAGACCCAATGGGTCTTTGAGACCAAAAGTGGTACAAGAATATTGAAGCAAACAATTATAAAACTATTATAAACATAGTTAATGTGGCACACATATGCATAGATGTGAAAATTGCACTCTTTCAGACACACCAAAACCAAGACCTTACAAGCTCCCCACTTTGTCTGTAACTCTTCTTTTCTGATTTGTTCAAAAAGCACCAAATAGAGCTAGAAATTTCCAAATCCTGCCTACTGGATGTGTCATCAACTTCAGTTTATACACAATTTTTTGCTGTCCAACTTTTTCTTTCCCTACCCATCATCATACATGACAAAAGGATGTGCATCCACATGTGGAAAAGCTGGGTGCCTACACACGGGTAAAAGGCCCTAAAAGTGCTTAATGGCATTATCTACATGGGCAGGTAAAGGCCCCAACAGACAGGCATCCGAAAATGTATGAAGGTCCCCCGGGGTGTTTACTGCATGACCTAAATGGGCAGGCAATCTAAGGGCAATTTGCCATGCCAGATCACATCTACGCCTGCCTGCCTTAGGTCTCCCACACCCTTTACACGGGTGGGAAGGTGTGTAAACGCCCATGAGTGGGTTGTGGAGGCTAAATCTTGTGTGTCCAAGGGTAAACCACTGTCAGGAAGTCAAAAATTTTAAAATTCCATATGTGTTTAGCATAAACAGACATGTTTTACCATGGACACACATTAGACAGACGTGTGTTTAACATAAGCACACATGTATTTTCCATAAACACAAGTTTTCAT